>NC_135535.1:59452526-59761171 GCF_045843805.1 Urocitellus parryii | reverse complement strand
CCCATTCTACTTTCCATAGCCTCTTGCAACTGTCATTCTACACACAACTTCAATGATATATACTTTTTTTATATTTCACACATAAGTGAAGTACTTGTGAAGTACTTGTCTGTCTGATCCTGGCTTATTTCTCTCTCTCTCTCTCTTTGGATTGAGGATTAAATCTAGGAGCACCTAATCACTGAGCCACATCTTCAGCTCTTCTTATTTTTTATTTTTGAGACATGGTCTTGCTAAGTTCCTCAGGGTCTCACTAATTACTGAAGCTGGTCTCGAACTTTTTATCCTCCTCCCTCAGCCTCCTGAGCCACTGGGATTACAGGCATGCACCACTACACCAACTTATTTCTCTTAATATAATGATTTCCACTTCCATCTATCTTCTTGCAAATGACAGAATTTCATCTCATTTTATAGCCAAGAAGTATTCCAATGTGTATAAATACCACATTTTCTTCATCCATTCTTCAGCTGATAAGCATTTAGCTTGCTTGTTCCGTTTCTTCTTTTTACCTCTGAGGGGGCGTAGAAAGATTTTTTTTATTCTGATTTTGCTTTGTCTTCTCTTTGTAAGACCTAGAACAGTACCTACCCTAAGGAAAGTGCCCAATACATATTTATTAGGTGAATTAATGAATGAATCATTTGGAAGTTTTGGATTGGAAGAAATAATGGTGATGATTATTTGTTCTGTTGTCCCTGAAAATGTAAAAAAAAATGACTAAAAGTTTATATCTATCTTATTTTCTCTTATCTTATTTTTTGGTCTTCAAATTTGAAAATGAAGCAAGGATTTAAAATTTTGAAAGCTATTAACCTGCCTATTATGAAATGACGTGATCTTAAAAGAGGCTTGTTGAGAAGATGCCACTGGATGAGGATGAGCAAGAGCATTTTGAAAAAGTTAACTTGCCAGCGGACTTTGGGAAATTCACCAAACATCAACTTCATGTCCCTTATTTCTTGGAAAATATTACAATTCTTTTGACTGAGTCCTTGAAGGCCTGTTGTACTTGTTTGTTCCTTAGTGTGTAAATGAAGGGGTTCAGCATGGGAGCCATAGAAGTAGTGAGGACAGTCACTCCCTTATTTATGGCCACTGAGTCCTTCGCTGAAGGTTTAATGTAGATGAAGATGCAGCTGCCATAGGTGAGGGAAACCACAATCATGTGGGAAGAACAGGTAGAAAAGGCTTTTTTCTTTTGCTGGGCAGAAGGGAATCTTAAAATTGTCTTGATGATATAAATGTAGGACAGAACTACGCACATGAGTGTCATAATGAGGGTCAGTACAGCACAGATGATAATGGTCTGTTCCATAAACCAAGTATTTGAGCAAGAGATTTTCAGGAGGGGAAATGCATCACAAACAAAATGATCAATGATATTAGAATCACAAAACTCCAGATTCAGGCCTAGGCTGAGTGGGGGGATTAAAATAAACAGACCAGCTACCCAACAACAAAACACAAGTCTCCTGCAGACTCTACTACTCATGATAGTCACATAATGCAGGGGCTTGCAGATGGCCACATAGCGATCATAGGACATGGCAGCCAGGAGAAAAAATTCAGTTACACCAAAGAGGTCAGTAAAAAATACTTGGCTGACACAGGCATTGTAGGAAATCATCTTGTCACCTGTTGCTATGTTATATAAGTATCTGGGAATACATGCAGATGTGAATGAGATCTCCAAGAAAGCAAAATTTTGTAGGAAATAGTACATGGCTGTTTTAAGGTGAGAATCCACTAAGATGAGGGAGATGATAGTCAGATTCCCAGTTATGCTCAGCACGTAGGTGAGAAACAGAAAGATAAAAATCAGAACCTGCAGCTGTGGATCATCTGTCAGTCCCAGTAGAATGAAAATTGTTACAGTATTGTTCCTCATTGTTGATTTCTGACTTCTGTTAGATCTACACTTAACATTCAGAAACAGTTTGTTATAGACTATATAGCAGTTTTAATTTGGGTTTTTCTTATTCACAATGGTTTTTTAAAATATTACATTTTAACATTTATTACATTACATTACAATAAGCATACTTAATTTGATCAGTTTAAACTTCTGTTTTAAGCCGTCTGGAAAGTTTTCTGCAAGTCTGATGTCTGCTATCATGTCCTATAGTAGAAAAGGGCATGTGCTACACTATTGACACTTAACAAAGAATACTAACTTGGGGTGGGGATCGGCCTGCAAGTGTTTTCTCATCATCACAGTCCCCACCATATACACTGTTATACACATGTTTTTCAATTGTCAAAAAAATGTTCCTAAATGAATTCATCTATTGCATGTTTTCCAGTTAAATGCCTAAGCCATTTTCCTTTCAATTTGGACTCTGAATTTAAAAAGTTTTAACATTAACTTTCTTTAAGTTTTCTGTGACTTTGAACCACTGTTAATTTATTAATTTTTACATTTCAAGAGATCAAATTTTCTGCTTTTATTTATTATCTTCATACTCATAATAGAGAAACTGCCTTCATTTTGCTACTATTTTCAGGAATAATTCCTTCTTCCAGTTCCCCCTCTGATCTCTCAGGTAACAATGATCACATCACTGAGTAAACTTAATCAGCCCTATCACCACTGGATATTGGTCATCCTCTAAATGAGACTGTTTTTTGTTTATTCTGTTTTCAAAGTGTAAATTTGAAATGAGGACAGAGATCTCTAATGAGGTGATGTCATTCTTTTGGAGGGCTGGGGGTAGTTATATGCACATATATCTTAGTATCTGATGTGAGGTGATAATATAGATTATTATTTCTGGATAACTATCAAATTTTAACATTTCAATGTCAAATTTAAATGCATAAACATCTCCCCAAAGTGGCATTTTATATATCCAAGGAAACCAAATTCTATAAATGAAAAAACCTTGCTTTACTAAATATAAAAATTATCACATTTTTTTCTTTTTAAGAGATAGGTGATTTTTTTTCTCTTCCAGAAATAATAAAATTTAGATTACAAAAAAAAGTAAATATAATTAAACTAAAATAATAAAATTTATTGCACTTACTATTTTAACTGTCAATTATAGTTTCTGTTGGTTGTTGAAACACAAAATCGTACAATTTCTAAACTGGAAAAGATATTTAAGATGACTGTCATATGAACTTCTTGTCATGTTTGCTTATGAATCCACTGTCAAATTCATGACAACTCTAGGTTGCATAAACATCTCAGAGGTATCCATCTTCAACCAGTTCCTTGGACTTCCTTCTATTTTTATACCCTTAAAATAAAACAAAGAAAGAAAAGAAAACATTTTAATATGAAGACTGTGGAATGTTAGGAATCTTTACCTGAGGATAGTTGGCACTCTGACTTCTCAGGTCAATGGGTACCTTTGCTGTATCTAGCTTACATTTGCTCTGTTTGATAAAAATGCAACTAAATGAAAAAGAGAGTCTCTGGTGACCTACACATGGTTACTAGTAAATCTATGGAGTAACCAAATTTGAGGTTAAAAAAAAAATAAAAGTATCCTACCTTTGGCTTCCTTGGAGACAGTGTCCTTAGAGACAGGAGGATGCATCTGTGGATAAAAGCCAATAGAACCAAAAAAAAAAAAAAAAAAGAATCTGATTATGAAATAAAATACAACTTTAGCTCCTTTTTAAAAACTTTCACTTCACATACACTGAGGGAAGATCATAAGAAACCACATTTCTCATTAAAACATTTTTACATGAGTTACTCATTATAGTTGGGAAATTTCAATTAGACAAGAAAAACATAAAATTACATAACCCATGTTGTTTACATTTCTAATTTATTTCTACAAATATATCAATATATTTATAAGCACTATTTAAAAATTAACATTAACAACATAATTTGTGTAATTGGATATACAATGCCAAATGTTCTTAATTTTTTTTTTTAAGGTAGGGGTACCAGTGATTGAACTCAGGGGCACTACACCACTGAGTCACATCCCAAGCCCAATTTTGTATTTCCTTTAGAGAGAGGGTCTCACTGAGTTGCTTAGTGCCTTGCAGTTGCTGAGGCTGGCTTTGATCCTCCTGCCTCAGCTTCCCAAGCCTCTGAGATTACAGGTGTGTGCTACTGCGCCCAGTTAAATGTTCTTAAACTTTTAAATATGCTCCAAATTCATATATATATATATATATATATATATATATATATATATATATATAAAATCATATTGGAATAATTTTTACAATTAATTTATTTTATTAAATTTTATTTTTTTTTAGTTTTTGACTTATTTATTAATCCTTCTATCTGCTCATGGAAACCTGGGGTGATTCCATATCTTGGCTATTGTGAATAATGCTGCAATAGACACAGGAGTGCAGATATCTCTTCCACACACTTATTTCCTTTCCCAAAGGAAATAATCTAGCAGTAGGATTCTTGGATCATATGGTAGTTCTAAAGTTTTTTGCAGAACCTCCATACTGGTTTCCATAATGGGTATACTTATTTACATTTCCATCAATAGTGTATGAGAGTTTCTTTTTCTCTGCAGCCTCACCTGTTGACCAGTTCTGGGTTTTTTTATTTTTTATTTTTTTTGTTTGTTTTTTTGTTTTTCTGTATTTTTGTTTTGCCTTTATGTTAACAGCCATTCTACCTGGGATAAAATAGGATCTCATTGTGGTTTGCTTTCATTTCCCTGATATCACTGAGGTTGAATGTATATTCATAAACTTTTAGCCATTTGTAGGTCTTATTTTTTTTTTTTTTTTGTACTGGGGATTCAACTCAGGGCACTCAAATACTGAGCTACATCCCCATCCCTACTTTGTATTTTATTTAGAGACAGGGTCTCACTGAGTGCCTCACCATTGCTGAGGCTGGCTTTCAACTCTCATTCCTCCTGCCTCTGTCTCCAAGTCACTGGAATTACAGGCGCTCATCATGGCACCTGGCTGCCAGTCTTCTTTTTGAGACATTTCTATTCAGATCATTTGCTCATGTTAAAATTGGATTTTTTTCTTCTTATGCTTTTGAGTGTATGAGTGCCTTGTATATTCTTGTTATTAATCCCTTGTTGAATGGATAGTTTGAAATATTTATTCCCTTTCTTCAGATTTACTTAGCTCTGTTGCTCATTTCCTTTGCAGTGTAGAAGATAATTTTCATTTGATAGAATACCCATTTGTTTATTTTTATTTTGTTTCCTGTGCTTTGTGAATTACCCAAAAAGAACTATGCCTGAACTTATATCCTGAAGTGCTTCCCTATGTTCGCTAGTAGTTTCAAATGTTCGAGCCTGACATTTAAGTCTTAAATCCATTTTCAAATTATGTTTGTATATAGAGAGAGGTAGGGATCTAGATTTATTACTCTGCATGAGGATACATGCTTTTCCTACCACTATTTATTGAAAAGACTGTCATTTACTCATTGTGTATTCTTAGAAACTTTGATGAAAAATAGTTGTCTGTATAACTATGGATTTACTTCGACCTTATCTCTTCGATTGCATTGGTCAGTGCATTTACTTTGATGCCAGTACCAGGCTGTTTTTGTTACAATAGCTTTATATTATGTTTTGAAATCAGGTATTATGCTGCTCCAGTTTTGCCTCTTTTGCTCAAGATTGTTTTGCCTATTTGGCAGTTATGTGAAGAATATGTTTGGTATTTTGATGGGGATTGCACAGAATCTGTAAATGATTTGAGTAGCATTGCATTTTAACAATATAAATTCGTCAAATCCAGAAACATGAAATATCCTTAGCTGCTGGGCCTTGTTCAGTTTATTTTATCATTGTTTTATGGTTTTCATTGTAGAGATCTTTTTCTTCCATTGTTTATTCCTTCAAATTTTGCATTTTAATAGCTTTTATGAATGGGATGTCTTTCTTGATTTCTTTTTCAGCTAGTTTATTATTACTTTTTAGATATTCTACTAATTTTTGGATGTTAATTTTGTATCCTGAAAATTTACTGAATTTGCCAATCAGTTTTAATACATTTTTTAGAAAAGTATTTTGTTTTTTTTTTCTATATAAAAATTTTGTCCCTGCAAACAGGGACAATCTAATATTCTCCTTCCTAATTTGTATGCCTTTATTTTTTTCTAGCCTAATTGCTCTGTCTGGGATTTCACCACTGTATGGAATAGGAATGGTGAAAGTGGGTATCTTGTCCTGTTCCAGATCTTAAAAGAAGATCTTCAAACTGTCTTGCTTCAGTATAATCAGTTATTTCCTGTACTTACATTTGGATTTGGTTTATTGAGAGCTTTATAATAATGTAATGTTGAATTGTATCAAATTGCACCACTCCTCCTTTTTCCCAGTCTGTTTCCCTCCCACTCAATTCCCTTCTTCCACTCCACTGATCTCTCTTGTATTTTTATAGAGTTTCCCCCACATTTCCCCTTATTTTGTTTTAGCTTTCACATATGAGAAAAAACATTCTACCCTTGACTTTCTGGATCATGGCCTTAGTATGATGCTCCCCAGTTCCATCCATTTATCATCAAATATGATAACTTTATTCTTCTTTATGGTGAGAAAAACTCAAAATGGAGTTTTATATGTCAGATTTTCTTTATTTACTCACCTGTTGACAGGCTTCTGGGCTGGTTCATAATGTGGCTATTGTGATTGCACCTGCTATAAACATCCATATGGCTGATTACCTATAATATGCTCATTTAGATCTGTTGGATATATTCCAAGGAGTGGGATAGCTAGGTCATAAGGTGCTTCCATTCCTAGTTTTTTGAGGAATCTCCATAATGCTTTCTGGAGTGGTTGTACTAGTGTGCAATGCCACCAGCAATCTATGAGCATACCTTTCCTCCCACATCCAGCATTTATTCTTGTTTGTATTCTTGATCTTTACCCTTCTGATGAGGGAGAGAAAACCTCAATGTAGTTTCAATTTGCATTTTCCCAATTGATAGAGATGCTGAATATTTTTCATATATTCACTTGCCATTTGTATTTCTTCTTTTGTGAAGGTTCTGTTTAGTTAGTTGCCCATTTATTATTCGAGTTATTTGGGGGGTTTTTTGGTACTAAACTTTTTTTGAGTTTTTTTATATGTTATGGATATTAATCTCCTGTCTGAGCAGGTGGCAAAATTTTTCAATCTGTGGGCTCTCTTTTCAAGCTTTTAATTGTTTCCATTTCTGCACAAGCTTTTAATTTTGTGTTCTTCCACTTATTGATCCTTGCTTTGGTTTCTTGTCTTTAGAAGTCTTGTTCAGGAAGTCAGTGCCTATGCAAACATGTTGGAGTGTTGGGTCTACATCTTCTTCTACAGTTGCCAAATTTCTGGTCTTTGTTCTTTGATCCACTTTCAGTTGACTTTTGTGTGAGATGATAGATAGGGGTCAAGTTTTATTCTTCTACATAGGTTTATTAAGTTTTCCCAGCACCATTGGTTAAAAGGCAATCTTTTCTCAAATGTATGGTTTGGGGCACCAGATGACTCTATTCATGTGGATTTCTCTCTGTGTCTTCTATTCTATTCTGTTGGTATTTAATGTCTGTTTTCGTGCCAATAAGATGTTGTTTTTGTTACTATAGTTCTATGGTATGCTTGGAGGTCCAGTATTGTGATAGTACCTCCAGCCAGCCTTTTTTTTTTTTTTTTTTTGCTTGGTATTTGGCTTTCTGGGTCTATAAATTTTAGAATTGTTTTTTTCTAGTTCTGTGAAGAATATCATTGGTATTTTGATGGAGATTTCATTTAATCTGCATGACACTTTTGTTAGTATGGCCATTTTGACAATATCAATTCTGCCTATTCAAGAACATGGGAGATCTTTCCATCTTCTAAGGTCTTTTTTAATTTCTTTCCTCGGGGTTCTATAGTTCTCATTGCAGAGGTCTTTCACCTCTTTGCTTAGTTTTATTCCCATTTATTTAAAAAAAATCTTTGAGATTACTGTGAATGGGATAGTTTTCCTAATTCCTTTTCAGCAGATTTATTATTATAATTTAGGAAAACAATTGATTTGTATATGCTGTATCCTTCTACTTGGCTAAATTATAAGTTCTAGAAATCTTCCGGTGGAATTTTTCTTGTTTCTAATATAGGATTGTGTTATCAGCAAAAAGAGAAAATTTGGCTTCTTCTTTTCCTATTTATGTCCTTTATAGTCTATCTCTTGTCCAATTTTTCTGGCTAACGTTTCAAGGACCATGTTGAATAAAAGTTTTGAGAATGCACATCTTTGTCTTGTTCCTTATTTTATAGGTAATTCTTTCATTTTCCTTCATTCTAAATGATGTTATCCTTCAGTTTGTCATATATAACCTTTACAAAACTGAGGTAATTTACTTCTATCCCTAGTTTCTCCAGCTATGGAGAACTAATGACTGGGTGCTATATTTTATCAAAGGCCTTTTGCATCTATTGAGATAATCATGAGATACTTCTCCTCAACTCTATTAAATTTGTTTAGTTGTAGATGGACACACAATATCTTTACTTATTTTTATATGATACTGAGCATCAAACCCAGTGTCTTACACATGTGAGGCAAGTACTTATGACAAAGCTACAGCCTCAGTCCTCCTTAACTCTATTTATCTGGTGAATTTTATTTATTGATAGTGTATGGTTTTTATTGTGTTTTTGATTGTGTTTTTTATTATGGTTTGCTAATATTTTTTAAGGATTTTTGCATCTACATTCATCAGGGAAATTGGTCTGAAGTTTGTTTCTTCTTGATGTGTTATTGTCTGCTTTTGGTGTCAGGATTATACTGGCTTTATAGAATGAATTTGATAGTTTTTTCTCCTTTGCTATTTCATAAAATAATTTAATGATCTCATAGAATTCAGCTTAGAATCCATCTTGTTCTGGCCTTCTAACAACTGCTTTAGTTTCATTGTTTTTTTGTTTTGTTTTGTTTTGTTTTTTGAGAGAGAGAGAGAGAATTTTCCAATATTTATTTTTAGTTTTTTTTAGTTTTCGGTAGACACAAACATCTTTATTTTATTTTTATGTGGTGCTGAGGATCAAACCCATCACCCGGCACATGCCAGGCAAGCGTGATACCGCTTGAGCCACATCCCCAGCCCTAGTTTCATTGTTTGATATTGTTCTCTTTACGTTTTCTATATACTCATGCTTCAATTTGGGTAGGTCATTTGTCTCTAAGAATTTGTCAAAGTCTTCAGGATTTTATAGATTATTGGAGTATAAACTTTCAAAGTAATTCCTAATAATGATCCTCTGAATTTCAGAAGTGTTTGTGATGATAACTCCTTTTTTTTTAACCTCTAAATTGTTGATTTGGGTCTTCTTTCTCTTTTTTTTTTTTTTTAGTTTTGCTATGGGTCTATCAATGTTGTTTATCCTTTAAAAGAACAAACTCTTAGTTCTATTGGTCGACTGTATTCCTTTCTATTCTTAATTTTATTAGTATCCACGGCCCAGGACAGAGATGTTTGCTGCCCCAACTGCATATAAGCTCTCAGTGCTCACAGCTAGAAATTGCAGCCATCCTTATTTCCATTCTCTGTCCTATCTCCTGTGGAGGTCATGTGGAGCACTGAGATAGGCCAGCACTTCCAGGGAGTGACAGTTCCTAGGTCAGATCCATCCCACTCCCCTTGTCTGTGTTGTGGTTGTGGGGTTTCAGCACCTCTTTGGTAATAGCCATCCTGCTACAAGTTCTTTCTAGATGTATTGTTGAGATTTCCTGCTGCAGATATGCTCTCTCTGGTTTTATTTGTTGCTATCTGAAGGTGGGGAGAAGCTGTATTGATTTAATTTTTTCTAGGGAGGCTGGCCAAGTATGTATTACATGAAATGCCTGCCACACTTTGAGTGGCTTTCTGTTTACAATTTAAATTAAATAGCTTGATCTCCTTCACTGACTCTTCTGCTTCTCTCATGTTTTAATTGTTTCTGTTTTTCTTTCCAGATGTTGGTAAGGAAGTAAATTCATGTACTTTTTCTCTTCCTTTTTCTCTTTCTGATACCCCTGTCCACTTCCCCAAACCTGATTCAGGTTCAGTGTTAAAAATACTGTCCTTATTTTCTGCTCTGGTGATCAAACTTCAAGCCTCTCCAAGTCTCAGACTGCTCCATATTGAGTGTCAGAGCAATTACTCTGTTAACCCTCTCTCTAGTCAGCTGCTCCTTCACTGCTTCCTTTCAGGGCTGTGTAGAGTTCCAGAGTCCCTGATTAGTCCAATTCCACCATCTTTCCTCATGAAAAAGAACTCTTATACAGTATTGGCGGGAATGTAAATGATACCAATGAACAAAATTATAACAGATTCACACCAAGGCACATTATAATGAAAATAACTAATGTACAGAATAAAGAAAGAATAATAAAAGCCATGAAAGAAAGGAATCAGATTACATATAGGGGAAAAACAATTAGGTTATGTGCAGAGTTTTCAACCCAGACCCTGAAAGCTAGAAGATCCTGGAACAAAATATACTAAGCTCTGAAAGAAAATGGATGCTAACCAAGAATCTTATATCCTGCAAAATTAAGCTTTAGATTGGATGATGAAATAAAAACCTTCCATGATAAAAAAAAAGTTAAAAAGAATTACAGCTAAAAAAAAAAAACCCTACACTACAGAACATCCTTGGCAAAATATTCTGTAAAGAGGAAATGAAAAACAACTATAGAACTCAATAATATAATCAATAACTTAGACTTAACTGACATATAGAGAATATTTCATCCTTCAACAAGCAAATACACTTTCTTCTCAGCAGCACATGGATCCTTCTCTAAAATAGACCATATATTGTGCCACAAAGCAAATCTTAGAAAATATAAAAAAATTAGAGATACTACCCTGCATTCTATCAGATCACAATGGAATTTAATTAGAAATCAATGATAAAATAAAAGATAAAAACTACTATAACACCTGGAAACTAAACAATATGTTCTGAATGAACAATGAACTGCAAAAGACATCAAGGAGGAGATTTAAAAATTCTTAGAAGTAAATGTGAATAATGATACAACATATGGAAATCTCCAGGAAACTATGAAGGCAGTTCTAGGAGGAAAGCATTGCATGGAGTTCATTCCTTAAAACAAGAAAAAGTCAACAAATAAATGACCTAACACTACGTCTCAAAGCCCTAGAAAAAGAAGAACAAATCAGCAACAAAAGCAGTAAAAGGCAAGAAATAACTAAAATTAGGGCTGAAATCAGTGAAATTGAAACAAAAGAAACAACTGAAAAAAAATTGACAAAACAAAAAGTTGGTTCATCATGAAAATAAATAAAATTGACAAGCCCTTAGCCATGCTAACAAAGAGCAGGAGAGAGAAAATGAAGTCACTAACATACGTGATGAAAAAGGAAATATCACAACAGACATTACAGAAATACAAAAGATAATTAGAAATTATTTTTTAAAACTTGTACTCTAATAAAACAGAGAATATAGAAGGCATCAACAAATTTCTAGAGGCATATGAGTTATCTAAATTAAATCAGGATGATATACACAACTTAAACAGATCGATTTCAAACAAGAAAATAGAAGACGCCATCAGAAGACTACCAACCAAGAAAAACCCAGGACCAGACCAATACACAGCTGCGTTCTACAAGTCCTTTAAAGAAGAATTAATACCTATGCTTTATGGATTATTTCATGAAATAGAAAAAGAGGGAGGAGTACTTCTAAACCCATTATATGAGGCAAATATTACCCTGATTCCAGAACCAGGCAAAGACACATCAAAAAAAGAAAACTTCAGACCAATATCACTAATAAACATACATGCAAAAATTCTCAATAAAATTCTGGCAAATCAAATACAAAACCATATCAAAAAGATTGTGCACCATGATCCAGTGGGATTCATCCCACAGATGCAATGTTGGTTAAATGTATGGCAATCAATAAACATAATTTATCACATCAATGGACTTAAAGATAAAAATCATATCATCATCTCTAGGAGATGCAGAATAAGCATTCAACAAAATACAGCTCCCATCATGTTCAAAACACTAGAAAAATTAGGGATAACAGGAACATATCTCAACATCATAAAAGCTATCTGTGCTAAGCTCCAGGCAAACATCATTCTAAATGGAGAAAATTTGAAAGCATTTCCTATAAAAATTGGAGCAATACACAATTCCTCTGTCACCACTTCTATTTAACATAGTTCTTAAAACACTGGTAATTAGACAGACAAAATAAATTAAAGGGATAGATTAAGAAAAGAAGAACTCAAATTAGCACTATCTGTGGATGATATGATTCTATACATAGAAGACCCAAAAAAATTCCACCAGCAAACTTCTAGAAATAGTAAAGGAATTCAGCAAAGTAGCAAGATGAAAAATCAACACCCATAAACCAAAGGTATTTCTGCATATCAGTGACAAATCCTCTCAAAGGGAAACAAGGAAAACTCCCCCTTTTATAATAGCCTTAAAAAATAAAATGCTTGAGAATCAACCTAACAAAAGATATTGAAAGACTTTTACAATGAAAACTACAGAATGCTAAAGAAAGAAATCAAATAAGACCTTAGAATATGAAAATATTGTTCTTGGAGAGGCAGAATTAATATCGTCAAAATGACCATACTACCAAAAGCACTATACAGATTTAATGCAATTCCAATCAAAATCCCAATGACATTCCTCATAGAAATAGAAAAAAACAATATGAGATTCATCTGGAAAAATAAGAGACCCAGAAAAGCTAAAGCAATCCTTAGAAAAAAAGAGTGAAGCAGGTGGCATCATTATACCAGAACTTAAAATATACTGCAGAGCAATAGGAACAAAAAAAGCATAGTATTGGCATCAAAATAGACTCATAGACCAATGGGTACAGCACAGAGGACACAGAGACAAACCCACATAATTATAATTATCTTATATTATACAAAGGTGCCAAAAACATGCATTGGAGAAAAGATAGCATCTTCAACAAATGGTACTGGAAAAACTGGAAATTCATATGCAAAAAAATGAAATTAAACCACTATCTGTCACCATGCACAAAACTCAACTCAAAGTGGATCAAAGACCTATGAATTAAACCAGAGACACTGCATCTATTAGAAGAAAAAGTAGGTCCTAAACTCCATCATGTCAAATTAGGCCCCTACTTCCTTAAATAGACTCCTATAGCACAAGAATTAATATTGAGAATCAATAAATGGGATGAATTTAAAATTAAAAGCTTTTTCTCAGCAAAAGAAACAATCAGTGAGGTGAATAGAGAGCCTACTAATTGGGACCAAATTGTTACCACATGCATGTCAGATAGAGCACTAATCTATAGGGTATATAGAGAACTTAAAAATCTTAACACCAAAAAAAAAAAAAACAGAACAGATACTTCTCAGAAGATAATATACAATCAATCAACAAATATATGAAAAAAATGTTCAATATCTCCAGCAATTAGAGAAATGCAAATCAAAACTACTATAAGATTTCATCTCATTCCAGTCAAAATGGCAAATATTAAGAATATAAACAACAATAGGTGTTGACGGGGATGTGGGGAAAAAAAGTACACTCATACATTGCTGGTGAGACTGCAAATTGGTGCAGACAATATGGAAAGCAGTATGAAGATTTTT
This sequence comes from Urocitellus parryii, assembly GCF_045843805.1. Classification (NCBI taxonomy): domain Eukaryota; kingdom Metazoa; phylum Chordata; class Mammalia; order Rodentia; family Sciuridae; genus Urocitellus; species Urocitellus parryii. The sequence continues at coordinate 59,747,615 of NC_135535.1, read as the reverse complement.
TGGAAAATTGGGAATGAAACCACCATTTGACCTAGCTATTTCACTCCTCAGTCATACACAAAGGACTTAAAAAAACAGCATTCTATGGTTCAAAGCCACATCAATGTTCATTGCAGCACAATTCACAATAGCTAAACTGTGGATCCAACCTAGATGCCCTTCAGTAGATGAATGGATAAAAAAAATGTGGCATTTATACACAATAAAATATTACTCAACAATAAAAGAATAAAATCATGGTATTTGCAGGTAAATGGATGGAGAGGAGAATATAATGCTAAGTGAAGATAGCCAATCCCAAAAAATCAAATGCCAAATGTTTTCTCTAATGTAAGGAAGCTGATTCATAGTGGGGTTGGGAGAGGGATAATAAGAAGATTAGAAAAACTCTAGATGGAGCAAAGAGGTGGGAGGGGAAGATAGGGTGCATGGGGGTAAAAAAGATAATGCAATGAGATGGATATCATTACCCTATGTACAAAGACACAAATGGTATGAATATTCTTTATTTGCAACCAGAGATATGAAAAATTGTGCTCTATATGTGTAATATGAACTGTAATGCATTCTGCTGTCACATATAACAAATTAGTATAAAAAAATCACAAAATTGTCACAAATCAATAAAGGGCCATAAGAAAGTTAATCCAGCTAATCTAGTGAGAACTTCAAGAAAGACGTAAAGGAACTAACTTTTCATTTTCATTTAATTGCTTATATCCAGCACACTCCTATTTGTGTAAAATAAAGGCAATTTTTTTGATTGTGTCATTGATAGCTTGTTTCACTTGCTTGTTCCTCAAGGTATAAATAAATGGATTTAACAAAGGGGCAACAGATGTAGTGAGCACAGATACCCCTTTATTGATGTCCACCTGTTCTTTGGCTGAAGGCTTGACATAGATGAAGATGCAGCTGCCATAGGTGATGGAAACCACAATCATGTGGGAGGAGCAGGTGGAAAAAGCTTTTTTTCTTTGCTGAGCTGAAGGGAATCGTAAAATTGTCCTAATAATATTTATGTAAGAAAGAATCACACCTATTAGTGTGATAATGAAAGTAAAAACTGCACAGATAATAACAGTCTGTTCTAGAAACCACGTATCTGAGCATGAGATCTTAAAAAGAGGAGATGCATCACAGCCAAAATGATCAATGACATTGGAGTCGCAGAACTCCAGCTGGAGGCCCATGCTGAGAGGTGTGATGATGATCACCAGCCCAGAGATCCAGCAACAGAAGACGAGGATGGCACAGACTCTGTTGTTCATGATGGTGATGTAATGAAGGGGTTTGCAGATGGCCACATAGCGATCATAGGACATGGCGGCCAGGAGAAAAAACTCTGTGGCCCCAAAGAGTCCAATAAAAAATATTTGACTGGCACAAGCATTGTAAGTTATGGTGTTATCCCTAGTTGATATACTATAGAGGAATCTGGGAACACAGACTGTTGTGAATGAGATTTCTAAGAAGGAGAAGTTTCGAAGAAAAAAATACATAGGTGTTTTAAGATGGGAATCCGTCAGGGTGAGAACGATAATAGTCAGATTACCAGTGACGCTCAGAATGTATGTTAAGAATAAAAAGATAAAAACCAGAATTTGCAGCTGTGGGTCATCTGTAAGTCCCAACAAGATGAATGTTGTTATTGCTGTGTGATTTATCATAATTGATTTTGATGTTTTAGGCAATATGCATGCCAAAAGTCAAACCACCTAAACAGAAGAAAAAACAATACTTACAAGCTTTGACAATGAAGTACGATTTAAAAAAAAAAAGATAAAACTATGTATACTAAGACAAGCAATAATAAGGACAATAAAGTCAATAAAATTGAAAATGAAGAAGGCAATAGAGAAAAATTATCAAAATGCAAAATTGACTTTTGAGAGATGCATGACACTAATAAAGCTCTAACCAGGTTGATAATAAAACACACACACACACACACACACACACACACACACAAAATCACTAACAGAAAGAAAGCACACATTTTATAAATATCAGGAATTACAGAGGAGGAAATCACTAGAGATTTCCCAGGAAGGAAAATGAAAATTATAATGAGACACCATCTCACCACAGTTAGAACTATTATCAAAAAAGCAAGAACACAAACAAAATACCCAAATACTACAAGGATATGGAGAGAAAGGAACTCTTAGGGATGTAAATCAGCACAGCTATTGTGAAGAACAGTATGTAGGTTCCATAAAAACTAAAGATAGCTGTACCGTATGATGCAGGTATGCCACTTCTGGGTACACAGTCAAAGGAAATGAAATCAACTCACCAAAGAAATAACTACCTGTACAGGTTTATTGCACCACTATTCACAATAGCTAAGATAAAGAATCAGTCTGGGTGCCCATCAATAGATGACTGGGTAAGGAAAATGTGGCATATATACACAATAGAATATTGTCCAGCCGTAAAAGGGAATGAAATCCTGACATTTGCAGCAAAATGGATGAAACTATATGGATGAGCCTTATGTTAAGTGTAAAAAGCCAGACACAGAAAGAAAGAAAACTACTACATGTTTTAACACATGGAAGCCAAAAATTGTCAACCTGAATGTAGAATAGTGAATACTGGAGATTGGGAAGAGTGGGTGCAAGGGCAGGTAAAGGGAGGCTGGATTTGATTAGTGCAAATATCTCACACAACCCTATTCATATGTACAATTAATACATGTTAATAAAATTGAAAGAAAAAATTATGGATGTTGGTCATTTCATCTGACCCTTTAATATTTCATAACAGTTCCTTATTTCTATACTTTTTGGTAATGATTAATACACAAAATTCTTTTTATCTATAAGTAGTTTGTTGCAATATAATGAAAAGCTTGGCACAACTTATATTGATTTAGTGTAGCCCAGATTTACATACACTCAATCATTGTATTTCAAAAGCCATGCTATTTTATAAAGCTTTCGAATCAAATCATAAATTCACCTTGTTAGTGTGTGGGTATACTTCTTTGTTTTTTAGTGCTAGGTATCAAACCCAGGGCCTTGCACCTGCTGGCATGTACTCTACCACTGGGCTACATTCCAATCCCAATATATACCCTTTAAATTTATGTGCAGTCTATAGTACACTATACTTTTTCCTGCATTTAATTATTCTGGCTGTTATTCTCTGAAACAAAATATATATATGACTTTTTTATTTACTAGTCCACAATCATTATTTCTGCATAATTATTAATGTTATTCCTCTTGCCAAACCCAAAACTGTCTTGATTTCTCTCAAAAGTTATCCCAAAACATTGGGCACATCTAAATAATGACCATTTTCTTTAGGATCTACATTCTTAAGATGCTTAATATATTATAAACACAATTCATATTTTCCATTTCATGCCTACATCTCACTTCTATCATTTTGATTTTACACTCAGAAGGAAACATTAATTCTCTAACTGGACTTTACATCTTCTATTCTGATCATTTTAATCCATATTCCATACTGCATCTAGAATAGTTCCTAACATACCATCTCAATTCCTGTAGAAGTAGCTAGAACCACCTCCACTGCATTTTTAGAACCATCATCTCTATTTCAGAGCTGTTTTGTATTGCTATTTACCAATCTGCCTACTTAAACTGTGATATTTTTGTTATACAATATGATGCATATCTTAATCCATTTCCTAGAATATATTTCTCTGGATATTGAAAGTACATATCATAGATATTGACTGACAAATACCAGGATGTATTCTTTACTTGAGAAAAGTCTTTACTCCTGTGGCCCATATAGAAGGTACTACACTCATACTGAAGGTAGCTCCTTCAATAGAAAAACAGGTATAAGTTTCCCTGACACTTCAGTCCAAATTTTGAGCATTATGACATAATTACTCAGACTAGGCATTTCATCTGCCCAACTAGTCTTTTAAATTCTAATATAGATCATGTGAAAAATGATAAAAGTAAGGTAACATGTTATTTTAAAAGTTTGTAGATATTAGCTAATAACTTTTCTACAGTACTGTGTCTACTTAGTCTCGTAACTGTGAGAGAATGCTTTTTGTATTTGACCATTTTGTTACCCAGAAATTTTTTCAATTCATAAACAGGCTTAAAGTTTCCTTAATTTGTGCCTGTGGTTAATAATCTCAAAAAGAAATAACATTCAAGTAATGAAATTAATTGCTCATATCCTTAAAAACTAAATTAACACACACATACACATATATCAACATCAATATTTCTATTATCTGTCTCCAATAGTGACAGGAAAAATCTTATTTAACCAAATTTACAAAAGAAAAATTGACTTGAGAAATATGAAGCTACTTACACTTTAGTCTGTCACTCAGGCATTAGTTTTATTTTATCCACAGCCTCATTAGTGCAATTCACAACCAAGTAAAATTTGTTAGTAGTGATGTGGATACAATCTAGTCATGTTTTCTTATTGAACTGGCACTCAAAGGGAGCAGTAGAAATATATATACCAGGTTACCTCAAATTTTATATCCTAATGTCTAACAATTATCACAAATCCCAATATCAGCTTAAATTTTAAAAGGAAACTATTTCTGCTATTTTGTGTGGCTTAAGAGAAGGAAAGAGTAATAAATTATCAGGGGAGAACCAGAAATTTCTTTAATTTTTTAAAACCTAAGGGTCCAATCTCAACAAGATTGAAATAGGATGAGTCCTTTAAGAGTTTCACCACAGGCATGATGGAGAATCTTTTATATGGTCATCCTGTATCAGGAAGGATTAACTAAGCTTAAAAAAACAAGTGTCCTTGGTGACCCTGCCTCAATGTCACTAATGAAAGTAAAATGTAATTTATGTTATTGACAAAACAAAAGCTAACTAGTGCACATAGGAATTAGAATAGTGTCCTTGGAGAATGACAATGCATTGTAGTTCCAAGGTCACGATGCATTATCAGTATAGTATATTTGCAAAAAATAATGATCCAAATGATATTTTGGTTTTTGTTCATTTTATTCACGTTATGTTGGTTGATAATGACATAGAAATTTCTTCAATGTGTATTTGTAATTTATCCTTAATGAATTCAATATTACTACCCACTGGCTATTTTTGGATAAAAATGTATGCTGAATTCTTATCTTTCCTAAGATGTTTTCATGTGCTTAACATCTAGTTGTTATTAAGTCTTTAGAAGTCTTATATCTTAGAAATGGTACTTCGTGATTTAATATTTAATACTAATAATAGTACTGATATTTAGAAAAATTTTCGACTACATCATAAAATATATTCTTTTTTTTTCTTTTTTTTTATTGTTGGTTGTTCAAAACATTACATAGTTCTTGATATATCATATTTCACACTTTGATTCAAGTGGGTTATGAACTCCCATTTTTACCCCGTATACAGATTGCAGAATCACATCAGTTACACTTCCCTTGATTTACATATTGCCATACTCATGTCTGCTGTATTCTGCTGCCTTTCCTATCCTCTACTATCCCCCCTCCCCTCCCCTCCCCTCCCCTCTTCTCTCTCTACCCCCTCTACATAAAATATATTCTTGATTTTGATTCATGATTTCTAAATTTAGCAGTACTATTTGAGGTTTTCTTATGACCCTGATCTGGACATATATGTTACTTATATTTTCTTCCAATAATTTTATTATTTTTTGTTTATGTTTACATTTTTGTCCTATCTGAATCATAATTTGGTGTAAGGTATAAGGATATGTAATTTTTCCCCAAGTGAATAGCCATGTTGTGACTTAAAAAACAATCAAATATTATGTTGTTTTTTTCCTCATTTTTCAATTTGTTTTTAGAACTTACCCTATTTCTTCACTTGGAAAGGAACAAAATGAGCCATTTTTAGTCTATAAGTTTTGAAACATTTATAACATCCAGAAGATAAATTTTCTTCTTTGCTTGCTTCATTTTCATTCCATATTTATATCATCTTATTAATTGATCCACTGGATGGGAAAGAGAAAGGATTCCTGACACGTAATATTGGATTACTACATGTCCAATATTATATCCATTATGAACCAATAGGGACAAGAGGAAAAAGATAATTTGCCAGTGGAACTGGATTACTTTATGGAGGAGGGTGATGGTGTCAAAAAGTCCAATGAACAATAAATGGAGGGTCATGATACTCATAAGTGATGATTGAATATTTTTAATTTTAATCCATTTTCTCTGTTGAATAAGAAGAGTAATAAATAGAAGACTGAGTTAACAGAAGTGGAAATTAGATGGGTCTAGAATTGGACCCATCTAAAAATATTCTGTTTCTAAAAATATAAAGTAATAAGTGAAATATATTTTATATTTCTAAAAATATAAAATAATAGGTGAAAAAGAGTAATTATTAAATGTTCCAATTCATTGATTCATCAAAGAGTAATAAAAAACTATGGTGTTCCTACAATATCCATCATTTCATATCTATAGAAAGTCTTGATACCCAAAGAATATGTGGAATGAAATTATAACATTTTAGATACTCACAGCTAATAGAATATTAAAGTAAATGAACATAACTATTTAAATTTTGAAAAAGAAAAAGAAAATATTTGCTACAGCTTGAATGTGTACTCTCACAAATTTAGTTATCAAAATTTAATGGTCATTATGGTCCTAAGACTCAGGACTTTAAGAAGTGAATAGGTCATGAGGGCTCCTCTCCAGTGAATAGGATTGAGGTCCTCATGAAAGAGGCTTTATTCAGCATTTAGATCTCTTACCTTCCACCTTCTGCCATGTGAGGACCCAACATTCCCTGCCTCTGAAGATGCAGTCACAAGGTGCCTCTTGGAAGAAGAAAGCAGGCTTCACTGTACATCTAAACCTGCTGGCACCTTGGTCTTAGAATTCCTCGCCTTCATAAATATGAGAAAATAAATTTGTGCTCATTATAAATTATCCAGTCTCAGATATTTTGTTATGGGACCACAAATGGACTAAGACATTAATATTTGATTTAAATGTAATTGAAGAATAAGTTACATGTAAACCAGTTTTGCCCTGAGGTTTTTATATAGTACAGAAATTCTCAGAGACAGATGTAGTTAGTACTAATACTAAGAGCTGATTAAATTTTTGAAATAAAACAATGGGAGTGTAACTAATGATCTATTGGGGTATTTCATAAAACCTCTTAAAATACTCTTAAAGGTATTTTCTCACATGTGTTTCACATTCCTGATAGTCATGTTTTTTTTCTCCTCTTCTCCTTTGCCATCCAACACATTGCTCATTGGTCTCTTCTAATTCCTTCATGTCAACCTTTTTTCACCTCCACTGAGTCTATAGACTTATCTTCTTTGGAGGTTGAAAAATATAAAAATCTAAGAAGAAAAATTTGTGGTAATATGTTTTCAAGTACCACCTAAAATGCTAATTTTCATCTATATATTAACTCATGTTAAGAAGAAAATAATTAGGGCTGGGGATGTGGCTCAGTGTTAGAGCACTTGGCTAGCATGTGTGAGGCACTAGGTTTGAGTCCAAGCACCACATATAAAATAATAAATAAATAAATAATAAATAAAATAAAGGTCCATTGATAACTAAATATATATATATATATATATTTAAAAATAATAAAATAATTATTATACATTTGGTTGATGGCTAATGCTAGTTTCTCATGATATGGCTTCAATATCAACCTCTTTGCCTACTAAACATGTTTTTTTTTAATATCAAAAAATAGGAGTGGTTATAACCAGAAAAGTGGCAGTGAGAAAGATGAGGTGTGGTTAAATTCCAGAAATATTTTGAAGAACTGTTGCTATTTTCTAAAAAATACCCTTTAGTGCTAAAGAAAGAAATTAAGGATAAAATTAAGGTTTAGCTCTAGTGTCTTGTGAGTAAAGAGTTAAAAGTAAACAAAATTGGTTATTATAAATAATTCCTTTTGGAGCAGTTGGATTTTTTAGTCAGCTACATAGTTGTACATACAGGTCTGGAATTTGTGGAGCGGTATGAACTAGAGATGAAAATTAGGAATTTATAAGACTGTATAGTGGCTTTAAGACATGATCCAGAATGAGAACATGTGGGAGTAAGTATAGGAAGACAAGGGTTTGGGTCCAAAGATCCAATGTAATATGTACAATCAGAATAAGGAGAGATGAGAAAATAAGTAAGAAGAAAACATAGAACCGTGGGTGGGAAGAAAAACACGTGAATGTGTATCATGGCAATCAAGTGAAGAAAGGAGTTCAGGCAGGTAGACCTCTCATGTTTTTAGGTCTCTGGTGGAAAGAGAAAAAGAAGAAGAGAGAGGGAGAGGCGGAGAGTGCTGGGTAAGCTCAAAATGGTTGTAGCCTGGCTCCCTTACCAAAGTTTCTGGAGGGTTATGTTTTCAGTGTGCAGTCAAGGTCATAAAAATGTCTGATTCAGTGTATGTACTCAAGGTCATAAACATCTGCTTGTGAACATGTGCCCACTTATGTAACCTGTTGAAATTGTGCTTTTTCTTTGACCTGCATATAAAAAAAAGTCCTGTGGAAATGGCTTGGAAGGCTGGCTAGCAGCCACGTCTGGATAAAATGGGCTACTATCTCAACCATGCCTCACAGCTTCTTTCAACTGCTGGAGCCATGAACACCTGAACCCTGCTTCCTGGGCCTGAGCCTCAGCCAAACAGATAAAAGAGGAGACAGGGGAGAAAGGGAAAAATATCACATAAAAACATGAAATAAATGGAAGCCCCTCCTGTCCCCCAGAAAAACCAAACCAACACTGTCTCTCAATATTGGAATTATCTTCTACCTTGTTATGCATATTATGTTCAAGGAGAGAAGTCAGTATACAACTTCTGGATATTCTACCTCTCTATATACTCTTTTTAAAAATGCATAAGGATTCAGTTGTGGTTGACTGCTCTTCTTTCTTAATTTTTCTTTACAATTGTCCTTTTCCCACATTATAAAAGACATGCTCTCTTCTCACTCATCCTCAGCCTTGCTCTATTACTATAACATAAGGACGCACAGTGAGAAACCCTAAAGGTACCAAAGGAACGATTCAAAATACTGATGTCCATGAAGACTCCTTTATTCAAAGTATCAGTTGCAGTTCTTTTTAAAAGCTTTACTTTCTATGCATTTTTCCTTTAATTTCCAGTATTTTTCTCATAGAAAAGGAGCCCAAGATTATAAATATATAAAACAAAATTTTATAAGACACAAGAGTGGTGTACCAAGTTTGAACAAATAGAACATTAGACATTTTAATAAAATATATTCATATTTTGAACACCCTATCACAAATCTTCCTACTTAAAGCAAATAGTAATATCTTCCAAATAATAGCCAAATTGCTTTTATTGTTTAGACTTAGGTGTAGTGATTTTAAGTAAGGTGCTACTTTTCATTGGATGTTTATTGAACTGTTTCAAATCCCTGTGGGTTAAATAATGCTATTGGAAAAAATTGTATTCCATATTCAAATTTCCCAAATTTATCTGATAATGATCTTTATGTTTATTTTTATTGGTTGTCATAATTATTTCAGACACCGCTAAGATGGTCTTCTTTTGGGGACAATATCCCCATCCAACTTCTCAGGGCCAAACCTCAAATAAACTGATTTCCTTCCCACCAACTCTCATTTCTTGAGAATTGGCTTTTGAGTTGTGAGCATGTCAAGTAGTAGCAGTTGTGTTGTTGGAAGTATGGTGTAATGGTTAACAAACTATAATTTGCAATCTAGTCATCATAATTTCCAAACTGTCATGAGTGTGCATAAGTAATTTTTCTAATTTTTATTTTTTCAATAGTAAACTGATTATAATTATGCTTTTCTTTCCTATTAAAATGATTAAGTTGAATTCATTTGTTTACAATGCTTCAGATTTAGTAAATGTTCACACATGATAAGTTAATACATCATAATTAGTAATACTTCAAAAAGGTTGAATTTAGGTGTTAATCTTCAAATCACTGAGGAAAATACTGTAACACTCATTCTCTAATGGCAACACCATGCAGACATTTTATTTTTTCTTAATGTTGAACATCATGTTTAAAAATTAAATATAAATAATATTTGTGTTAGGTTCTTGGATGTCTTTCTCTTAGAGATATATTTATATATTGGAAATATGAATGTATCCCTACAAAATTATTCCTTGAAAGGAATTATCTTGATATCTTGGAACATGTATGTTATCTATGACCCAAAACAACTTGCTAGTTTTTAATGTCTCCATGATTATATTGATATGATTATTTTTAATGTGAATAAAATGATACTTTATATCATTATGCTTGGAATAATAAATCTACTTTTATTAAATGATAAAGACAAAAGAACAACTGGGGTTTTTGTAGGTTGTTTTGAATGTTTTTAAATCTTTCCTGTTTTCCATAGGGACATTGTCCCCTTAGACTAATCACAAAGAAGCACTTACTTCTTTTAAATAATTGGAGACTAGAATTTGCTAGTTTTCAGAAAACCATCTCAGTTATGATAATCTATGTATTATCTTATACTATCTGGTGTTTAAAATAAGAGTTTAATAGAAATATTTATTATCCATTCCATACCTACTTTCATATGATCAGAAACATGTATTAGTAAAGGAAAATCACATTACTAAAATATTAAAATCTTAATTTTCTGCTTTGAAATAATATGAGAGATTATTTTGTTTTTAATTTGCCAACAAAATTAAATACTGTTTTCAATGAGTATATTTGCCTTTCATTATTGCTACTCATATATTATAGAGAAAAATATACCAATATATACTTATAATGGTAAGTAAAATAGTAGTGAATTTTTTCAAATATTTAGGAATAATTACACAAACAATGTAAGTTACACAAAAATAAATAACAGTTATTCAAACTTTACATTTTATCATTTCTCTTTTTATAAAATATGAATAACTGTTTATTTTCTATATTATGAATCCATGAATTCAAGTACAAAAAGTTTTATTTTTATACTTGCACCTGAATTTCTGATGCTTTAGTAGTTCGAACTAAACATTGCACTGGAGAGCTGTGAAGAAATGGCCATTATATTTTTACTGACAAAATAAAGAAAATCTAAGAAATTTTAGAAATCAATTAAACATAACAAAGTTGAAAGATATTCTTCCTAGCATATGACTTCACATTTTATTTTAATACATTTTTTAAATAGCAAAAAAATAACTCTTTTGGAAGTTAATTAATAATTGCTACTTGCCTAATTTTCTCTTGTTGAAAAAATGTCTCCTTCCTCGTTTTGAAATTAGCTCCCATTTAACCTTCAGAAATGCTCAATATGTTTTGCAGAAAAAAAAAACAGATAAAAGAATGTAGGCATTTTAGCAAAATTAAAAATACCAAATGAAATGAGATTAAAGAAGAAAGACATAGATTGATTTGTGTGTTTTTATTATCCACCGTTTTCATCACAAACTTGTGAATTAAAAAATTAATACAAGAAACAAAAAAACTGAAAGAAAAACAGTTACTAGAAATATGGAAATAATAAATGAGGTAATGTTGGCTTCTTGAATCCATATATAAAGTAATGAACTATATCATGTAGAAGGAAAATATTCTATATTAAGCAATAAAATTTTTTAAAATCTTCGGAAATGGCAAAAATACTAATTTATAAAATTTAATGGGAAGAAAATTACTTTTAAGTGTTTTAACTTAAAAAAGGAAATGTTTTATACTACATAATATGTTTTATTTTCTGTTTCAGTGTTCATATTCTAAGCTCATTTGGAAATAATATATTTTGCAAATCAACTACAAAAATTTGCTCAGGTTAAGAGGAAAATGAAGTGTACCACTGTCTTAAATTGAAAACATGACTTTTCACAATTAGTTACTGAATTCACTAATCGTTCCTTCTTAGTATTATTAAATAGTTAAGTAAATTTGAAAAAATTATGTTGCATTTGATCATTCCCTTTGATAGAAGAGTTAATAATGACTGCATTTTTTTAATTTTGTATTTTGTATTTTGTATCTAAACTTTGTAATTTTGTATCTAAAATATACCAGAATATTTTTATAAGAATATATATATTCATCAATGTCCTTACCTTGAAATGCATTAGTATCTAAATGAGTAAAATTATGCAAAGAATTTGCTTATTTTTAAATATTTTAATTGTGTTATATTTTTCACTTTTTTCTTTTTAAGTAGTGAAGAATAATTATACATAATAGTGGGATTTATTAGGCCCAATTCATACATGCACATAGCATAATTTGATCAATCTCATTCCCTGTTATCTCCCTTAGTAGCTTTCTCTCTCTGGTCCCCTCCTATTGTTGTTGTTGTTGTTATTATAATTATTATTTTTAAGTGTGCATTATGATTATATGTATATATAGGATTTATCATGGTATTTTTCACTTTCAAACAATATCATGACCTTGAGCTCATACATATTATGAGCATTTTTTGAGAAAGGTAAATTTTATACTATTTATTCTAAAGATTTTTTTCCTTATAGGAGTTAAAAAATCTGTTCATATTACTGAACTGTTTTATTGTTGTAATAGTTTGTTTCTTATTGCGCATGTTCTAAGAACCCCATCAGATCAGATATTTTATAAACATAAAGAGTAAATATATTTTATGTTCTAATTAAGAATTTACTTGAAATTTAAAATCTATATTTTTCTTTATAATCTTAATTAGTTATAGATTTCACAATAGATCTGAAAAGTAGTGGTGATGGTGAGTTTTGCTGTTGAGTTCTAGAGTTTGCTAAAATATACTTTTATGATTGATTTAATTAATCAGTTCTTAATGCTTGTTTCCTTGGTCTTGCTATGCTTTAAAAGCCTGATATTTTTTTCACTAAGGAGTCTATTTTACATAACAAATTACAAAGGAATATTCTCTAAAGTATTGCTTTCCACCTTTATACTATGTATAGGGTAAATTGAAAATAAATAATTACTAACTTTTGGATTATCGTTGTATCATTTAGGCTAAAAATAAACTACTCAGTATGAAATAACATTTTTCATTATACTGGCAAGATTGCATCTTATTATAGAAAATTGAACCAAAAATATTTCAACAATAATTTAATATTGAAATTTTTCTGGCATGTGTAGCTCTTGAGAGTATTCATGCATCATGTTGACTATAATCATTGGGGAGAAAAGAGAAAAAAATTTTTGCAACAAACTTAATGCATTTTTACACACAGATGCAAGCATCTGAGTACATTCTCTCTCTCTCTGAGTCTATCTTTATGTATCTCTATAATGTATCTATCAGTTTTTTGGACATAGTAAGCAAGCACCCATTACTTTTTCTCTATTTACTAGAAATAATTCAATAAAATGAAAAATATTTATTCTTAGAAGATATTCTATACTTGCTTAATAGGCCATTTAAATGTTTTGAATTTATTAAAGTTAGAAGATAGTTTTTTAATTACATTTTTAGTTTTCATTTATAGTTTGCTAATTTATAGTTGAATATTTCTATTTATAATTTTGTTATTTATATATGACAGCAGAATGCATTACAATTCTTATTACACATATAGGGAACAATTTCTTTTATATCTCTGGTTGTATCCAAAGTATATTCACACCAATTTGTGTCTTCATACATGCACTTTGGATAATAATGTCCATCACATTCCACCGTTATTTCTAACACCATGCCCCCTCCCTTCCCTTCCTACTACTCTGCCCTATCTACAGTTTTGTCTATTCCTCCCATGATTCCCCTCCCTACCCCACCATAAATCAGAGAAAACATTTGACATTTGATTTCTGTGGATTGGCTAAGTTCACTTAGCATTGTATTCTCCAACTCCATCCATCCACAAATGCAAATGCCATGATTTTATTCTCTTTTATTGCTGAGTAATATTCCATTGTGTACATATATCACTTTTCTTATCCACTCATCTGTTGAAGGGCATCTAGCTTGATTCCACAGTTTATCTATTGTGAATTGTGCTGCTATAAACATTGATGTGGCTTGTTCCTGTAGTATTGCTGTTTTTGAGTCCATTGGGTAAAGACTCTCTCTCTCTGAGTCTACCTTTATGTATCTCTATATCTATGTATCTATCAATCAAATTGTATTGTGTACACTACAATACAATAGAAATTTCCATTCCCAAATTTCCAAGAAATCTCCATACTGCTTTCCATATTGGCTGCACCATTTGCAGTCCCACCAGCAGTGTATGAGTATACCTTTTTCCCCACATCCTCACCAACATTTATTGTTGTTTGTCTTCAAAATAGCTGCCATTCTGACTGGAGTGAGATGAAATCTTAGAGTAGTTTTTATTTGCATTTCTCTAATTGCTAGTGATGATGAACATTTTTTCATATATTTGTTGACTTCAGAAAATTTTTACTCTCAATTTGTAAATTCATTTTTATACAGATAGATAAGGGATGTCCTTACAATTTTACTTTAAATTAAAAAATTTGTTGTATGCTCTCATTTCTAAAATTGTCTTTTTATTATAAAAAGGTGTCGTTCTTCATGTTTTCTCCAGAAATATCAGAGAATGTACTTCTTTATTGATTTTTTTCCAAGTAACACAAACAAGCTTTAAAAATGCATGGATTTTGATCTTACTACATAAAGCATCTGTATTAACTACAGAATTACTGTAGATAATATTACTGTATTATCTACAGAATATATTCATTTTAAATCAAGTCAATTACATCTGCATCCCAATGAATAATTATGGATTTTATAGGAGTTCAAATCAGGCCTATGAAATTTTAATTACAACAAAAATCATTTAATTTGCTAATATTATACCTGAATTTGGATACTAAAATAAATCAGCATAGTTAATCCTTCACTTATAGTTAGAAAATTTGTAGGTAGAACAACAACACTATTGAAAAACTCTAATGCAGTATTTTAGTAATATCAGCTCATTAATCGTGTGTTGATAAACAAAGATGCTGCGAATAGAATTTCTTACAATTCTCCCTTCTATTTTCCTTCACTGCATCTTAAAAGTGAATTTGAAGAATTCACCTTAATATGCACATTTTCAGAACTGAGAACTTGAAGCAAAGTCTACACTTATTGAAGCTGAAATTTTTTGGGGAAAAAGCTATGTTTAACTACAAAACTATAGTTTTTAAGTTATATAATTGATTTTATAATAAAAGTGAAATATTTTCTTTTATCCAGAGGCTCCAATTTCTCAGCAGATTTCAGAGACAGGGAGATTCTGTGTGTATATATCTCCTATATACTTAATATTATTTCAATTTTCTTATATTCTACTCATATTAATTTTCTTGTGATATAAACTCTTACAACTTTCCTTGGGGAATTTTCATATTTTCATTAGTATAGAGAAGTTACAAGAGGTGCCAAGAGGGATCTTAGAAATGTCACTTTAATATAAAATTTAAAGGGCTGGGACTCAGTGGTAGAGTGCTCGCCTAGCACACACGAGGCACCGGGTTCGATCCTCAGCACCACATAAAACAATAAATTAAAAATCATTAAAAAAATTTAGGATTCAAATAAGGTGGGCCAGAGGGAGGCAGTATTCTGTGACACTCCATGACCCAGATCTCACCTAGTTGGAATTCTGCATCTCAGAGAGTGTAAGAGTATCCCTAAGCAGCTGATTTCTGCAGAAATCACCAGTGCTGTGACCCCTGTGCAGGGCTCAGAGCCTCAGCATTTGAGTAGGACTCACTACTCCTGGCTCGCTAAACCCAAAGCCCGCAGTTCTAGCCCAAGCACAGCTCATAAGCACTTTTGCAGGATCACCTATCAGCATCTCTGCAGAACTCCAGACTGCACTCTACTCCCACACAGGTCAACAAATAAAGAACCTCCCTCTACATCTCAAAGCCCTAGAAAAAGAAGAACAAATCAGCAGCAAAAGCATTAGAAGTAAGAAATAACTAAAATTAGAACTGAAATCAATGAAATTGAAACAAAAGAAACAATTGAAAAATTGACAAAACTAAAAGTTGATTCTTTGAAAAATAAATAAAATTGACAGACCCTTAGGTAGGCTAAAGAAGAGAAGGAGAAAGAAAACTCAAATTACATATGTGATGAAAAGGTAATATCACAACAGACACTACAGAAATACAGAGGATAATTACAAATTATTTCAAAAACTTATGCTCCAAAATAGAAGACATTGAAGGCATCGACAAGTTTCTTAAGTCATACGATTTGCCCAGACTGACTCAAGAAGATATACACAATTTAAATAGACTGATATCACGTGATTAAATAGATGACACCATCAGATGCCTATGAACCAAGAAAAGCCCAGGACCAGATGAAATCACAGCCGAGTTTCACAAGACCTTTAAATAAAAACTAATACCAATAATCTATAATTTATTTCAGGAAATAGAAAAAGAGGCAGCACTTCCAAACTCATTCTATGAGGTGAATATCACCTTGATCCCAATACCAGGCAAAGACATATCAAAGAAACAAAACTTCAGTCCAATACCTCTAGTGAACATAGATGCAAAAATTCTCAATAAAATTCTGGCAAATTGACTACAAAAACATATCAAAAAGATTGTGCACCATGATCAAATGGGATTCATCCCAGTGATGCAAGGTTGGTTCAAAATACGGAAATTAATAAATGTAATTCATCACATCAATAGACTCAAAGATAAGAACCATATGATCATCTCAGTAGATGCAGAGCAAGCACTCAACAAAATACAGCTCCCTTCATGTTCAAAACACTAGAAAAACTAGGAATAACAAGAACATATCTCAACATCATAAAGGCTATCTATGCTAAGCCTCAGGCCAACATAATTCTAAATGGAGTAAAATTAAAGGCATTTCCTCTAAAAACTGGAACAAGAAAGGAGTGCCCTCTTTCATCACTTCTATGCAACATAGTTATTGAAACACTGGCCAGAGAAACTAGACAGACAAAAGAAATCAAAGGGATATGTATAGGAAAAGAAGAACACTATTTGCTGACAATATGATTCTATATCTAGAAGACCCAAAAACCTCCACCAGAAAACTTCTGAAACTAGTAAATGAATTCAGCAAAGTAGCAGGATATAAAATCAACACCCATAAATCAAAGGCATTTCTCTATATTAGTGACAAATCCTTTGAGCAGGAAATGAGGAAAACTACCCCCATTTACAATAACCTCAAAAAAATAAGATACTTGGGAATCAACTTGATGAAAGAGGTGAAAGATCTATACAATGAAAACTATAGAACCTTAAACAAAGAATCAAAGAAGACCTTAGAAGATGGAAAGATCTACCTTGCTCTTAGATAGGCAGAATTAATATTATCAAAATGACCATACTACCAAAAGCACTATACAGATTTAATGCAATTCCGATTAAAATCCCAATGACATTCCTCATAGAAATAGAAAAAGGAATCATGAAATTCATCTGGGAAAATAAGAGACCCAATATCTAGGCAATCCTTAGCAGGAAGAGTGAAGCAGGTAGTATCACTATACAAGACCATAAACTACACTACAAAGCAATAGTAACAAAAAGAGCCTCTTTTTCTATTTCCTGAAAAACAAAAACAGACTGGTACACAAATGGTACAGAATAGAGAACACAGAGACTAACCCACAAAACTACAACTATCTCATATTAGACAAAGGTGCCAAAAACATGCATTGGAGAAAAGATAGCCTCTTCAACAAATAGTGCTAGGAAAAATGGAAATCCATATGCAATGAAATGAAATTAAACCCCTATCTCTCACCATGCACAAAAACTCAACTCAAAGTGGATCAAGGACCTAGGAATTAAACCTGAGACTCTGTGTCTAATAGAAGAAAAAGTAGGCCCTAATCTTCATCATGTGGGATTAGGCCCCAACTTCCTTAATAAGACTCCTTAAAACCAAGAATCAATAAATGGAATGGAATCAAACTAAAAAGTTTTTTCTCAGCAAAAGAAACAATCTGAGAGGTTATTTGAGAGCCTACATCCTGGGAGCAAATCTTTACCCCTCACACATCAGATAGAGAACTAATCTCTAGGGCATATAAAGAACTCAAAAAGCTAAGCACTGAAAAAAACAAATAACCCAATCAACAAATGGGCCAAGGACCTCAATAGACATTTCTCAGAAGAAGATATACAATCAATCAACAAATACATGAAAAAATGTTCATCATCACTAGCAATTAGAGAAATGCAAATCAAAACTACTCTAAAATAACATCTTAAGCAAGTCAGAATGGCAGCTATTATGAAGACAAACAACAATAAGTGTTGATGACAATGTGGGGAAAATGGTACATTCATACATTGCTGGTGGGACTGCAAATTGGTGCAGGCAATATCGAAAGCAGTATGGAGATTTCTTGGAAAACTGGGAATGGAACCACCGTTTGACCCAGCTATTCCTCTTCTCAGACTATACTCAAAGGACCTAAACACAGCATACTACAGGGACACAGCCACATCAATGTTTATAGCAGCACAATTTACAATAGGTAAACTATGGAACCAACCTAGAAGCCCTTCAGTGGATGAATGGATTTAAAAAATGGCATACATACACAGTGGAATTTTACTTATCAATAAAAGAGAATAACATCATGGCATTTGCAGGCAAATCGATGGCGTTGGAGAAGATAATGCTAAGTGAAGTCAGTCAATCTCCCTCCCCCCACAAAAAAAATGCCAAATGTTTTCTCTAACATAAGGAGGCTGAATCATAGTGGAATAGGGAGGGGGAGCATGGGAGGAACAGATGAATCTAGATAGGGCAGAGGGGTGGGAGGGGAAGAGAGAGGGCACCGATTAGCAAGGATGGTGGAAAGTGATAGACATCATCATCCAAAGTACATGTAAGAAGACATTAATTGGTGTCAACATACTTTATATACAACCAAAGATATGAAAAATTGTGCTGTATATGTGTAATAAGAATTGTAATGCATTCCACTGTCATTTATTTATTTTATTTTATTTTTTTAGAGAGAGGGGGACAGAGAGAGAGAGAGAGAATTTTAACATTTATTTATTTTTTCCTTAGTTTTCGGCGGACACAACATCTTTGTTGGTATGTGGTGCTGAGGATGGAACCCGGGCAGCACGCATGCCAGGCGAGCGCGCTACCGCTTGAGCCACATCCCCAGCCCTCATTTATTTTTTTAAAAAATCAATAGGAAAAAAGAAAATGAGTGTACCTGTCACATATTAAAATCAATTTGGATTTTATTGCATTGTCAAGGTTTTTAGATTAGGCAAAGATGACCTTTTCAGCAAGTGATGTTGAAAAAGTTTAAAAGCCATATACAAGCAATAGAAATTTACCCTTTCTTAACATCATATACAAAAATTAATTCAACATAGTTCAAAGACCTAATTTAAGAATGTATAAAACTTTCAGGAAAAGTCCAGGAGATAATCTCTGTTGTTTGAATTTGGCACCAATTTTTTAAGTATAATTTAGAGATAATTTAATCTTCAATATGGCAAAGAGATATCACAACAAAGGAGGGGTCTCCTCAAGATTGGAGACAAGAATTAACAATGAAAATTTAAGTTTAATGATGTCCGGGAAGTATAATTCAGGCCAAATAATGAAATACTGCCTGTATCAAGAGAGCAATACTTTTAAAATATCTACTAAGCAAGATTTCACAATTGCTTAAGAAAAGGGGCTTCCGTATTGTGTGTTTTTTGCATTCTAGACGGTAACATTTTTTTGAGGTTATAGTTCCTGTTCCATCACTGCACAATGAATGTATGAGGTGTTATTAAAATTTCATTTCATTTTCTAGTTCTCCAGATCCAGATCACCACAGTGTATAAGCTACTGAATTTCTACTAGGAATTTTGCCTTAGAGCTGACTTCTGTTAGAAGAATTTTTAGATGAGCTCAGTTGAGAATGGTGAGAATATTTTACCCAAGGGAAAATGAATTGAGTCACTATTTGGTAGCTGTAAGAGTAGACAGTAATATTCATGAGTGATCTTACAAAATATTTCTGGATTCTAAAATTCTATTCTTATGAAGAAAAATATTCAAAGAGTGGCTGTGCTATTTACCTGAGCTGTAGAACAGTCATGATACAAAGCAGACCTCTAGATGACTAATAATTAGACAATGGTAGAATATATAACTTATTATATTAAAACTCAGTAATTTTAAAGTTTGCTTATTTCTGTATCAAAAATAACATCTTGATTGATACTCTAGTATAATTTTAACAGCACACTCTCAGCAACCTTAAAAAAAAAGCTTGTTGAAATTACAGATGCAAAGTTTGTAAACAAAATGTTAGTAACAAAAATGTAGCAATACTTTATCAAAAAATATATTGTGGCAGATATGGTTTATTAAGAGAATTCAAGAATGGTTCAAACTCAGAAAAATATCAACATAATTTATTATATAAAATACATGTTGATAGAGGCTATTATAAATTTAAAAAATCATTTTCCATGTCTAACTGGAATGAAAGGAAATTACTTAAATATGACAAATATGTTCCCCAATTCCAAATAAATATTATTTTAATTTATGAAATTCTAAACTCATTTCAATTACAATCTGCAATAAAACAAATGCTTTCTTATTGCTAAAAAAGCACATTAATATTTAGTATATATATAAAGAACTCAAAAAAATAACCCAATCAATAAATAGGTAAGGAACTGAACAGACACTTCACAGAAGAAATACAATCAATCAACAAATATATGAGAAAATGTTCAACATCTTTATCAATTAGAGAAATGCAAATCAAAACTACTCTAAGATTTCATCTCACTCCAGTCAGAAGGGCAATTATCAAGAATACCAGCAACAATAAATGTTGACAACAATGGAGAAAAAAGTACACTCATACATTGCTGGTGGGACTGAAAATTGGTGCAACCATTATGGAAAGCAGTGTAGAGATTCCTCAGAGAACTTGAATGGAACCACCATAGGACCCAGCTATCCCTCTCCTTGGTTTATACCCAGAGGACTTAAAATCAGCATATGATAGTGACACAGCCACCTCAATGTTTATAGCAGCTCAATTCACAATAGCTAAACTATGTAATCACCCTAGGTGCCCTTCAACAGATGAATGGATAAATAAACTGAGGTACATATACACAATGGAGTATTGCTCAGCCTTGAAGAAGAACAAAGTCATGGCATTTGCTGGTAAATGGATGTAGATGGAGAATATCACGCTAAGAGAATTAAGCCAAACCCCCCCAAAAAAGAAATATTTTGGTCATATGCAAATGCTAATCCACAATAAGGGTAAGGAGATTAGGTAAGAATATGATACTTTGGATTAGGCATAGGGGAGTGAAGGTAGTGGAGGGGTCATAGTAGAGAACTGGACATTAATACCCTATGTACATCATACGGACACTCATGGAGCCCAGGCAGTCTCAGAACAGTGCCAACAACATCCACAGTGCAGTCACTGAGTCTGAGCTGCATCTTTGAACACATCACCCAACATAGACATTGGTTTTATGGACTTAAATTCAATTAAAAACTGAGCATCCTTAATCCCAAAATTCCACATCAAAAGGTTCCAAAATCTGAAACATAAAACCAATGTACATAAAACCAATCATATATTTGTGGTAAGAAGGAATCCTATAGTAGTTGTGATTTGCATTTCCTTGATGGCTAAAAATATTGGGCATTTCTTCATATATTTATAAGCCACTTTATTTCTTCCTTTTGAGAAGGGTCTATTCAGATCACTTGCCCATTTTTTATTGATTCTTTTTAAGTGAAGTCTTCCTGGTTTCTTACCAGCTGATTTTCAGTCTTTTGTATTAGGCCGTGTCTGATGTTGTTGAATGTTTGTGTCTCTAAGGAACTGTGCCCATGTTGTACCTTTTTGCCTCACGCAAGGGATTCATTATTAATTTGTTAACTTGAAGCACCAAGGATCCTTTCGTTTATATACTTAGTTTCAGTCTTATCAACAACACTCTCCCCAAACAAAGGCAATAAAATTAGGATGATGAGAATAACCAATTCTTCAAACCAAAGACAGTTCTGGTTAGTCTAGAAGCCTTTGAACAGTATGTACTTCCAAACTGGAGAATTAGGAGATATTTCCTATTTTAAAAATTGTAAATGGCCTCAGTGAGAAAATCTTCGTGATGTGTTGGAAATTAAACATCAAGAGCAATCTAGGCCATCTCAGAGCACCAGTGCACATGATTGTGAGGTCATAGGTAAGAGTGACGAGAGACCCACACATAAGACTTTGCTAACACTTTCCTCTTTTTAACCTTCATAGCTATTGTGATTGATCAACCAGATGAAGCTATTATTGGCACTTAGAAAAGTAAGTATGATGTTTGTGATTTCACTTTTACTTTTAAATAATTTAGATGGAAACTTCCTTATTTGATCTATTGAGTTGATCTATTAACAATGAAAACATTGATTTAAATAACTTTGAAAGAGTCAAGTTCTTTACTGGTTGTGATGTTTTCATCAATGCTATTCTTATGTAAATAGTTTGCAAAAATTACTCTAGGAGATGAAGGTTACCTCCTGATAAACCCATCATATATTTAAAAGAAAATGCATTTAAATATACATAACCTATAGAGCATCATAGCTTAACAACATGGTAGTCTGTAGTTTTTACCCTCAAAATTGCATGGCTGACTGGAAGCTATAGCTCACTGTCATGGTTCAACATCACAAGAGATATCATACCACATATCACTAGCCAGAGAATATTTCAAAATTCAACATTCTAAGTATGGTTTCCAATAAATACATTTGGCTCTCACAGCAATAATTCTAAGTCAAACCATTCTGAATCATCTGTGTGTGTGCATATGTATAGATAGATAGAGACACAAATAGAGATAGATATAATGAAATATTGATTTATTTAGTGACCCACAAACTCAGAATCCAAAGATCTCTGAAACCAATAGGAAAAAAATACTTCAATCAATAAGAATAAGAATCTTATTCTTCCAAACATCACTTCTTAATAACTTTGAAAATAAAGGAAAGTCTTACTGGTTAGAAAAAAGAAGCAGGAGAGCAGGAGATATTTCCATTTATGGCTGAGAACATAACCACAGATACTCTGGGAATTCTGAGGATGAGGAAAAGAAGATGGAATGATTACAAGTGGGTTGTAGTGTCTTCAAATACATCACACACAGTGTCCTGGTGAGTGTGACAACAAACCTTCCTCTCTAACTTAAGAGGTCTATCTATGGGAACTAGATACAGAGTAGGAATTGACAACACTGATATCAATAGAAAGAAAGTGTTTTAAAGGAAATGAGTAAAACCATTCACACGACAAACTAATTGGGGTCTCTAGGGAAAGTGTCTTTAAAGTCATCAATTTAAAAGAGGTGTGATCCCTGGAGATACTCAAAATTTAAATTTTTATTAGCTAGTATTATAAATAATTGATGATAATTTAGAAATTATTGTGGAGCAAGAGGATTATGGTCAAAAATCCAGCTTTCCAAAGCTCTTAAATTTTTTTTTCTTAATACCTTACAAAAGAATGCATTGATAAAGTATAATTGGCAGCAGAAAATTCTCTAAGGGAAACATTTATCTGCCAAAAAGAAGAAGGAGAAACATTTTTTGTTTTGCCCATTTTTAATCGAAAGTATTATGCACAGGTTGAATAAGTAAAATTTTCAGGGATAATTTCAGAGCCAATAACAATTTCTACACCAAATAAAGTGTTGATGCTCTTTTAATAATACAAAACAGGAGTGATTTTCATGTAAGAAAACCAGACACACATACAGTGAACTTTTATATAATATTGATTTTTAAAAATTGTGAAAGTCACTTTGGTAACATTATTCAAAACTTCTAAATTATAAGCATATTCTTATCCCAAAATTCTACCTATTATAGCAAGCATGAAATGTATACATAAGAATACTATCAAAAATTAAATTGTTTTAAAGTAGAAGCATATTTAAAGTAAAAGCAACGTAGAATCTAAAATTATAATTAATCATAGTTTTAAAATGAGGTAATATATTCACATTAATAATGAATAAGTGTGGGCGGAGACCACAAAATCTTAATAATGGAGATGAATTTTAAAATATAACCAATCTACATAACCCAAAATATAAGAGCCAGATATCTTCAATTATTGAGATATAAATAGTTTCACAGCATATTTTAAAGATAAGTGATGTGTTAAATTATGTCATGTATTTACTAATTACATATGTATATAACTTAGAACAATTATTTAAAGCAAAGTTGAGAAAGACATGACCCAAAATCATTTGAATTAGATATTTCTACCCTATGTGAGATTTTATTATCAAAGCTAACAAATAAAGCAAATGTTTAAATTGATGTGGCAAGAATATCAACATTTACCAATTAAGAGTTTATAATGCCTTCAGCTCTTCACAATATATTTTCTTTTAAAATTATGGAGAATATAAGAAAATGTTTGCAGGTATTTAGTTGCAGTCAATAAAGGGAACATTTTTGCAATTACTAAATAAAAACTCTGAAGTATTTATGCATTCCTAGGCCTGACTGGGACTTTCTTAAGTGAACGACTGAGTAAGGAAACTCACAAGTCTGAACAATACCTTCATTTTGAATGATAGCCTTAAAAATTTTGATAGTTAAATTACCAAACATTGTTGTGAATGATAGTCCAACACATAAGCATGAAAATGTCTTACTTCAACAATTTTCTCTGTGAAAAAATTGATCACAATTCTACTCCAAAATAGATTGCATTTGCCTCTATCAAAATAAGAACTGTGAAGGGGCATAGCTTAGAGGTAGAGCACTTGCCTATCATGTGCAAGGCCCTGGGTTCAATTTCCAGTAACACACACACACACAAAAAAAAATTTCTATGTGCATATGTTAATATATCACAATAAATCTTTTATTTATAATTATAATATACCAATTAAAAATAAATAAATACAAGAGAGATCAATAGATTAGAGGACGGAGATTAGGAAATAGAAGAAGAGAGGGAAAGGGGAAGGACTAGGGAGTAAAATGGAGTAAACTATGTTATATGCACCTATAAATATGTCACAATGAACCCCACTATTATGAATAATTTTAATAATAATAAAAACTTTGTAAAAATAAATAAATGTTTTAGAAGATACATATATTAATCTGATTGAACATTACATACATAAATATTTCAAAACCTTCATGTCACCCCATTAATATATGCAATTTTTGTATTTGCGTGTATCTCTTAAAAATATATTTGAATTTTTAAATAAAATTAAAGAAATTCAGAAAAATAAAAGATGTGAGTGCTAAATTGAATATGTTATAAAGTAACCTAAGTTATTTATGGGACACATTTTTAAATAGCATGCTTTCATATAGATTATAATCATTGAGGGGATAGTTTTTATGTCAAGAGCAGTATCTAAATTTCATATGATTTCATGTAGAGATTTTGCAATCTAAAGCTAAAAACACATACACATATACATCAGTAACTCCACCAAAATTAATAATACATTGGATAACCTTATCTCATTAAAATGTCTTGAAAAACTGTTTAAAGAAAAGATAAACAAATCAGTAACAAAGAAGTATTAATTATGTATTCTCTTTTGTAATACCTAGTAAGACTGTCTTTAATACTATACAGTATTAAATTGAGCCTGGGCAATGAACTTTAGATTGTTCACTGATTGTTGAGTGTTAAATATTACTTATAAAGACAGTAAGTATGCCATCAAAAAAAGAAGACTGCATAATATTAGTAATTAGGAAAATATTTTCAGAATGCTGAATACTGCCCTAAGTGTGCAAGCTTGACTGGGGAATTACAGTAAAGCATAGGAGTCTGCCAGTTGAGGAAAAAGGAAACAAGGGATGGTAAACAGGCTGCAGAACTGGTTTTTCACTACAATTGAGTGTGATGTATTGTGATTGAACCCTACTGAATCAACACTCTTGGGTGTTCCAGATATCGCCAGAAAAGTGTTGCTCCTTTAAAAAAAAAAAAAAAAACTCTTTTCACAATGGTGAAAAAGAAATCTCACATTAAAAGTAAATCACATGGCTTTCCATGAATGAATATGTAAAATTTCTGTGAGTGTTGACTTTGTTTAATGAGTCTTATTAGTCTTATAAGGTATGTCTACTCTTTTTCACTTTCTATTTTACATCTCTGTGGATAATGTCAAAAACCTATCAAGTTCAAAAAGTCTTTCTTCTGCTTGATCTAGTCTGATATTGAAGCACTCTATTGTATTTTTTAATTTCATTCCCTTATTCAGTTCCAAGATTTCTGCTTGATTTTTTAATGATATCTATGTCTTCATTAAAGTCTCTTGTATCTCAATTAGTTTCCTTAAGATCATTATTTTGAATACCTTCTCAAGCAACTCAGTGACCCTTCCTTTCTATGATGGTGAAGGTAAGACCTGAATGTTTAACTATGGAAACTATCACATGGTTGGAATGGCCATAAACCTACCTCACTAATAAAAAGATACTTAAAATGACTTCTATAAAATACTCAAACCACCATTAGTCTGATTCAAGACTGAAAACTTTTAATTACCTGCATTCATGGCCAATTTCTGATAGCTAAGGAAGAGTGTACAGAACAGCTATTGACCAAAACTCAGAACTGAAAAAAAAAAATTCTTCATCTCTGCCTTCATTATGTAAATGACACACACTTTGAGATGCAAAAGTAGAAAGAATGGACTCTTTAGTTTGCAGACAAGGCAGGAAGAGGTACATAATTATTACCTTGCTCTTCCATTAAGTACTAAGCATTTCATGATGCATTGGAACAATTTCTATGTGTGTTATGGACATGTGAGTGTTCCACCTGCTCCACCCGCTTCACAGTTTTGCTTTAAGATGGTTTTAGTTACCTATAGTCAGCTGCGGTTTCAAAGTATTAAATGGACAATTCCAGAAATAAATAAGCTTTAAACAACTTTATGAAAATATACTGTTATAATTGTTCTATCATGTTATTAGTTACTGTCATTGGTGTTCTACTGTGCCTAAGTTATAAAACAACCCTTTTTATTTATAGATTTATAGATTTAAATTCGTGCATTGTGGCTATACATAAAGGTGGCATTTACTGTGGTATATTCATGTATAAGCATGGGAAAATTTGATCAGATTCATTTCACAGTTCCTCCCTTTTTTTTGGTCCCCTCTTCTCCCTCCTCAATCTCCTTCTTCTACTCCACTGACCTCTCTTCTGTTTTCATGGAATTCCACCTACTTTTTTTCTTTTTTATGAATTAAACTTTATCATACATATGTATGTATAGGAAAAAGCAGTATTTGTGAGTTGGGTACTATCCTTACTTACAGGCATCCAAGAAATGGTTTGTATTCATTCATCCATTGGTGGAAACCTAGACTGATTCTATAATTTGGCAATTGTGAATTGTGCTGCTATAAATATTGGTATGCATGATTCACTATAGTATGTTTATTTCTTTCAAATAAATACCAAAGAATGGAATAGCTAAGTCATATGGTGGTTCTAGTTTTTTGAGGCATCTTCATACTGCTTTCCAAAGTGATTGTACTAATTTACATTCCCACCAACAATGGACCTTTCTCCTCACATTATCAGCAGCAATTATTATTTTCATTCTTTATGATTGAACGTTCATTTAAATTCAGCTGTTCTGTAAATATTTTATTACAGTTTGATGCATAAAAACTCTTATTTTGCAAATGCTTGCTTCTAACAAATGGTTGCTGAATAAAGAATTTTAAGTTGATGCTTTTTGTTGTTCTTGTTCCTTTCAGCATCATGAGGATACCATTTTATCTTCTTCATGCTGTTGAGTTCCCTGCTTTTCAATATACTTCCAGTATTCTGGATCCTAGGAGATTTTTTTCTTACCCTATTAGACTGCCCCTAGACATTGCATATTGGTTACTGTTATCCTCTGAGTATATCTGGAATGTTTTGGAGGAATATTTTTCTCACTTTCTCTGCCTCATCTTTATACTTCTGCTTGGAATATATTAAGAGAATATCTTACAGGTACTTGCAACAATATCTGTACTTTCTCATGAGCTTTAAAATACTTTACCAAGTACCTTATAAGGACCTGAGGAAAAGTGGAGAATCTTCAAAAATCTGTGACAGAAATCCAAATGCAGCTGCTAAAAGTTCATTAAAGATTTAGGTAGTTTATTTTTACTCCTATTTATGGTAAATTCCTTCACCTTCATCTCCTCAGCCTCAAATAAGAGCAGTTAAGAGTCATTTCTCCCCTGTGAAGGATTTACTATCTTACGTAGTTATTTCATTCAGGCTTCTTTGAGTCTTCAGAACTCTGATATGATTCATTAAAACAATTATTTTGTAGCTAACCTTATCGTTTGGGTTGCTGAAGTGACAGTAACAGCCTCTGGTGACTCTCTATATCCTAATAAGAAAGGAAAATTGCACTATTCACCTTTGATAACATTGTATTCCCTTGAAATGTCTCTGAATTTTTCCTGAAAATATGAAAGAAACTTGGATTCAATGATGGCAAACAAGACAATAACCACCTTCATTTTGCTAGGGCTGACTGATGATCCTCAAGTTCAAGGTCTAATTTTTGTGTTTCTATTTCTCACTTACATGT
Organism: Urocitellus parryii; assembly: GCF_045843805.1. Classification (NCBI taxonomy): domain Eukaryota; kingdom Metazoa; phylum Chordata; class Mammalia; order Rodentia; family Sciuridae; genus Urocitellus; species Urocitellus parryii. Next base: position 59,719,043 of record NC_135535.1, on the reverse strand, counting down.
TGAGTATAACTGGGAATCTGACCATCATATCCCTCATTTTATTGGATCCCCATCTTAAAACACCTATGTACCTTTTCCTACAGAATTTTGCTTTATTAGAAATCTTGTTTACATCTGCTTGTATTCCTAGATACTTATATAACATAGCAACAGGTGACAAGTCCATTACTTATAATGTTTGTGTCATTCAAGTGTTTTTTATTGATGTATTTGGAGTAACTGAATTTTTTCTTCTGGCCATTATGTCCTATGATCGTTATGTGGCCATCTGCAAACCCCTGCATTACGTAGTCATCATGAACAGCAGAGTCTGTGGAAAGCTCGTCTTCTGCTGCTGGATCATTGCGGTGTTGATCATACTCCCACCACTTATCATGATACTAAATCTAGAATTCTGTGACTCAAATATAATTGATTATTTTTTCTGTGATTCATATCCTATCTTGAAGATTTCATGCTCGGACACATGGCTTTTAGAACAGATGGTGATAACCTGTGCTGTATTATCTTTCATCACAACTCTTCTGTGCGTTGTTCTGTCCTACATATACATCATCAAGACCATCCTAAGATTCCCCTCTGCCCAGCAAAGAAAAAGGGCCTTTTCCACTTGCTCTTCTCATATGATTGTGGTGTCCATCACCTATGGAAGCTGTATCTTCATCTATGTCAAACCTTCAGCCAAGGAATCTGTGGCTATCAATAAGGGTGTGACAGTGCTAATGACATCCATTGCTCCCATGTTGAACCCATTCATTTACACTCTGAGAAACAAACAGGTGAGACAAGCTTTTAGTGGTTCCTTCAAAAGAATTAAGTTAACTTCAAAGAAGTAAGAGAATACAGAGACATCACAAATATGTTGTCAAATTTATTGTCATATTTAAAAATCAATTTTGTGAATCAATTTAAATATTTAAAGGAGAATGCTGACATCTAAAAATCAAGTTTTCAAGGAACCAGAGATTTCCTAACAAATTCCTGAAGTTACAAAACCATTTTATGCCTTCCTCATCTGTGTTCTAATTCAGGATAATTTTCTCAAAATATCCTAAAGCTCAATTTTCAGTTTATTCTTTTCTCTTCATGTAAATGAACCTTTGTTAGACTAATATGCTTTACTGGAATATATCTCTAAATGTTCACAAGAAATACAATAATAATTTTATCTTCTATCCAGGTTAACCAAAACTACAAATTACTATAAATGTTTAACTAAGAGAACCAAATGTAACACAAAACAATTCAAAAAATAAGTACTTACCTAATGGGGAATGTGTTTAGAACAAATTGACACTTCCTCACTATAATGTAGTTTATGTTATAGGAAAGTTGTATTTTGTATCTCAAAAATACAGGAAGGAAGAAGGAAGAAAACAGAAAGAAAGTAAAGACTCACCACTACTACCTCAAGCAAAGAAAGTAAAGACTCACCACCACTATCTCAAGCAATGACACATATTTGATGTTTTAGGGTCTGGTTGGTTGGGTGGAACTATGCCTTATTATAATTTTCCCAGTAAGTTTTAATGAGTAGGTTTGACCAAACATGAAATAGCACCAAAACAAATGACCTGACACTCCAGAACCTGACCTTCCAAAATTTTTTGAATATTTTTATGAGGTTCACTTCCATGAATTTCATAAATTCAAGGTGTGGTTAGCCAATGGAAAGACCTACTAAAAGATCAGAGTTTAGAAGAAAAGTGAAATTGGATATCTATTTTGCCCCTTTGTTCCTAACGGGATTGCCAGCAATTGGCCACACCCAAAAAACAAAATCCTGTGAGCAGCTCACCTACAGCTAAGAGTCACTTTTTCCAGATTCCAGTAACCATTCCCTCTAATATTTCTCTTCAAACACAGAAAATATTAATTACTCTCCATTTTGCTAGATCTGAGCTACTACATCATCTCTTTTTAGCTTCTTTTAATGATTAATGATGGATATAATGTATAAGCAGTCTTTAAAAATTTTTTTTCATACATAGATATTCTATCACTTTTTTACTGGTACACTCTCTTATACCCCAAAGAACTGACAGCTGCTTTGTATTTCTTGTCTTTATTTGCATCCCTGACCCCAAATAATTCATATAGAAGTTTTAGATTAATAAATAACATTGAACATTTTAACAAACCTCTTTTCCAGTCATTCATGGAATCTCCTTTTATTCTACTACTTCACATGGTAAAAATACCACAATTGAAATTCCATAATCTCCACTATTTCCCAGAGTCTAAGGAGTTTAATCTTTGACCTCTACTTCTAATGTAGTGTTTTCTTTTAAAGCAAATATGCATTAATTCCAAAATCTTGAACACTATAGTCTGTGCAACACTCTGCACCCTAGACTATTTTCAGGAAAATATCCAATGAGGTTATCTAACAACTTTTAAGATTTTTAAAAAATATTTAGAATCCTTGGAATGAGAAATCTAACATCATCCACTAAAACAACATCTTGTTGACTCAGATATAAATGGTATAGCTCATAGATCCATCTAATTAGAGAAAAAAGAACAAAAGATCTTGAAACTTTTCCAAATACAAATTTTGCTAAGTCTAAATCTGTACCTCTATCTCTACTTTTTGAATTCACATATTCTTCATTAAAGAATAAATCTGATGAATCAATGATGGGTATTTATGTCATTGGTGCTATCATCCAGCAACATGATCCAGCAACAACACTGACACAAATATTATGTTTTTCTGAACATATTCAAAGCTAGCAAATTTAATAAATATGTAAAGAAATTATATGAAGTGTAATTATTTTTGAAGAACCTGAAAAAAATAAGAAAGCATAACCAAAATTGAGAAAAGAATTTATATACTGACTTTGTTAATAGTAAAATGTGAGAAAATGGATGGCTTTCATTCTAAAATACAGTACACAATATAATGACATCCTCTCTTACCACATTTCTTTAACTATACTGGAGATTTTAACCATAAAATAAAGCAAAATCTAATAATAATTATTCTGATAATTATAATAAGACATCCAGAATAGAAAGGAAGAAAGGAGTCCAACTTTATTTGAAGACCACAAGAATATGTATGTAGAAAATTATCTGGAATCTATTTAAAAACTACTAAAGATAAGCCAGACCCAATGGCAAGCCCAAAGCATTTAGCAAGACCCTGTCTCAAAAAAAAAAAAGGGGGGGGGGTGCGGAGGCAAGGGACATAGCTCAGTGGAAAGCGTCCCTGGGTTCAATCCCCAATACAAAAAAAATAAAATAAAATATAAATAAATAAATAACAAAAACTACTAGAACCAAAAGTAAACTTTTCAAGTGTGAAATACAAGATCAATGTGTAAAAATGAATTTTATTTCTAAACATTAGCAATAAATAACTAAAAATTAAAATTATTAAACAATAGAACCAAAATTGCTGCAAAAATATAAAACACTTAGGGCTAAATCTACCCAAAGTCAGGTAAGATGTATACACAGAAAGCTACAAAACATGACTGATGAAAATTAAAGAAAACCTAAATAAATGAAGAAATAAACTATACTCATAGATTCACTCAATATTGTTAAGATATCAATTTTACCTGCATTTTTCTATAGTTTCAATATAATCTCTACCAAAATCTCAGCAAGTTTTTCTGTAAAAGTCAACAAGATGATTCTAAAATGTACATGTAGTTGCAAAGGATGTAGAGAGTCAAAACAGCTTTGAGAAAGGACAATATTGGGACAAAAACTACCTGACTTTAAAATTTATAAAACTACTATAATCAAGCCAGTATTTGCATCAAGATTAAAGAATAGTCAATGGAACACAAAAGAAATTTCAAATATAAACACATAGATTGTCTTCTTATTTTTAACAAAGTTCCAAATATCCTACAGATCTTAGGATCATTAAGAAGAAATGAGATGATAGTCTAAAACTTCATGCAAATGAATTTAGACATATATTTGACTGGCATCTCTTAGAAAATTACAACTCATACAATACAATATTAATTCAAATTTTGTTATATCCAAATTTATGAAAAGCAAATGCAGCTATATTTAAAAACTTTTCCACAATATAAGCTCCAAGATCAAATGGCACTCCAAATAGATTACTCTAAGTAGCATCTATCTTACATTAAATCCTCAAAAAATAAGAGAAACAAATAAAACCACTCAGTTTAAAATCTCACAGTACTTTTGATACAAAAACCTAGTTGGGACAGTTAAAGGAAATTAATGACCAATCTCTTGTGATCATAAATACTACATCCTAAATAAAATATTAGAAAATTAACTAATTGAATCCAGAACATATAAAAGGTTAATATAACACATTTGAATTTGTCAACAGAATATAATACTGGTTGTACATTTAAAATGAAATATATAATTCACCACATTTTATTAATAATTCACCATATTTTATTAATAACAAAAGTATTATAAAGTGAAATAAATAATAAAGGTAAAATAAATTATTAAAAGGAAATAAAATAAATAATTAATAAAAGAAAGATATTAAAGTAGAAAAATATTTTTTCTCAATGACTATATCAAATACAATATTTGATATAGTTTGAAATGTATTTTCAATAGCACTAATAGTAGAATCAAACTTATTAGTGAGTTTGTAGATAGCAATTTGAAATATACAATAGAATATTTTTAAAAATAAGTATAAATATCAAATAAGTTAAAACTATGAGAACAATTCCCAAGGACTAATAGGAGAAATCATAATTTTTTAAGTAATATACGCAAATTTAAAGACCAGTAACAATTAGAGAAAAAATATTTAAACATAGTGTATATATGTGAATGCATGACCAATGTGATCTGCAACCTGTATACTCAGAAAAAATGAGATATCATATCACACCTGATTCAAATGTATGATATGTCAAGGTCATTGTATACCGTCATGTGTAACTAATTTTAAAAAAATTAAATTTAAAAAAAAACATAGTTGAAAAGAGTTTATTGACTTGAAAATAAAAAAGAAGAAGAATATACAGTGTTTAACTCAGTGTTGAAACAGGAGTACTGTCATGAAGTATAATTAGATGTATAAATGTGTATGACCTTTTAGAGAAAATTTTGATAATCTGATGCAGAAGCCTTGGAGTGTGGATGTGCTTTATTTCTGGTGGTATAAATGTAGTCATTGTAAGCTTGCAAAAGTGGTTATAAAAGGATGGTTTGCAAGAAAACTAAATTTCTGGAAAACAGTTTATTCAACCATACAATATATTTATATGCACCCATCTATCTGATAATAATAAGCAGCTTCAAGGCATGTTCAAGAATTGGGAATGGCATGGAAAAACTGAAGGGATCTTATTATAAAAATATCAAAAATGATGATACCTTCTAATATTATTGTCTTAAAATACTTGTATATATTAATATTTCATGATGAAACAAGTTTAAAAATTATATAAGGAATATTTATATCATAGGGAATACAAATGTAAGATGTAGTTATTTTTGATGGGAAAAGTTGGAAATTATAGAAACTGTAAAAGTTTGTGATTGTTCATATATTTTCTTATTGTGACTATCTGAATTTTTTACTTATTTAAATAAAAAATGTAGTATGAATTCTGCTGTCATATATAACAAATTGGAATAAATTTCAAAAATTGATAACCAAAAACAATCTGGTTAAAGGAAAAAGTGATATCCACAGTGTGTAAGGGAAGGAAAGCTTCTATGGAAAAAAATGTAATAATTAAGAAAACAAAGTCCCAATCATCATCCACCATAGGGGAGGTGGAACAGATATCAGAGGGACAGACATGTACCTAACCATCTGGCTTTCGGTGTTATATGTTGGTCATGATTGTTGTCTCTGTTTCTCAGAGGACACTGCCTTCAGTACTGTATTTTTCAGGATTCCTGCCAAGTTCATTATAGTGAAGTTTCATTAGTGATTTTTGAAATTGGGTCACCAAGGTCCCTTTTGTTTATTCATCTCACTTCAACTTTGGCAAATAAAACAAATGATAATCTTGTAATTGTAAAAACTTCTCACCCCATCCATAGGAATCAGAATTACCAACTCTTTCAAAACCAGAAGAGCTCTTCATATTCCCAAAACTTTTGAGTATCATAGATTCTTAAACCTAGAGCATTTTAAAATGGATGAAATCTGTAATGAGAAAATATTGGCAATGTGTTAGATTTGAAAATCTCAGAGACAAAAGGCATTCCAGAGCACTATAGGAGGATCAGCTGTCCACAGCAAGAGCAGCCAGAAGTTCAAACACAGCCTCCACTAACGAGATCCATTCCTCCTCAACATCTGCAGAAAAGCTGCTGTTATACATCCAGTGGAATCTAATGTGGACTTTCAGAAGAGTAAGTACAACTTCTATAATTGTACCTCTATTCTTTTTTGAGATTGTATCAGTATTTCATCAGAGAAATAGATTTTATATACATTTATCTATATCATATGGTGTGTATAACTATTTGAAATATTGTAAAAGAATTAAGTTTATATCTAAGTTATATTTTTTGTAGAAAGTGCAACCTTTGAAAACACAGCTTAGCCAAGATGATACATAATGAGTATTATCTAGATTGTTACCTCACTGTTATCTAACAAGAACTCATCTTTCTCTTCCAAATGAAAGCAATGTATGTTTATATGGAAAAATCACTTCTAAATATGATGCACTAACTAAAAGCTGATATACTATATGGCATCTGCAGCCTTAATTTGTTTTAACCTTTCACATACATAAAGAAAATAGAAATGTCAGAATTCAGTTTCAGTAATTCTCTCAAACTCTGGCTCTTGATATTCTGTACAAGAAAGACCATTAAGGATTGGAAAGCAGACATTTTAAAACAAGGGATTCTACGCAGGGTGGCAGAACTGCAGGTGTATGTTTTTTACATATTGAACTAAATGCCAGAGAGCTGAAGTAAAAGGCTTGGCAGAGGAATAGGTGAGCTATACAGACAGTGTAAATGTATGATCCTTCAGTCCATATCAATTTGACCTATTTTTCCCTATAATCCCTGGAAATGTCATGGGACTCCCAGAAATTCCAGGAACTGTCTTTTTTTCCTATTTTTGTAACTATATATTCTGCAGATTTTCCTGGAGACTGGACACATCTGGTAACTAACCTCTCCTTATTCTAAAGGAAAGAAATAATTTAAACACAGAAAACTATTCACATTACAGTCTAATTGGAGTCTCCCAGGAATATTCTTTTCATTCATTGATATAAACCAACCTCAAACCCTAAACATACTAATTCAGGATTAAAAGTGCTTGAGATTACAATGTAATGAGTTGACTGCTGTTAAAAATTGTGGAAGAGCTATTGATGCAAACTGAGAATATAACATCCTTAAAAATTAGTATGTCACGGAAAGACTGAAGAAGTATGAATGGCAATCATGAGTGGAAGATGAGCTATCTGTGTAAGACATAGTATTTCTTGGTTTGGGTATTATGGCTAAGCTGAGCAGGTATCAAACACATTTTACAATAAATTCATGAAGTGTTTTAAAGTAAATAGCATATGAAAAATTACACTTTAAACTGCATTAGTTTTGTTTTTAATGTTTGCATTTCTATGAGTACTATTTATAATATATTTAGGTATATCTTCAGAAAATATAAAACTGTATGTTATGAAATATTAACTACTAATTTTATATTCTTTTCCATCTTCACTTCTCAGACAAATTTTTCAACTTCATAAATTACCCATATGATAGAAACACGTAAAAGAAATTTAAGGTCTTATACTTTCCAATTGGAAATGGAAATGTTATAAAAACAAGTGAAAATAATTAGATTGCTACTTTAAAATTTTGTTCTTGCAGTCAGTGGCAGATGACACTGATGACTTCCTCTGAGGATACATCATGACTATTGACTGTTAGATTCTTTTTAAATTTCCAATACACAGAAGATCCATTCCTAACTTTTCAACCAGTGTTATAAAAGATTCTGTGGTCTTTAACTTAATTATAGATTACAAATATCATATTATAATATAATAATTATAAATTACAAATATCTCTCAGCCCAGAGTTTCAGACATTAGATTTTTCTACCAAATTGTCACTAACATTATTCACTTTGGAAATTTTTTTTTCATTCCAATAATAGAAACATTAGAGAATAATTAAGAAAATATATTGCCTAGATGTATGACAATAGAACATTCATTGAGGGAACACTTTGTAGTATATTGGTAATAGAAAACTTCATGAATTCCCAGGCTCCCTGTGAACATGTTTAGCAAGAGTTAGCCCAAGGTGACACAAAAGTCTTAACACCTTCATTTTCAGTTTTCTGTTGTTAACAGTTTTTAGGTAGCAGAGTGAACAAAATCTATGACTAATTTTAAAAAGCATGAGAGCACTATCACTGGATATATTATGGTCATTAATAGCAGTTGTTTAGAGAGTCATCAAAATGTCACATAACTTGTCATTTCATAGCATCATGTGTTACATCCACAAACTAAAGAGGACCTTAGATGATATCATCTTATTAGATATATTTGCATAAATTGTAAATGGAAAATAAAAATGATTTGTTAGTCACACTTTACAGTCAATTGTTTTGCCAAAACTTGACACTGACAATGTAGGAAAGATGTTCTTCTCATAGATTCATGGTATTTACAGTTTTATAAAATAATTATATTATGAGATTCTCTAATGTGTTACAAAGTGTGCAGGGCTGAGTTTAACACCATAAGCATTTGGTAGCTGTGAGCTGAAGAAAATGTGTTCAAAGAAGGTAGATGGATTACTGAGATGGTTAGTGTTACATTTTAATATGATCCACTGAAATTGTCTCTTATGCAAATCTATTGTCTTTCAGAGTTCCAGCTCTCAAGAAAATCAAGATCCTTGATAATTATACTTCTCTGAGAAAGTGACATAAACATGAAAACTTGACACATGATCCAAGTTGACTCTGTACCCATCCTAGTAAGAAGAGAATATTTGAATCAATGCTTTGAATATTTTAATCAATTCATTGAATCCATTCTTGAAACTATATCATTGGAGTCCACCAAGGAAATCTACTTTCATTCACTGATGTAGGAAAATATCAAAACCTAAAGACATGACTGGAAACATTTAATTGATGGATATTGTAATTAATTTGTGATAATAGAAGGGGGAAAATGATAAAGGAGCTATTGAGTCAAACTCAGTACTGCAAAGTTGACCTGTGATTTCATTATCTTGATGACAGCTATCTCAAGGAAGCAAAGTGAATTTCAACTACTCATTTACATCACAGATGATACAAGAATAGAAGCAACTTGTCACTTTGGTAATGGGTGTCAACAAAAAATGTGGCAATTCTGTGGTATGACTTAATTCAGTAGCAAACATTTTCCTTTAATGCAAAACATACAAATAACTTTTAAAAACCTGAACTGTATAAGAGCCATGAGCATAGTTTTTTAATTTTTTAAATATGCATTTTATATATAAAATGACAAAACATTATTTTGTTACAGAGGATGGACATAAAATTATAATTGATTGTGGGATTTTGGTAAGACTCAATAGCAAGTCTAAATTATTTGCTATGTAATTGTTTTATCAAGGATCAATCTACAAACCAGATGTGAAGTTATTAGCGAACTTTAAGATTTCAACTTCAAAATAAAGAATAATGCATTGGGAATAAAAGAAAATCTTAATACTGAAGGCATCATCAATAAAAAAAAAAACAACTCAGAATATGGACAAAAAATTTTAAAGAAATTTTGGAAAATGCAATGAAGAGGTAGAATCTATAAATTATTGCACTGTGGCACAGTTAAGCTCTTTCAAAGATGAAAACTTACAAAGCCCATGAGATTATTTACAATATTAATTACCAAGTTAAAGAATAAAATTCATGTGAACCAGTTATTTGAGTTCACTTCTTAACGTTTATCACTATGAACTTTAGCATCCCTATATTCTAACAAAATACCTGATTTTTCTCACGAAGACTAGACCAAGAGCTGGAATCAGTTATGAGAAATCACACGACAACAACCTTCATTCTCCTGGGACTAACAGATGATCCACAAATTCAGAGTCTACTTTTCATTTTTTTGTTTTTTACCTACTTACTGAGTATATCTGGGAACATGGCAATTATCTCACTCACACTAATGAATCCTCATCTTAAAACACCAATGTACTTTTTCCTACAAAATTTTTCCTTCTTAGAAATCTTTTTCACATCAGCTTGTATTCCTAGATACTTGTACAACCTATCAACAGGTGACAAGACTATTACCTACTGCGCTTGCGCCATTCAAGCATTTTTTACCGATCTCTTTGGAGTAACTGAGTTTTTTCTCCTGGCCACCATGTCTTATGACCGATACGTGGCCATCTGCAAACCCCTCCATTACACCACCATCATGAGCAACAGAGCCTGCAGAAGACTCATCCTCTGCTGTTGGATAGCTGGCCTATTGATCATACTCCCACCATTTAGCCTTAGCCAAAATCTGGAATTCTGTGATTCTAATGTTATTGATAGCTTTCTTTGTGATGTGTCTCCCTTCCTGAAAATTTCATGCTCAGACACGTGGGTCATTGAGCAGATGGTTATAGGCTGTGCTGTGTTGACCTTTATCACCACCCTTCTTTGTGTAGTTCTCTCCTATATATGTATAATCAAGACCATCATAAGATTCCCTTCTGCCCAGCAAAGGAAAAAAGCCTTTTCTACCTGTTCTTCCCACATGATTGTGGTCTCTATCACCTATGGCAGCTGCATCTTCATCTATGTCAAGCCTTCAGCAAAGGACTCCGTGGCTATTAATAAGGGGGTGATAGTCCTCACGACTTCCATTGCTCCTATGCTAAACCCCTTCATCTACACCTTAAGGAATAAGCAAGTAAAACAAGCTTTCAATGACTCAGTCAAAAGAATTGCCTTATCTTCCAAAAAGTAAAGAAATGCCAAAGTTGATCATTCAGGTTTTCATAACAGATTAGCTTCCTAAAGCATTTACCATTAAGCTCCTAAAATAATTGTTTGTGTAGTGCAGAAAGCACCCAAAAACCTAAAGCAAATATTGAACCCACAAATCTAAATTGAATCTTAAGTAAACAATGAAGACAGCAATTAAAAAAAAAACTTGATTTACTAAGAAATTTTTAAAATCAACCCAAAAACTACATGAAAGGTTCAGCCAATGTAATATATCATATTGCTATTAAATTTTCATTATTAAAATAAAACTAATCAATTTAAAAATATATATACTAAAAGCACAACAAAGTGTCTAATATTTTCTATTAGCATGATTATATTAATGAAATAAAATTTGCAATGAAAATTAGCTCAATAACAGAACAACCTTATTTAAAACAGCCCTGAAAATTCAATTAACTGGGAATAATTATAACGAAGGATGATAAGTATTATGGCCACATGGCTTCCTAAAGCAAGATGAATTGTAGTCAAGGAGACAGGACAAGCAGTAGGGAGAAGGGATGGCCAGCTTTCACAGACAGTTGCTTCTAGCAGAGGAAGAGCTCTCCCATGACCCATAGCACAAATAGTACCATTATCACCTCTTCTGTCTTTTTATGAAGAATTTTTCTCTGACATTCTCTTGATAGAATTTTCTGATAACTTGTGCTCTTTTACCAAGACTTCCCCCACAGTTCCATGACTATCCCCCCTTTACTGAAAACCCTAATTTAACAGGCCTCCAAGTTCCCCACTGGCACAAAGTGGCACTTTTTACAATTCAACATTACTTTGTCACTACTATTTTTCAGTTTTCTAAGTGTTCACGGGTAAACTCTGACGTACTATGAGCCTTGGTGTGTCTGGTGATTTGAGTGTATTGGAAGAGTTAAGAACACCTCAAAGCTACAGATCCACAAAAAAGCAAGAAATTTTGTCACTGGTGACGACATGGGTAAACCTAGTACATCATGCTAACTGAAATAAGTCACAATAGAGGTTTACTTTCAGGAAGTTCCTGAGATGAACAATAAAATTACTTGCAACTTTCATCTTCTCTAGCAAGAATTTCCAGGATTCAATTGCCATTAGAACTCTGGTGACGAGTAATCCATCCAGCATGTTTCAAGGCCTCCTGCATTTTCAGTACTAACAAACCCTTTACTTTGTTTCCTAATACTCCTCAAAATATCCAAAAGAGTTGAAAATATCCTAATCGTAACAGCCAATGTAGTTAGTGTATTTATTATGCACCTGTCCAATTAGGAACCATAAATGGGTCATAGAAATGCAGGTAGATAGAAAAATCATCTTAATTTTTTTAATGAAGGAACTGAGACTAGGGAAGAATTAGTGGTACTGCCTTTAAAGCTCAGACAGATGACTCAGAAGCTATGCTTTATGCAAATTATGCTTGCCCAAAAAAGTCTGAAAAGCTGAAGAGAAGGCATTCTCCATTTCTTCTCTCCCAACCCCCTACCCTGCCACCTCTTAGTACCAGGGATAGGACCCAAGGGTGCTTAACTACTGAACTACATCACAAACCTTTTTATTTTATTTTATTTTTATTTTTTTTTAATTTTGAGAGAGGATTCCACTAAGTTGCTTAGGACCTTGCTAAATTGCTAAGGCTGGCTTTGAATTTGCTATCCTTCTGCCTCAGCCTCCTGGATCACTGGGATTAGAGGCATGTGCCACTGCACCAACCTCCATTTCTTCTTTAACTAATACAACAATTTATTGAGGAAATAGCTCTCTATTTGTACAATAATTAATAAGCAAAGTATGGAAATCCTCATTATCTCCAGAGAAAGGGCCTAGGAAATTACAGGAAAATAGGCTGAACCATTTTTATAGCTTAGATCTCAAATTTTTATTTCAAAATTCCCATTATTATGTACAACTCTAATGCACCAAAGAAATAAAAATGTGGAAAGAGGAAAAGAAATATCCCCCTAGAAAGGAAGGAAATCTTGCCATTTTGACAATATGTTTGAACCTAGAGGACACTATGATAAATTAAATAAGTCAGACACTAAAAAAGATCATAGTTTAATCACTTGTATGAGGAATGTAAAATAGATAAGAAGAAAAATAGAATAGAAGCAAAGAATAAAATAGCGATAGTGGGTGCAAGAAGCAGGGAGATGTTTGGTCAGTGGGGTCAAGGTTGGCTAAGCAAGAAAAGTAAGTCTAGAGATCTAATATAGAACAATATGACTATAGTTAATAATGCCTTGGCATACATTTTAAATCTGTTAAGATAGTGGATTTTCACTTTTTTCGCTGGAGAGACAAAGAGAAACTGTGAGGAGGGAGGAATAAAAAATAAGGAATAGGCAAGGACAACTCTGCTGCCTAGAAGAAAGTAAATTTTAATATAAAACAGAAATTGAAGAACAGTTCTTAAGAAGGAATAATATAAAATAGCACTATCCAAAGAGTTGGATGATAGCCTATAAAAAATAATAATGCATTGCATATTACAGTTTTTTAAATTAGAGTGACCACATTCACAATGAACAAAGTAAATTAGAAGAAATAATTTTAATAGCAATAACAAGTTTTTGAGTAATAAAAAGCTCTTTTCCTTAAGAAACCATAACTGCTCTAAGTGTTTCTGCATAGAATGATACTTCAAAATATAGGAAGCATAAATTGATAAAACTACAAGGAAAAAAGACAAATACACTATTACAGTTAGAAACATTGAAACATTTGTGTCAATAAGGAATTGAACCAATGTTCAGAAATTCAGTAAATATGTACAAGACTTAAGCAAAACCCTCCATAAGTAAATACTGAGTGTATTTACAGAACACTCCACCCAAAGAACAGCATAAATGTTCCGAAGTTCATAGAAAATATTTACTAAGATAGAAAGTATTCAGAGCTCCCTGACAGATCTAGATGAATTTTAAAGAATTCAAATTATACAAAACATGTTATGTTGTCAAAGAGAATTAAGATAGAAATCACTCATAAAAATTATTGAGAAACATACCTAAAAGACAATTATAAAAATATGTGAATAATTGAAATACAACTAAAGCAGTATTCAAAGGGAAATTTATGGTTCTATAGCAATAATATCAATTAAAATATGTAAAGACTATCATCAGCCATAATCTTAGCCATGCAGCTAAATCAGCTCTCAGGGAGGTGGGTAGTATTTTATCTGGGCACTTTGTCACCCTCAATAAAATGAGCATTCAGTAACTATGGATAAAAAGAAGCAGAACAAGGAGGGAAATGACCAGTGTTAGCTACAGCTCATCAGCTATTCCTCAAAACTTCACTTAAAAGACAGTAGAATGAATTGGGCATAACTTTCCTCTGTTCATATACGAATACACGACCAGTGTAACTCCACATCATGTACAACTACAAGAACAGGAAGTCATACTCCACGTATGTACAATATGTCAAAATACTTTCTACTGTCATGGATATCTAAAAAGAACAAATTTTTTAAAAAACTTTATCCAATAAAGAGGCATCTCCTTTATATCCAACCTATCCCCTTTGTCAGGGATGACAGACAGACAGACAGGAGTGATGTGTGAGAAAACTCAGTAGAGCAGTGCTGAGTGGACAGCAGGTGGTGCAGTGAGCAGAGGGACAGCCAAGACAACTGCTGCAGAGCACACCTCTGGAATCAGGTCCATCATGTGACACCAGGATCAACAGGAATAGCAGGAGTTGGAGTCCAGAAACACTCAAAGAAAAAGCCTTATTCACTCCATTAGGTAGTGACAAGTCACAATAAAACAAAATATAGAACATATCCTGAGACCAAGAACTTTTTATTCAGTGCTTAGGATGCAAAACTCTCTGTTCCTTTAAATATCAAAGGTAGCTCCACCGCTTATCTGAAATGAAACAAGTAGGAAGGGATGTGATGACAATGTGGGCCAGGCAGACTAGGAGAACATCACATCTGAAATGCCAGTGAGCCTCCTAATTATTGGGGGAAGGAACTCATGCTGTGTTCCACAGAAGCAAATATTGGAGTCTAAGATAAATATTTGTTCAAAATCTGCACCACCCCTGGAAGCACACTGAATGGCAGTCCTCTGATCCTCAGTTTTCCTATCTGTAAAATAGGACTTCTTAAATTTTCTTTCAGTAGAGGATTTTTATTTCACACGGGATTTAGGTCACAAACACACAGCATATAATACATATGAAGTACCAGGCAGGATCTAATCCTGGGGAAATACAGAGATTCAACAAATAATCAAAACAGAATTCAAACATACTAAACTCTCCAGGTCTCTGAGGACACTGTCCCTATTGCTACATAAATTTTTATACTGTTGATTAGACTGCCACCAATTTGTGAATAACCTCTCAAACTGAGTCACCAAGGACTGAGTTGTTGTTTTCTCCATTGTTCCCTGGGCACTGGTAGCAATATAAAACAAAGGTTGCTATTACAGAAATTTCAGGGAAGCCTGCCTCCCTGACCAAGACCACATGAGCTCTCCAACAGACTAGAATTTTCTTTTCTGCTCTACACCACTATATTTTTTCCTTGAACTAACAGAATCAATGGGTAATCTGGTATAAGATGCAATTTTAGATGTGTGGAATAAAGAGAGGATAGAGACTGGTCTCATGATAGCAGGAGTGATGAAAATCTAGACAGGAACTGTCAATTGCCACAACTTCGTGAGTGTGAGTGTGTGTGTGCATCTGTGTGTCCACCCATACATGTGCTCATGTGGAGGCTGAGGGTGGGGACTGAGATAGGTGAAAATGAGTGGGCACAGAATACACACAAAGCTCCTCGACAGCTAATGCTCCTACACTGTGGTTCTGTCAAAGCCCTCTAATGAAGACGGGTGCAAAAAGTAAGTATATAATTAGTATGGAATTTGTGTGACATATTTTCCATATTCTGTAAAGCAGGAAGAAGGTGAACAATCAGTTTTAAAATCTTAAATTCAGTTCATGAAGGGGTTGATAATTAATTCTATAAAAGTGTCATTCTGAAGAAAATGAAATTAGAAATTTTCCTCTGATGGCCAGTTTCTCCTTTATCCTGGCCATGAGTATCAGTTGAGAAGACTGTTTTAACTCTCTAGAAATACAGAAGACTACAGAAAAGACATCTCTACTCAGAAATATCTGCTAGTGTCATAGATATCAAATAATATCCATATTAGATATCATCTTACAAGAAATATCCCCTTTTTATCCATCAGGTATTGATGTCCTTTTGCCATGGTTTTGGCAGATGCAGAATTCAAACTCTTCTTGAACCAAACTGTCCAATCTGTGAGAAGTCTTGGTCCCAAATGAAGACTAAATTAGGTTTGTTTCAAAATAAAATATTAGTGTCTGCAATATATTTTAAAATGTACTAGACAGTTCATTAAAAAAAAATAAAAACCAAATCACCAAAGTTACTAAGAATACATGGGAGAGAACAGAGGGAGAGGAACAGGGGTAATTCAGATGGAATAAATAAACCTGGTCTATCACCTTGTACTTGCCAGGGGCCCTGATGGTACAATGGCATCTCTCAGGTGATTTATTCCTCCCATGCAGTTTTCCTTGTTCTAAAATCATATCTGTGAACCCTGTGCCAAGTGGCCTGCTCTTGATGACATCTTGAACTGCCAAATTTAGTACAAAGAAAAGAGCCTGTTGGATGTGGATTTATATAGGAAAATATGAATAGGTATTAGTATAACTAAGAACAATTGTCAAGGAAAAAAGATGAAATAGTTACTGTTTCAAATCTAAAATTACATTTCTGCTGTTACCTTGTGTTATCATGTCAATGAAAATGTGTTAATATGAAACATTATCTTCTACTGGTGGACTCAAATCTTCTTTAGGAAGCAACTTTTTCATAGGGGAACCTATAGTGAGTATCTGATATAATGCTCTATACATAATAAGTAATTATTGTTTAATTATTTGAATGAATTGATGTTGATTGTTTTCTTGGACAGTAATAAATAAGAGAAAAGAACCTTGTCTTTGATTCTCAAATGGACCACAAATATTGGGTGCAAATGGAGCAGTTGTTTAAACAATTAAAAACTCAGTTTCTTCCTCTTTTATACAATAGTTTGTAGGATTTTTTCTATAAATTGTGAGCTATATCTAAAATTGAACATTTAACAATCCCCCTTCTAACAATTTTTATAACATTTTATAATTTTTAAGTTAATAAATACATATACACCGCTGATAATGAATTTATAATATTCTCTTTTACAAGTTGTATATCTGAAAACAGCTGCTTAAAATATGGAACTGCAATGAGGGTTAAGTTTGGATACAAAGTGAAGCAGAATTCCCTGAGCCCATATCTAACGTGGTTCTTGAAAATATATCAATTTGAATACAAGGAGGCTTGAAACTTCTGGGAAGAGCTGAAATGGACAGAGATAAAGGCCAAAGAGAAAGGTAGGGAACTTTATTATTTGTTTACAAAGATGAGTTTGTAAGATTCCATCTGTTCCTAGATGTTGCCTGAACTAGTTACATTACCAAAAACCCAGAGAACATAAACAAGATTAGGAAGACAGTTGGTAAATTAACAGGGAGAATGATTGGAATGAAACAGCAGGAATCATTGAAAAAAGAGGTCACAGACAGACTCAGGTGACTGAGTGGCACTAAGAAGACTGGGTGGACCAGGCTGCAAAGAAAGCAACACCACAGATCTCTCCTCCTGGGCTCTGTCCTTGACCAACACCACAGCAGGACTCAATCAGGTTCATGCTCAGGTTCCAGAAAATGGTTCTTTATTCCTCTTCGAAGTTTCAGGGAACACAATGCCTAAGAGTCTCAAACTGGCTAGAAATTCTTTTCACTATAAAGAGAGATAAATGAAGTAGAGGAAAGGAATCAGGAGGAAGGAGGGGAAAAGGGAGGAAGGGTTAAATTAATCTGACCACATGTCCTATGTTTATTTATGAGTAAGCCTAAATGAATCTCACTTTCATGTAAATCCACAAGGAACTAATATAAAAAATTACAAATAAATAGAAGAAAGATCAAAAGAGTAGACAGTGGGCTGAGGTTCTTGCTCAGTGGCAGAGAGCTTGCCTCTCACATGTAAGGCACTAGGTTCGATCCTCAGCGCCACATAAAAATAAATAAACAAAATATTGTGTTGATGTATAACTAAAAAAAGTTTAAAAAAGAGTAGATAGAGGAGGAGAGGGAAAGGAGAAGGACTGGGGACTGAATAAGAGCAAATTATACTCCTTACTTACATAATTAAACTAAAATGAACCCCAATATACTGTTTAGCTAATATTATGCATACTAAAATGAACTCATACAAAGAAATGCTTTTTATTCACAAATATAAGGATGACAAAACATGTACACCTTTGTAATTTTTTTTATTTCTTTAGTAGAATGAAACAATACTTTTATTTTATTTAATTTTTTTTATGTGGTTCCAGGGATCGAACTTGTGTACCTCAGACGTAGGCAAGCACTCTAGCACCGATCCACAATCCTGCCCCTACACCTTTGTATCATAACCCTTTACCCAATTTAGAGTTAATTAAAAGTTCAAACAGCAGAATTAACACTAACATGAATGTGCTGCTGTTAAAACTCATTGCAACAACATTTAATGATCAACAAAAAATCCTAATTAACAAATCCTCCTTGACTTTAAAAATAGAACATTACAGTAGGAGAAAAGAACTCCAAAGTTGTCATAATTCTTCCAGAATAAGAACAAATAGAGTGTCACCTCCAAGCAATAATGTTAATAAATTATATACTGCACATATGACTTATGTTTTGCTTGGTTTTTAAATGACACTTTACAAAAATGGTTTCTCCTCAGAGAGTTACAAGCTTAGGATCTATATTCAGAATTCCTATAGAAACCTTCTTGTAAGATGTCAATGGTATGGGTGTGTTCCATATGGTAATTGGTTATCAGGTAAAGGAATATTAAGTGCACTGAGCTGTCTGGCTGGGATATCTCCAGTCAGACTCCAATGCTGGCTTCTTTTGACACCTCTCTTCAGGTCCAATCACCTGTGACTTGGCACAAGGCAGGGATGAGAAATCATACAGCAATAACAACATTCATCCTGCTGGGATTGACAGATGATCCAAAACTACAAGTTCTAATTTTCATATTTTTGTTTTTCACTTACATGTTGAGTGTGGCTGGGAACCTCACCATTATCACACTCACACTTTTGGATTCTCATCTTAAAACTCCCATGTATTTTTTCCTCCGAAATTTCTCTTTCCTGGAAGTCTCATTCACCACTGTTTGTATTCCCAGATTCCTGTATACTATGACAACTGGTGACAACACTGTTACTTACAATGCTTGTGCCACCCAGTTATTTTTTGTTGTCCTCTTTGGAGCAACAGAATTTTTTCTCCTAGCTGCCATGTCATATGACCGCTATGTGGCCATCTGTAAGCCCCTACACTACACAACCATCATGAGCAACAGAGTCTGTGCTATACTAGTCCTCTTCTGTTGGTTTGCTTCCCTGATGCTCATCCTCCCACCTCTTGGCATAGGCCTCCAGCTGGAATTCTGTGACTCAAATGAGATTGATCATTTTGGCTGTGATACATATCCTATTCTAGAGATAACCTGCTCAGACACAGCATTTTTAGAGAAAATAATCTTGACTCTTGCCATACTGACACTAAGTATTACCTTGGTGTGTGTCACTCTCTCCTACACATACATTGTCAAGACCATTCTAAAATTTCCTTCTGCCCAACAAAGGAAAAAGGCCTTTTCCACCTGCTCCTCCCACATGATTGTGGTTTCCATCACCTATGGCAGCTGCATCTTCATCTATGTCAAGCCTTCAGCAAAGGAAGGAGTGGCCATTAACAAGGTGGTATCCATACTCAATACTTCAGTTGCCCCTTCGCTTAACCCTTTTATCTATACACTTCGAAACAAACAAGTAAAAGCAGCTTTCAAAGACACAGTAAAACGGATTGTATTTCTCACAAAGAACTGAGAGCCTATAGATTTTTTTTTGAGGCTTACTTACATTTAAATCTGAATAACTGTGAGCACTGTTCATGAAAGTGACAAACATGGCTTCTTCTAATTTGGTAGACTCATCAAGCTAATGTTCTCCCTGGAACATTTTTCTCTTATAATGCAAAAACCTAAACCAAACAATTTATTTTGTCTTCTTTTAAGTTTACTTTATTCAGAAAGGTTTGCTCAATTATTGAATGCCCCAGAGATTAGTCAAAGACCCAATGTTATAAAAAGGAATTGCAAATCAGTAGAAATTGCATCTCTGGCCATATGCCCTTCTTATGGTATAGAATGTAAATTTCCAGAGACCACTTCTCAGTTCTTAGGAATACTTCATTATATAACCCCAGTTGCTCAAGAGTCATTAAATACTCTTTACTGAAGCTTACAAGAGATAAAGGCATCAATAGAAAAACTTTAAAGCAAAAAAAAATAGTACACCCAAGATCTTTCTTTTTTAAAATGTTCATTTTTCAGGAATATAGCAAAGGTGTTAGTAAGGTTATTTCTAAATCAGTGAAAATAATTACAATCTTCCTTTTAAATTTATATCCAGAAAACTTAAATCTACAAAAATGCTTACACTACCTTTTCTGGATGTTATTTGGGCATACTGCAATTTGACTTCAAAAGAGAAAGAATAAGACTACCAAATGTGGAATATCCTCTACTGAGATTGCCATTGAAGATGTTTAGACATGGACTTACAAAGAATAAGCCCTGATTTTAGAAGCAGTATGACTAAATCTTGGTTGGGTAAGTTCCCCAACTATTCAGATTTACAAAATCTCTTGATTTAAGAATGTTAGAGTTTAGGAGAATTGATCAACGTATCAATAAAAAAGTTCATCATTTGTAAAGAACATTCTAAGATGTCAAAGATAAAATCAAGGCAGAGTGTGAAAAACAAGGATGAGTTTAGAGATAAGGGACTGAGAAGGAAAAACAAATACTTGTAATTCATTCTATTGATTGATAAAAACAGTCTTTTTATTGTTTTCATGGTTTGTAATTATAAAAATAAACTTTTGTGCTTTCACAGTTCCTACTTAACTATTATCTATATTTATCAAACATCAAATTGCTCATCAATTGCTTTAAAATTTAATCAAACTTATACATTGTTCATATATGGCATAGTATGGGTATAAGCTTTCGTTACACTTGAAAAATATTCAGAAAAAAATCAGACTATTTCCAAAGGCCATTCTTTTTTTGCCTTTCTACAACAATAACAAAACACAACAAGTGTTCTCTAGTTTCTCTTCTGATCATCAATTTAAGCATATAGCTATGTGATTAATATATTTTTTTCTGAGTTAATAACTTCACCACATTGTGAGTTTTTAGCAAGCAGAATTTATGTGAAGAATAATGTCATTTACTTTGATTGATGATGATAAAATTAAAATTGTAAAGTTTATCTTTAAAATCTGCTCAATTTGCCCCTCAAGAACCAAGTACCTATGGATAGGACCAACACTTGACCTGAAGTTCAGACAAGCTTATCACCTACTTCTATTCTGGACAGTGCAGCATTCTTCTCTTGTATCCACTCATAAGGGGAAATGCAAATGGAGGGCATTGGTCAAATCTCTGTAATCTCAACATGGAGTACATCAAATAACTGAGGACCAGAATTAACTTTGTCAACTCTGATTAATGAAAAAATTCAGAACTTTGTGGAGTTTAATTTTACATGTAGGGTAGAGGGATTTTATACCAAGTGGCAAATTTTAAACATATATGTTCACAAATGTGTATATGTGTGTCACCCTGCTTGCCCTCAGCTTTTCCTGATCTATGCCCAATTTTACTCACTCAGCATTATTATTTTTTTCTATGAAAAATTCTTATTTTCTTCTCATACACCTACATTGCTATCACAGTTCCAATCTAAATATTAGTCTCTCAACAAAAATATTCTTATTCTACATTTTTTGTCACTATAACCCTACTGTTTTCAATGTCTGTATTATGTATGCATTAATCTTGTTTCTATTATTCTTTGAGGGAAAATGCCTCTGACAGAGGAAGAATTAAAAATTCTTGATAATAGATGCCAGTTCATTACCTATATGTGGTTGTCAGATTTTAATACACAACCTAAAATCTTTCTGATGTCATACATAGTTCAATAATATACATTATGGATGCATTTAATATTTATAAATATTTCCTCATTGTATCTCGTATTTTTCCTCCAGTAATTCTAATAAAATGACACGTGTGCTTTTTAAAAAAAAAAATCTTCGTTTTACTTGTAGGTAGACACAATACCTCTCATTTATTTTTATGTGGTGCTGAGAATTGAACCCAGTGCTTCACACATACTAGGCAAGCACTCTACCACTGAGCCACAATTGCAGCCCAAAATATCTTCTTCATTAGATACAATCTAGTTTGGTGTCACTAAGACCTTACACTAAAAATGCTATTTGCATGATTAAGGAAATGAGAGTGTGGTCATGGAAATGTGCTACAATGCAAGATTTAAGGACAAGGAAGAAAATAAAGTACTATAGTTATTATTTATATCATTACATTTTACTCAAGGCAAGCAAGGAAAGTATTCCTACCACTTCCCTCTAAGAACTGCCATTTTAATTTCATTTATTCATTCAGCAATTATTTATTGAATAACTGCTTGTGGTAAGCATTGTTTTATTCACTGAGAATATGACACTAAACAAATAGAGAAAGGTCCCTGGTAACATAGAATTTATATGTCACTCTCAGAAAGAAAAAAAGTGAGTGCTCGTAAGGCAAGCAGGACCGCTTACATTCAGCCCTGACTTTGGTATCCAGAACATTTCTTCAAGTATGAGCCTCCTGAACCATCTTTTTAAGTGCAATTATACAGATAACGTATGTTAGAAGTGCAGAGAAACAACTGAAAGAGCTGGAACAATTTAGGTAACAAAATAAATAAAATATTATTAAATTATAATACAAAATATCCAGTATTCAAGAGTTCACAGTGATACAAATAAATATTTAAATAAATTAATAAATGATGGAGAAGAGACATCCTGTGTAAAAGTAGTCCAAACAATTTATGTAGGTAAATATAAAGCAGGGGAACACAGCTCCCCACTCCTTAGGTGAGGTACATAGGACTTCCTTCCCAAGAGTATAGTATAGAAACAGTGTGGGGAGGAGGGAATCTTTACAGTGGAGAAGTGTGACAAACAGTCTGAGCCAGGAGATCCAGGCCAACATCAACAGTCATACGTTATGTTGATCAGTAACCTCAATGTGACAGGCCAAAAATTGTGCTTCACCTCTCTGGTCATCCCAAACACAGCAGACAGATTCCAATACTGAAGCATCATGCAAAATAATTGACCAGTCCCCCCTCAAAAATACCAAGGCCATCAAAAATAAGGGAAGTCTGAGAATCTGGCACAGCCAAGAGGAGCCTAATACATGACAACTCAATGTAATGTGCGATCCCAGGGATTCTAGAATAGAAAAAGGTATTAGGTAAAAAGTTTAAAAGTCTGAATAAACTATGGACTTTATTTAATAATAATGACCAGTATTAGTTCATAAATTGTAATAAATGCATCATACTAATATAAGATGTTAATAAGAGGAGATATTGGGCATAGGATATGTGGACATCCTCCTTATTATTTTCTCACTCTTATATCAGTGTTCTTTTAAAAAAATAGTCTACAAAAAAAGTAAATACAATCTTCAAGTTAAATAACTACTTTCTCCATGATGAGAAAGATCTGTGGCTACCTAAATGATAGATTTGAGAGAAAACTTTAAAATGTCTTTTTCAGGCCAGTCAATGCAAGGATGGCATTCAACCGGTTGCTCCATCTCTGCTGCTCTTCTCTCCAGCCTGCTGACCACCTGCCTGTGAAGATCCCATTGCAACTTCCTCACAAGTCTCTGTGGGATGGCTTCTCTTAAATATCCATTTAACCTTTGTTCATTAAAGAACAAAGTGCCTTTGCTAGTCCCCAGTACCAACATCTCCAGGGAACATATTGTTTAGCACAATTGATCTAGAAGAACAGGGTCTTTATTAGTCCTCAGTACCAACATCTCCAGGGAACATATTGTTAGCACAATTGATCCCAAAGTGGCTGCTCTGAAAAGAGAAAAAAATGCTATTTGGGGTATTAAAAACCTACTCAAAGCTAATGTGTTTCTCATTCAGGTAGTCATTTTTCCTGGCAACCGAGAAAGTCCTAGTACTCTGGTGTTCAATGCATTTTGTTCACACCTAAATAAGTACTTGAATATATATGTTCATTATTATACTCTGTAGTATAGGAGTGCAAAAAAATAATAATAAATCTGCCCCAGTACAAAAGAACAATATGTAAGATATATAACCATAAAAGGTTAACAATACAAGAAACTTCATAAAACAACATATATTGAAATGCCTCCTGAATTGCAAAAATGAAGACAAATTCCTGTGGTCAAATAAAACAATAAAAGCACTTATGCTATTTACTATGTGGCAGGCATTATACTAAGAAATACGTATGGTATTAATAGAATCAACTAAAAATCTATGTATTAGATATAATTATTATGGTCATTACATGTTAATAATTAATAACAACATAGTATTCTTATCATTCCTGTATTACAGATAATAAATCTGAGGCACAGAACGAAAGACATACATCAGGTAGAATAGTCCTTACACATCACCAAAATGCAATACTGCTTCCTATTGTGACAGACCCTGTGAAGAAATAGAACTCTCTTTAGACCTAGAACATATCTAGAAAGATAAAGAGTAAGAAGCGAAGAGCATATCTTGCAAGAGAACAGAATCAAAAAATGGATTGGACTTTGCCCTTTAGGTAAATATTCCTACTTTGGAAAATGTTATATTAGGCAGTTATAAAAATTAGAATTAATCAATGATATTTACTGTCTGATTAGTAAGTGAAATGAGAGGAAAGAGAGGTCATTCATAGACTTTAAGTATGGATAACTGGAAATATACTGTCCTTGGCATAAACAGATAAGGAACATGGAGAATCAGTGTATTATACTTCTTTTTTTATACCTAAATGTGGAGTTTACTTTTACATATTAAAAAATGCATATAACATAATTTGCTTCATTTAAGTCCCCAGTACTAACCCGTTTCTTACCTTCTGAAATTCACCTGATTCCTCTCCTCTACTTTATTGGTCTCCCTTTTATCAATTTATTTTTTAATCAGAGTATTAATAGTTACATACACAAGCAGGACTCCTTTTGATATATTCATACATGTGCATGGCATGATTTAGTCAATTTCATCCCATAGTTCCTCCCCTTTCCCATCCTCTTCCCCTCCTTATTTCATTCCTCTACACTACTATTCTCCCTTATATTTTCATGAGATTCCCTCTTTTAAAAAAAATCATTATTTCTCTCCAGCTTCTGAATATTAGAGAAAACATTAAACATTTGACTTTCTGGGTCCAGTTGATTTCATTTAGTATGACATTCTCCAGTTCCATCCATTTACAAACAAATGCCATAATTTCTTTCTTCCTTATGACTAAAACGCCATATTGTATATATATAACATATTCTTCAACCATTCATTCACCTTTTGAGGGATACCGAGATTGGTTTCTTAACTCAGCTATCATAAATTGTACTTCTTGATCATTTTCCCCAAATTGGTCTTTCTGTCTCCTTTTAAATCATTATTCCTTAAACCCACCATTCCTATTCTTTCCAGAATAATCTTACAAAAAGGAATACAAACTCTTCACATGCCTCAATTTTTTTTCAGTAGCTGCCTTTTGGCCTATTGAGAACAAACTGAAGTCAAAGCTCCTAAAAACAGCATTCTAGGACTTTATTAACCTGGTATAAAATTCCTTCCCACTATCTTCTCTAATTCTTGTCCATACCATAATTTAGTTCTGTCACATGAAATTACTCACTAGCCTTTGCAATGAACTTTCCTCGATCTGTAATATTCTTCCTCCTTCACCTACCAAATATGGCATTCATCCTTCAATACTCAACCCAAAAAGAACTTCCATAAACTCCCACCCTCACATGGGCTCTGTGAGCATATGCTTTACTTTCCCTCCTGTTACTACTGAGGGATTGTGATAAGTAAATCATCCCCGGGGTGGGAGTATTAACAAAAGGACAGTGGTGGCCACTACCCAAAACTAGCCTGTTATAGATTTTTCAGACTTTCCACATAAGCAGGAAAAAATTTAAAGTGTTTTTCCCCTGATAACTGAGCCAAACTTGTCTAAGGCTAACTATTGGAAATGGTCTCTTAAGTAGCTCTCAGGCAGTTGTATAACTCAATCAGAAAAAAGAAAAATTCATTCATTCTTGACTGTCCCTATATGTGGTCATGTGGTTTTTTTTTTTTCTTTTTGTTTTTTTTCTTTTCTTCTCCCCCAACATTTCTATTTCTTTTTCAAATATCTTAATTCCCTTTGTCCCCACATATACACATAAATCTACATGAACTTAGCTGAATAGATTGGAGAGCATACCTCCACTGTGCAACAGTCCCCACAACCACTCAGAAAGACACTGCTCCCACAGTCAACACCCTCTCCTCCTGAATCATCAGCATTTATCTAACAGATTGTTCTTATGTCCTTCTGTGCATGTAAGTTACTCCATTTTAAAATCCCTTCCTTATCTCCACCAACCACTTCGTCTGACATTTCTCTTTGGATTTTTATAGCAATATTTCCATAAACATTTCTTATATTCCTTGTCTTTAATCATTTCCTCCCACTCACACATAAACCCACTCCCATAAGCTTTTGTTCTCACCAATCACCAAAATAGCTTTTCTTAGGATCACCATTACCACTCCATTGCTTTTGAAAATGGCCAAATTTTACTCATCATCTTATTTGATCTATCACCAGTACTATACTCAGTTAATTACTCCTCCTGCTGTGAAACATTTTCTTGCCAAATCGTTCAGGATAAAAATCTCTTGGTTTTGTTTATTGGGTTTTTTAATCAAATCATCAGTTAATTAACACTAGAATCATTTTCCATTTTTGGCTATTATTGTTCAAATTCTTATGAACATTCATATATAATTCTTTTGTAGACATGTTTCATCTATCTGGGATAAATACTAAAAGAGTGAAGATTGCTATGCTATATGATAGTTGTATGTTTAATATTATAAGATACTGCCAACCTATTTTTCAAAGTACCTTCAACATTTTGCCTTCCCAAGACTAATGCAGAAAAATTCCTATTATTCCACATCCTCACCAACACTTAAAATTGTTCATCTGGAAGAAGGTGATGGAAGGGAGCTGGGCAAGAATTCCTGATCTCCTTGCAACGCAAAGAAGTGTGATAGAAAAGCAGAATTGAAAGGTGGGTGAAAAAATCAATGCTCTAAGACTCACTACTACAAAGTCTAAAACCTGGAGACTTTGTAGACTTTATAGTATTTATCTCTCCAATTCCTAAAATTGCCTCTATATACTGAGGACATTAATGGAATATTAAAAGCTTAAAATGCAAAACAACTGAAAATGTAACCTGTTGATTATACTTTAAATGTAATCAGTCAATCCATTGTCAAAAACAAACTAGTCTTGTTCATTTGTAAGCACGTTCTTAAATATCTGTTAAGTTCAAGGCAAAGAGCTTTTCCTGAATTTACAGTGGTCTTTAAAATAGATATGGTCTATGTTCTTGTGGAACTTATTTTAGATCAGGGGATGAAAGTAAAAAGCAAATGAATATATAACTACAATTTATAACAAGTATTCTAAAATAAACAAAGTGGTGTTTTATATCATAGGGAGTAGTTACAACATAGATAAGACTCACTAGAAAGTCATTTTTCAGGGATCACACTTCATCTGGAGCCTCAAAAGTAAGACCTATCCATGAAAGTATGCAGAGTATTTCAGAGAGAGGAAGTATTGCAAAAGTCCTAAAGTGGAAAAGAACTTTAGCTTCTCCAAGGAACTGAGGTACAGATGAACAAACAAGAGATGAATTAGAATGACACGGCAGTGTGATCATGAGGAATCATAAACCAGAGCGAGGAATTTGAATTTTATTCCAAGGGAAATCAAAGCTATTGAGTGGATTTAAACAGAAGAATGAATTTGCTGTAGGATTTTAAAAAAAATTCACTCTGGTTCTGTCTTTAGAATTGACATGTAAGAATAGTTTTGTGCCCTTTAGAAAAGAGAAGAAAGTAAAGAGTCATAAGGGATTTTACAGGAGGGCATGAATTATCATAACAAGTGAGGAAACAGAGGCTAAAAGCAGAGAAATTTTTGCTTCACAAACATAACCATAGTCAGTCCTGGTTATCTCACATAAAACAAAGATGATGATGGGTACACCTAGACCTATGATTTTCATGGTATTACAAACCACACATATTTTATGTATTTTGTTTTGTTTTGTTCATTTGTATTAACACAGAACAGAATGTATTGACAGAATGTATTAATAGAATGTTATCTTTAAACATAATCAAGATTAAAAAATATATACTGTCACTGTCCAATTAACAATATTCACTTCTCTTGACTGAATAATTCTCTGATTTTCTACTAGGTAGTATACAGAGGTTTCTTCTAGTTTATTCTTAAACTATCTTATGATTTCAATAAAATATCTTAGCTTTTTCTTAATACTTTATCCAATTGGGAAATTTTTCAGGTCAAATTAATGTGTTTTCCCAAACCTTCTACTTAACCTAGATGCCTTAAAATATAATGAGTCTTTGAAATTTGAATATTGAATAGTGTCAATGTTGCCAATGTTTATATAAGTATAAAGCCTATAATAAAGACATGTTCTCCCCCCCTCATGCTTTGCAGATGCCATGTGAATGTTCCATATTCTTCATAAATGGCAATAGGAATCCTTAGAGCTCAAATGGCAGGAGACAGGCATAAATTAGGATCACCAATGCATTTGTCAGATAAATTAAACTCCACATATATTTTAGAATGGTGTTTTTTCTACTTAGTCACATAGATAATATAAAACAGACTTATTTCCATGAAGTGGTTGATCAAAGAATGTCTTAGCTATTGAATTAAATAGCATATCAATATAGTAGTAAGAATCTTTAATAAGACGTTTTGAGTTGGTCTCTAGTTATAATGGTCAGCAGTGGCAGTCCAGTTGCATTAATTGGTTTACTATCACACCAGTAGCACTCTTTATTAACGGATAATGAAATAAAATAAAACCTTACCTCAGTTAATAAGTTCACCTGACTCCAGTACTAATGTTTGCTGACATTTCCTGTCTCAAATTTCTCTCCTATTTGGACACACAGACTAGGCCACACTCAGGAATCAGTGATGAAAAATTATATAGCCATAACAAATTCATCCTGGTGGAACTGATAAATGGCCCAAATCTACATGTTCTGCTTTTTTTCATTTTGTTTCTAAATTCTGTGTTGAGTTTTGCTGGGAATCTGACCGTCATCACACCCATGTTGGTGAATTCCAACCCTAAAACACCCATGTACTTTTTCCTCTAAAATTTCTCCATCTTGGAAACCTCATTTACAAATATCTGCATTCCCAGACTCCTCTCTACAATGGCATCTGGGAACAATGCCATTACCTATAAAGCATTTGCATCTCTATTTTGTTGTTGTTGTTGTTGTTATTGTCCTGGATGTGACTGAGTTTTCTTCCTGATAGCTACTGCCCAAGTCCCATGCCATGATAGAAATGGGGTTCCCCTCCAGTGGAATGGGCTGGCTGAGAATAAAAGCTAGGAAAAATAGAACAATGAAATAATCACAGAACACAGAAAGTAGTTTCAAAAGCAAAGGCAAGATGGGAAAGCTGACCAGATGGGTCCAGCTTCTAACGAACAAGGAAGCCCAAGTTTGTTTTATTTATGTCAGAAAACATCAAAGAAGTTCCAAGGAAATTTCTTCACTAAAATAGGGTAAAGGTGGGGGCAGGTAGGCTGCTCAATTCCTAATGGGTTATGCCCATCTCCAGTACTACTGTGCAGGACCTTTCTAACAAAGCAGAGGGGAAGGTTATATGCATTGGGCAGTCTGTCTACAGGGGAGTGCCATGGGAAGTTCCCAATGACATACCTATTCCTTCTCTGGCTTCAATGATGAGAAAAGATCCTCATACATTTCTTGGATGGCTTCCCATAGACTGCCATGTCCTATGACTGCCATCTGCAAACCCCTCATTGCAGCCATCAGAAAAACAGAGTCTGCACCAGGTTCCTTAATACCTGTTATCTAATTGCTCTAATTATCTATTCACAAAAGTCAAGTTCAAGGCCCATGGCAATGTGGCATGGGCCTTGAACTTGACTTTTGTGACTTCAATGTCACAGATCACCTTGGCTTCTGCTGGGCAGAGGGAATCTGAGAATGGTATTGATGCTATATGTGTAGATCATAATCACACATACTAAAGTGAACAGGAGTGTCAACACATCATGATGATTACCTGCTCTAACACAGTTTATACAGGGGTCCATCTTAGTCTTGGCTATATTGACACTCCTGTTCACATTAGTATGTGTGATTGTGTCCTACACAATTATCATTACAATTATTCCAAGATTCCCTTTTGCTCAGCAAAGGAAAAAGAATTTTTCTACTTGTTCTTTCTATACAATGTGGTTTCTGTCGCTAATGCAAACTGTATTTTCATTAAGCCATCTGAAAAAGAAAGGGTAGATAATATGAAAGACAGTAGAATGAATCAAACATAACTTTCCTATGTTCATATATGAATACACAACCAGTGTAACTCCACATCATGTTCAACCACAAGAATGAGAAGTTATACTCCATGTATGTATAATATGTCAAAATATAGTCTACTGTCATGCATAACTTAAAATAATAAATAAGGGGGATGGTGGGCTAGAGGGAGGCTGTATTCTGTGTCTCTCTGGGACCTGGGATTCAAGTAGTAAGAATACTGTTTCTCTGCAAGTGATTAAAGGACCTCTGACAGCGGCTCCTGCCCTGAAGTCATGGCCACCATGCTGCACAAATCTCCAGGCCTCGGATTCAGTGCAGGACTCCTGGCCATTCATCCACACAGGTCCTCCAGGTGTCTGAATAGGACCACTGGCATTAGCACCCACACAGGATTCTTGGCTGCCCACCCATGCAGGAATCCCAGCTGCCACTCCCATGCAGGACATCCAGCCACAGCCCATGTGAAGGACTCCGACTGCCACTCCCATGTGGACACTATCTACCAACATGGGGCTCTCCCAGTCACCTCCATCTCAGAGCACTGCAGTCACTGCCATAATCCAGTCCTCTATACATGGTAGGCTGCATCTGGGGACACTGCAATGGGTCCAGTGACAGCTGCCAGCCACAAAACTGCACGCCACAAAGCTGCATCTCTGAACATGCCACTCAATGCCACTGCCCACCCCACTACACACACCCCATCGCTGAAAAGCAGCTGCCTCCATCTTGGGACACCTTCCTCACCATCTTTAGTTGGAGCAAATCCCAGCTTGGAACACCAGCTGGGGCTTAGAAACAATATCAAGGTAATGAAAGTCCCCTTCTACCCCCCTCCCCCACAGCCGCTGACCTGGCACAGTGCCTGCAACTTCACGGCCAGTCCATAGCTCACAAAATAGGCTTGAAAAACCAGGTCCTGAAATACCCAATAAAAAACAGCTCTCCACAACATGTGCACAGCCCACAAAACCCCTGGAGTGAAAGGTTCCTGATTAGGAAGCAGAAAGGGAGGGGGTGAGTGAGATACAGCTTAGAGACTAAATTAGGCCAGAAATTATGAGGTCTACAGGCTATATAAGAAATAAGACCACATCACATGAGTGGGCCCCAAAGGAGATCCTTTGGGTGCAGTCTCCCATTGGTTACCGGCAAGTACTATACCCCACCTCCAGGAGCCACAACCTTCCACCCTAATAACCTTCACCATCCTGAGGGTGGAGATATCAGCAAGCAACAGACAACCCCACCTATTCGATGAGAAGGGAAGCTGGAAAAATATTGATCTCCTACCAAAACAATCCTTGTATCTTCCTTTCAAGATTTTTTTTCCTCACTCTATTCCCTAACATTTGTAAAACCAAGTATTTTTCATGAATTAGGCTACTGAGGATTGGGATGTATGACTAGTATATTACAGTGGTATTGTATATTTCTTTAACTCCTACTTTCACATTTTTTACTTTTGTTAATATTTATGTTTGTTTGTTTTTGTTTATTTGTACTCTACATCTTCCCACTTAATTGTCTCCCCAAAATCATTTTCTCTCTTTTCTCCTGCTACTAGCCAACTTCTTTAGATTCCTCTTTCACACTTTCTAAGATCTAATAAGTCTATATCTTCACCTCCAATACCATCAACATCTCATCCTTCACCTCACCACTGGCTCTTTGTCCACCATCAGAAACTGTAGACCCTTTTTCAAACCTACTCTTTATATTGTAGATAATAATTGAACTTACCATTTCTGTATATTGTAACAAAACTGTAACTTCTTAATAGCAGCTATTTGGTTTAAGGTTGTATATTGTTTGTATTAGGATCTGTTCATATTGTTCTCCTTCTTAAACGAGAGGCATTGGAAACCTACTAGAAGGAAAGACACACATACAACATG
Organism: Urocitellus parryii; assembly: GCF_045843805.1. Lineage (NCBI taxonomy): Eukaryota > Metazoa > Chordata > Mammalia > Rodentia > Sciuridae > Urocitellus > Urocitellus parryii. The sequence continues at coordinate 59,686,452 of NC_135535.1, read as the reverse complement.
AAAAAAATAAGGGAATAAAGTAGCCCAACAAACAAAGATATTATATTATTAGAATCCATGGCCAGCACAACAGAAGAAATTGCAGAGAAGTTGTTCAGTATGTATATAATTAAAATGTCCTGTGAATTAAAGGATGATATAAGAGAGCAAATACAGGCAGCAAAAGATCATTATGATAAAGAGCTACATAAGCATATACAGAAAGCAAAAGATTACTTCAATAAGGAGATAGAAGTTCTAAAAAAATAAATTCTTGAAATGAAAGAAACAATAAACCAAATTAAAAGCTCAACTGAAGGCATCACCAACATATTAGACCACTTGGAAGACAGGACCTCAGACAATGAAGACAAAATATATAATCTTGATAAGAATGCTGACCACACAGTGAAAATGGTAAGAAACCATGAGCAGAACACTCAAAAATTAAGGGATAACACAAAAAGACTAAATTTAAGAATTATTGGGATAGAAGAAGATATAGAGTTCTAAATCAAAGAAATGAACAATCTATTAAATGAAATAATATTAGAAAATTTTTCAAACATGAAGAATGAATTAGAAAATCAAATACAAGAGGACACCAAAATCAAAATCAAATACAACAGGACACCAAATGTACAAAATCACAACAGATCCACACCAAGACACATTATAATGAAAATGCCTAGCATACAAAATAAGGAGAGACTTTTAAAAGCCACAAGAGAAAACAATCAGATTACATATAGGGGGAAGCAAATTAGGATATCTGAAGATTTTTCAACACAAACCTTGAAAGCTAGAAGACCCTGCAACAACATATATCAAGCTCTTAAAGAAAATAGATGCCAGCCAAGAATCTTATATCCAGAAAAATTAACCTTTAGATTTGATGATGAAATAAAAAACCTTCCATGATAAACAAAAGTTAAATGAATTTACAACTAGAAAGCCTGTGTTACAGAACATCCTCAAAAAAATATTTCATGAGGAGGAAATAAAAAACAATGAAATGAAAATGAAAATCAGCAAAGGGAGGTCTTACACTAAAAGAAATACTAATCAAAGTAGAAACCAAGTCAAGTTAAATTTCAAAATAAAAAAAAATATGACTGGGAATACAAATCATGTCTCAATAATAACCCTGAATGTTAATGGCCTAAATTCACCAATCAAAAGACATAGACTGGCAGATTGGACTTTTTAAAAAGACCCACCAATATGCTGCCTTAAAGAGACTCATCTCATAGGAAAAGACATACACAGACTGAAGGTGAAAGCTTGGGAAAAAACATACCACTCACATGGACTGTGGAAACAAGCAGGAGTTTTCATCCTCATGTCAAATAAAGTAGACTTCAAGCTAAAGTTAATCAAAAGGTATAAAGAAGGACATTTCATACTGCTTAAGGGAACCATACATCAACAATACATAAAAATTATAAATATATATGCCCCAAACTTTGGAGCATCTACATTCACCAAACAAACTCTTTTAAGTTCAAGAATAAAATAGACCACACACAATAATTCTGGATGGCTTTAATACACCTCTTTCACCACTGGATAGATCTTCCAAGAAAAAGAAGTTAAACAAAGAAACTATAGAACTCAATAACATAATCAATAACTTAGACTTAACTGACATATAGAGAATATTTCATACTTCAATGAGCTAATACACTTTATTCTCAACAGCACATAGATCCTTCTCTAAAATAGATCATATATTATGCCACCGAGCAACTCTTAGCAAATACAAAAATAAAAGAGATACTACCCTGCTTTTGATCAGATTATAATAAAATGAAATTAGAAATCAATGATAAAATAAAAAATAAAATCTACTCTAACACCTGGAGACTAAATAGTATGCTATTGAGTGAACACTGGGTTGCAAAAGACATCAAAGAAGAATTTAAAAATTCTTAGAGCTAAATGAGAACACAGATATTATGTATCCAAATCAACAACCATAAATTAAAGGTATTTCTGTGTATTAGTGACATATCCTCTGAAAGAGAAACTGGGAAAACTACCCCAGTTACAATAGCCTCAAAAAAATAAAATAAAATACTTTGGAATCAACAAAAGAGGTAAAAGAACTCTATAATGAAAATTACAGAACATTAAAGAAAGAAAATAAAGAAGACTTTAGAAGATGGAAGGATCTCCCTGTTCTTGGATAGGCAAAATAAATATTGGCAAAATAAATATTGTTAAAATAATCATATACCAAAAGCCCTATACAGATTTAATGCACTTCCAATCACTTCCAATCATATATTCCTCATAGAAATAGAAAAAAGCAGTCATGAAATTTATCTCCAAAAATAAGAGACCCAGAATAGCTAAAGCAATCTGTAGTGAGAAGAGTGAATCAAATCACTGTTGCCTCTGATTCTGCTGCTGCCAGCCTGAGGTCATCTTATTTTTGGGTGTTGCTTCCCTAGCAGCTGCAATCACCTGCTGCTGTCACAGAAGACACTACTGCCCCAGATGCAACTGCTACTACTGAGCCCTGGAGATCGTCTGGAGATGTTGCCCCCACAGTTGTAGTTGCAGCTGCTGCTGCAGCTGCCACTACTGCAAACTTGCTGCCTGCTGCCAAAATTCACCACCAATACCACCACTACCACAGCCTAGAGGACTGCTGCTGGGGAGACTCCAGGTCTGGCGTGGGGGTGCCTGCAGGATTGGAGGAGCCTGGGGTATTCCTTCTGAGAGTTCTGGTGGCTCTTGTCTTGCTGCTGCATCTCAGGGTTGCTCTTTTGCATGAGCATATGCCTAGTGGTCTCTCTTCATTGAGATCTTGGGACTGCAGCATGGCCCAGCCTGAGGTATCTGAAGCCCAGATCAGTGGGATAGTAAATGGGTTTACGAGGGCTATTCTGGGTTTGGTGATCCTGAGAGACATCAGAAACAGGGATGAGAAACTGTTGAACACTGACAGAGAAAGTTCAACTTTCAAGCAAGATTTATTTTATTTTATTTTTTTATTCTTCTATTGCTAATATCTCTATCATATTTGGAATAGGATGATTTTTATGCATCCTTATGTGGAGGACAATGATATATGAATGGCATTTTGCATTTTTCTGCATTCTTATGTCTTTAATTTTTTTCTTGTTGTTCATATTCTTCTTCTCTCTTGTCTTTTTTCTTGGATTATCTTTCTAACTCTTCTCCATCCAACAGCCAATCTCCATCGGCTTCTCTTCCACTCTTTCTGTGAATTCCTACTTCAAGCTTCTCTCTTTTTCCCACTCAAATATCTCATACTACACTACCTCTGATCTCTCATCCACCACTTGAAAATATAAGCCATTTAACAAATTTTCTGTTTATTCTATAGATAGTTATTGATCTTAATCATTTTGGTTTAATGGGAGAAAGCAGTAAATACCTTAGTGCGAACTATTAGGTGCTTAAGTGACCAGAAAAAAATCAGAGTTGGAAAGAGGTTTAAACAAGGGACACCTTGTCACAGAAACCCACCTAGTTCTACCTCTCTCTCTCCACTTTGAATATCTGCAGTCTCTCTGGTCAGGAACTTGGAAGGGTGCACTTGGGAGAAATTGTCTGGAGACTGAACCCAAGACCAGGAAACGTGGGGTCTGCAGGTGACATAGGGGATTAAGAATTGGCTCCCCCTTCACATGAGTGGAATTCAGGGGAGAAAGCATCACCAACAGATTAGACCACTTGGAAGACAAAACATCAAACAATGAAAACAAAATACATAATTTTGAAAATAGAGTTGACCAGGGAGAAAATATGTTAGGAAACAATGAACAGAATTTTCAAGAATTAAGGGAGAACATGAAAAGACCAAATTTAAGATTTATTGGGATAGATGAAGGTGCAGAGTATACAGACAAAATAAATGCTATACTTTCAATAAAATAATATGAGAAACTTTTCCAAATCTGAAGAATGATATGAAAAATCAAATACAAGAGGCTTGCAAGACCCCAAATGTGCAAAATTAAAACAGACCCACACCAAGACATATTATAATGAAAATGCCTAGCACACAGAATAAGGATAGAATTTTAAAGGTTATGAGGAAAAAAATATCAGATTATATATTGAGAGAGAGGGAACCAATATGGATCTGAGATGATTTCTCAATCCAGACCCTCAAAGCTAAGAGGTCCTGGAATAACAAAAACCAAGCTCTGAAAGAAAATGGAAGCCAACCATGTATCTTATATCAGCAATAATAAGCTTCAGATTTAGAGATGAAACAAAAACCTGATAAACAAAATTTAAAAGAATCCATAACCAGAAAGCCTGCACTTCACAATATTCTCAAAAAAAATATTCCATGAAGATGAAATGGGGGGAAAAAGTGAAAAGTGAAGGGAGGAACCAACCAAAGGAATAGACAATCAAAAACTAAGTCAAATTTAAAACTAGAAATAAACCAAAATGACTAGGAATAAAAATCATATCTCAATAATAACTTTGAACATTAGTGGCCTAAACTCACCAATCAAAAGACATAAACTGGCAGATTGGATTTAAAAAAAAAAAGACATAACAACATGCTGTCTTCAAAGACATCCACAGACTGAAGGTAAAGGATGGGAAATATCATTACTCACATGTATCATGTAAACAACCAGAGGTTTCTATCCTTATATCAGATAAAATGTAGTTTAAGCCAAAGTTAATCAGAAGGGACATAGATGGACATTTCATACTGCTTAAGGAAATTATACCAAGACATAACAATCATAAGTATTTGTGTCCCAAACAATGGAGCATCTATACATATCAAAAAAACTATACTCAAATTCAAGAATCAAATAGATCATAACACAATAAAAATAGGTTACTTTAACATACCTCTCTCACCACTGGATAAATCTTCCAAACAAAAACTAAATAAAAAAACTATAGAACTCAATAATAAAATCAATAACTTATCTTAGCAGACATATATAGAATATTTTATCCATCAATGAACAAATATATTTTCTTCTCAGAATCACATAGATCTTTCTCTAAAATAGACTATATCTTATGCCATAAAGCAACTCTTAGCAGATACAAAAAGAGAGAGAAAATATTCTGCATTCTATCAGATCATAATGGAATGAAATTAGAAATCAACAATAAAATTAAAAATAGAAGCTACTCTAACAACTGAAGACTAAATAATATGCTATAAAATGACAAATTATTAAGAAGAAATTGAGGATGAAATAAAAAAAATACTTGGAGGGAAATGAGAATACCACTAAAACATATCAAAATCTCTAGAACATTATGAAGGCAGTGTTACAAGGGGAGTTTATTGCATTGAGCTTTTTCATTAAAAGAATAGAAAGTTGAGGAATTGCCAGGACCACTTTCATCCATTGACAGACAACCACCGGAGCTTAGGCCTTGTCCAGATCTGCCTCACTGACCAGTGGGGAGCTTGGGCCCCAGTTAGGTCTGAGTCCATCCCACCACCAGCAGACACCCACCGGAGCTCAGGCCCAACCCAGATCCACCTTGGTGACCTATGTGAGAGCCAGCCCCAGGGTAGGCCTGAGTCTGACCCCTCCACCACCACCTGGGAGCTCAGTTCTAATGCACTTTCATCTTGAGATACTATAGGCATTCCCATATCCTTTTTCACACAATAACCACTACCTTGGGACAACAGAGAGGGCCTAAAAGCAGCTGTATCTTGGAGCAGGCATCCCAAAGCCAGTATAAGGCCCACACTTTCAGCACCATCTCTGAAAGACATTGCATTTATCTTGGGGCACCTGCTATCTGCTATCTCGAGTAACCACCTGCTATTGCCACCACCAATTATAATTGCAGTAGCATCCATCCTGGGACACCAGCAGGGTCTGGAAGCCTAACACCAAGGTGAGATACAGATAATCTGTACAGATACTACAATATTATAGGGTAGAAAGTGTAACACCTCAGATCCACACTTCAAGTAAGGAAATCACATAGACAAAATGAAAAAATAAGGGAGAAAAGTGTCCCCAAACAATATATAATCTTGAAACAAACCAGGATACAACAATAACAGAACCCATGGACAGTGCAGGTGATGAAATGTCAGAGGAGGAGTTCAGAATGTTAAAAATTAAAATGATCTGTGAATTAAGAATGACTCAAATGAGCAAATACAGACAAAATTGATCACTCCAACAAAGAGAGAAAAGAGCAAATACAGGCAATCATTGATGACACCAATAAACAGACAAGGGAGCAAATTTGGAAATCCATTGATCAAACCAACAGAGATAAGGGAGCAAATACAGGTAGCAAAGGATTACTTCAAAAAAGAGATAGATTCTGGGAAAAAAATTAGAAATCATTGAAATGAAGGAAACAATATACCAAATAAAAAACGCAATAGTAAGCATAATGAACAGACTAGATCACTTGGAAGAAAGAACATCAGATAATGAAGACAAAGTATACAATCTGGAAAATATAGTTGACCACACAGTGAGGATGGTAAGGAACCAAGAGCAGAACATCCAACAATTATGGGATAGCATCTAAAAACAAATATAAGAGTTATAGGGATAGAGGAAGGCACAAGGTTTCAAGCCAAAGGAATGCACAATCTCTTCAATGAGATAATACCATAAAATTTCCTAAACATGAAGAATGAATTGGAAAACCAAATACAAGAGGCTTAGAGGACACCAAATGTACAAAATTACAACAGATCTACACCAAGGCAAATTATAATGAAAATGCCTAGCATACACAATAAGGATAGAATCTAAAGTCTGCAAGATAGAGGAATCAGATCACCAATTTGTATCTCAGCAGATTTATCAACCCAGACCCTCAAAACTGGGATATCCTGTAACAGCATATACCAAGCTCTGAAAGAAAAAGAATGCCAACCAAGAATTTTATACCCAGCAAAATTAAGCTTTAGATTGATGATTGGGGAAAAAAAAAAACCTTCCATGATACACAAAAGTAAAGGAATTTACAGCTAGAAAGCCTGCATTACAACACATTCTCAGCAAATTATTCCATAAAGAGGAATTAAAAAACAACAATGAAAATCAGCAAAGGGAGGTATTACATTAAAGGAAAAAACTAAACAAAGGAGAAACAACCAAGACAAGTTAAATAACAAAAATGGCTGGGAATGCAAATCATGTCTCAATAATAACCCTGAATGTTAATGAACTAAACTCACCAATCAAAAAATGTAGACTGACAAATTGGATTTTTTAAAAAGACCCAAAAGTATGTAGCTACCAAGAAACTCATCTCTTAGGAAAAAACACCCGCAGACTAAAGGTGAAATGTTGAGAAAATTCACAACACTCACATGGACTGCCGAAGCAAGCAGGGGTTTTCGTCCTCATATCAAATAAAGTAGACTTCAAGCCAAAGTTAATCAAAAGGCATAAAGAAGGAAACTTCATATTTCTTATGGGAAACATTCATCAATAATATATAACAATAATAAATATATATGCCCCAAACAATGAAGCATATACATTCATCAAACAAATTTCTGAAGTTTCAGAGGCAAATAAACCACAACACAATAATTCTGGATGACTTTAACACACCTCTTTCACGTCTGGATAGATCTTCCAAACAAAAGCTGAACAAAGAAATGATAAAACACAATAATACAATCAATAACATACTTAACCATACTTAACTGACATATATAGAATATTTCATCCTTCAATGAGCAAATACAATTTATTCTCAGCAGCACATGGATCCTTCTCTAAAATAGACCATATATTATGCCAAAAGCAACTCTTAGCAAATATTAAAAAAATACAAATACTACCCTTTATTCTATCAGATCATAATGGAATGAAATAAGAAATCAATGATAAAATAAAAATTAAAAACTACCCCAACACCTGGAGACTAAATAATGTGCTATTAAATAAAAATTCATTGCAAAAGACATCAAGGAGGAGACTAAAAAATTCTTAGAGGTGAATGAGAACACACATACAACATATGAAAATCTCTGGGACACTATGGAGGCAGTTTTAAGTGGAAAGTTAATTCCTTAAAAGAAGAAAAAGTCAACAAATAAATTACTTAATATTACATCTCAAAGCCCTAGAAAAAAAGAAGTCAACACAAAAAAAAACAAAAGAAGACATAAAATAATGAAAATCTGAGGTGAAATCAATGACATTGAAACAAAAGAAACAATTGAAAAAATTGACAAAACAAAAAGTTGGTTCTTTGAAAAAAATAAATAAAATTGATTAACCCTTAGCCATGCTAATGAAAAGAAGGAGAGAGAAAACTCAAATTACAAACATGCATGATGGAAAAGGAAATATCACAAGAAACATTACAGAAATACAGAAGATTATTAGACATTATTTTTACAACTCGTACTCCAATAAAATAGAAAATATTGAAGGCATCGATAAATTTCTAGAGTCATATGATTTGCCCAAATTGAATCAGGATGATACACCTAATTTAAACAGATCAGTTTCAAGTGATGAAATAGAAAATGCCATCAGAAGCCTACCAACCAAGAAAATCCCAGGACCAGATAAATACACAGCTGAGTTCTACAAGACCTTTAAAGAAGAACTAATACCAATACTTTACAAGTTATTTTGTGAAATAGAAAAAGAGGAAACACTTCCAAACTTATTATATGAGGCCAATGTCACCCTGATTCCAAAACCAGGCAAAGACACATTGAAGAAAGAAAACTTCAGACCAATATCTCTAATGAACATAGATGTGAAAATTGTCAATAAAATCTGGCAAATTGAATACAAAAGCATATTTTAAAAAATTACACCACAATCAAGTGGAGTCCATCCCAGTGATGCAAGGTTGGTTCAAATACAGAAATCAATAAATGTAATTTATCACACCAATAAAATTAAAGATAAGAACCATATGGTCATTTCAATAGATGCAGAAAAATCATTTGAAAAAAAATACAGCACCCCTTCAAGTTCAAAACAGTAGAACACGGGGGATAACAGGAACATATCTCAATGTCATAGAAGCTATCTATGATAAGACCCAGGCCAACATCATTCTAAATGGAGAAAAAATGAAAACATCTCCTTTAAAAACTGGAACAACACAGGGATGCCCTTCTTCACCACTTCTACTTAACAGAGTTCTTGAAACAATGGCCAGAGAAATTAGAAAGACAAAAAAATAAAGGGATACAGATAGGAAAAGAAGAACTCAAATTAGCACTATTTGCTGATGTTTATGATTATATACCTAGAAGTCCCAAAAAAATCCACCAGAAATCTTCTAGAACAAATAAATGAATTCAGCAAAGTAGCATGATACAAAATCAATACCCATAAATCAAAGGCATATTTGTATATTAGTAACAAATCCTCTGAAAGGGAAATAAGGAAAACTACCCCATTTACAATAGCCTCAAAAAACATAAAACAATTGGGAATCAATAAAGAGGTACTTCAACAACACAACAAAAAACTACAGAACGCTAAAGAAAAAAATTTAAAAGACCTGAGAAGATGAAAAAATCTCTCCTGTTCCTGGATAGGCAGAAATAATATTGTCAAAATGACCATACATCCAAAACATTATACAGATTTAATGCAATTCCAATCAAAATCCCAATGATATTTTTATAGAAATAGAAAAAGCAGTCATAAAATTCATCTGGAAAAATAGAGACCCAGAATAGCTAAAACAATCCTTTTCAGGAAGAGTGAAGCAGCACTATACCAGACCTTAACTATACTACAAACTACAGAGCAATATGAACAAAAACAGCATGGTATTGGCACCAAAATAGACCTGTACACCAATGGTACAGAATAGAGGATACAGAGACTAACCCACATAATTACAGCTATCTTATATTAGACAAAGGCATCAAAAACATACATTGGAGATCAGATAGCCTCTTTAACAAATGATGCTGGAAAATTGGAAATACATATGCAACATATTAAAATTAAACCCCTATTTCTCACCATGCACAAAATTCAACTCAAAATGGATCAAGGATCTAGGAATTAAAACAGAGACACTAGATCTGTCAGAAAAAAAAGTGGGTCCAAATCTCCATCATGTTGGATTAGGCCCCTAGTTCCTTAATAAGATTCCTATACCATAAGAAATAAAATCAAGAATCAATAAATGGGATAGATTCAAACTAAAAAGCTTCTTCTCAGCAAAAGAAACAATAAGTGAAGTGAATAGAAAGCCTATAATTTGGGAACAAATTTCTACCATACACATGTCAGATAGAGCACTAATCTCTAGGATACATATAGAAGTCAAAAAATGTAACACCAAAAAAACAAATATCCCAATCAATAAATGAGCCAAGGACCTGAACAGACACTTCTCAGAAGAAATATATAATCAATCAACAAATATATTTTTAAAAAGTGTTCAACATCCCCAGCAATTAGAGAAATGCAAACCAAAACTACTCTTAAGATTTCATCTCACTCCAGTCAGAATAGCATCTATTAAGAATACAAACAACAATAAGTTTTGGCAAGAATGAAGGGGAAAAGGCACACTCATACATTGCTAGTGGAACTGCAAATTGTTGGTGCCAATATGAAAAGCAGTATGGAGATTCCTTGGAAAACTTGGAATGGAACCACCATTTGATCCAGCTATCCCACTCCTTGATCTATACCCAAAGGACTTAAAACAGTATACTACAGAGACACAGCAACATCAATATTTATAGCAGCACAATTCCCAATAGCTAAGCTGTGGAAACAACCTAGATTCCCTTTAGTAAATGAATGGACAAAGAAAATGTGGTATATATACACAAAAGAATATTATTCAGCATTAAAAGAGAAAAAACTCATGACATTTGCAGGTAAATGGATGGTGTTGGGGGATATAATGCTAAGTGAAGTTAGCTAATCCCAAAAAAAGAAATCTGAATGTTTTCTCTGATTAAAGTTGATGATTTATAATGTGGTAAGGGGGTGGGAGGATTAGATTAACTCTAGATAGGGCAAAGGGTAAAAAGGGAGGGAAGGAGAGGGAGGGGGACAAGGGGTAGGAAACACAGTGGAATTAGATGGACATCATTACCTAAGTACATGTATGAAGACACGAATGGTGTGACTCTACTTTGTATACACCAGAATATAAAAAATTGTGCTCTATATGTATAATATGAATTATACTTCATTCTGCTGTCATATATAACAAATTAAAATTAAATAAAATAAATACTTTTAAAAAAGAAAGTTAAGGAATAAAAGACCTAACATTACATCTCAACACCCTAGAAAAAAAAACAAATCAACACCAAAAGCAGCAGAAGATAGGAAATAATTAAATCAGAGCTGAAATCAATGAAATTGAAATAAAAGAAACAATTCAGAAGGTTGACAAAACAAGTTGTCTCTTTGAAAAAAATTGATTAAACCTTAGCCATGCTAATGAAGAGAAAGAGAAAATTCAAGTTACTAAAATTTGTGATAAAAAATATTATGACAGACACTACTGAAATACAGAAGATGATTAGAAACTATTTTGAAAATTTATACTCCAATAAAATAGAAAATTTTAAAGAGATTTACAAATTTCTAGAGATATATGACCTACCCAAACTGAACCAGGAGTACATATACAATTTGAACAGATCAATCTCAAGTAATAAAATAGAAGATGCCATCAAAAGCCTGTCAACTAAGCAAAGCCCAGGACCAATGGATTCTCAGCTGGATTCTATAAGACCTTCAAAGAAGAGTTAATGCCAATACTTTTCAAATTATACCATAAAATAAAAAAGGAGAGAAACTTTCAAAAATCATTCTATGCAGCTAGTATCACATATCAAAACCAAACAAAGATAGATCAAAGAAAGAAAACTTCAGATCAATATCCCTGATGAACATAGATGCAAAAATTCTCAATGAAATTCTAGCAAATAACATTAAAAAATACAAAAACATTTTAAAAACAGTGTGCCACAATCAGGTGGGGCTTACCCCAGGGATGCAAGGTTGATTCAACATATGGAAATCAAACATAATTTGCAACATCAATACACTTAAAGACAAAAATCATATGATCATCTCAATAGATGCAGAGAAAACATTTGACAAAATAAAGCACCCCTTCATGTTTAAAACACTAGAAAAACTAGGGATAGTAGAAACATACCTCAACATTGTAAAAGCTATCTATGCTAAGCCTCAGGCTAGCATCATTCTTAATGGAGAAAAATTGAAGGCATTCCCTCTAAAATCTGGAACAAGACAGGGATGCCCTCTCTCACCACTTCTATTCAATATAGTTCTCGAAATACTGGCCAGAGCAATTAGACAGATGAAAGAAATTAAAGGCATAAAGATAGGAAAAGAAGAACTTAAATTATCACTATTTGCGGTTGACATGATCCTATACCTAGCAGACCCAAAAGGTTTCTATAGAAATAGAAAAAGCAGTCATAAAATTTATCTGGAAAAATAAGAGACCCAAAATAGCTAAAGCAATCCTTAGCAGGAAGAGTGAAGCAGGTGGCATCACTATACCAAATCTTAAACTATACTACACAGCAATAGGAACAAAAACAACACAATATTGGAGCCAAAACAGACTGGTAGGCCAATGGTACAAAATAGAGGACACAGAAACTAACTCACAAAATTACAATTATCTTATATTAGGCAAAAGTGCCAAACACATGCACTGGAAAAAAGATAGCATCTTCAACAAATGGTGCTGGGAAAACTGGAAATCCATATGCAACAAAATGAAATTAAACCCCTATCTCTGACCATGCACAAAACTTAACTCAAAATGGATCAAGGACCTAGGAATTAAACTAGAGACTCAATATCTAATAGAAGAAAAAGTAGGCCCTAATTTTCATCATGTGGGATTAGGCCCCAACTTCCTTAATAAGACTCCTATAGTGCAAGAATTAAAACCAAGAATCAATAAATGGGATAGAATCAAACTAAAAAGTTTTTTCTCAGCAAAAGAAACAATCTGTGAGGTTAACAGAGAGCCTACAGCCTAGGAGAAAATCTTTACCCCTCACACATCAGATAAGAGAACTAATCTCTAGGGTATATAAAGAACTCAAAAAGCAAAGCACTGAAAAAACAAATAAACCAATCAACAAATGGGCCAAGGACCTGAACAGACACTTCTCAGAAGAAGATATAAAATCAATCAACAAATATATGAAAAAATTCTAATCATCTCTAGCAATCAGAGAAATTCAAATCAAAACTATTCTAAGATATCATCTCACTCCAGTCAGAATGGCAGCTATCATGAAGACAAACAAGGATGTGGGGAAAAGGTACACTCATACATTGTTGGTGGGACTGCAAATTGGTAAGCGAATATGGAATGCAGTATGGAGATTCTTGAAATCTGGGGATGGAACCACCATTTGACCCAGGTATCCCTCTCCTTGAACTATACCCTGTCGCGACCCCTCGCCGGCGAGGGAAAAAACGACACAGGATTCTTCCTTCAGCAGTTTACTCATAATGAAAAGACAGGAACAAGAGAAGAAAGCGCGCGCGCCCGGGCGGTCGGTCTGCCCTAGCTTAAGTACCCAGCCTTGCCAATGAATCAGCACCACGTGGAAGAGTCCAATAGGTGCAGCGCAGCGGAAGCAGGCCAGAGCCCAGCCCACAGCCCAGCAAGGAGTTGTTTAACAACTCTAACCGCTGAGTCATCAGAAGCAGGAAGCCAGCGCCATTTTCAGGGTGCGGTCGTCGGCTCCCAACAGTTCCCCCTTTCTGTTTTACAAGCAACAGGTAAAAGTAGAGGTCCTATCTCCATTGTGCAAAAGTAGCCGCAAATAATGGCACACTCCTGAGGGGCGCCTCCCCAGGCGAGTCACCATTTCGACCGATGCCTTTTTCATGGAGGTGGGACGTCGACATCAAACCCACAAACAATAGGACATGCTTTTCTTGGGACTCAAACCTAGAGCTCCCAAGTGCAGTGCCTTGCCTCGCATCCTGTATCGTGACGATGGTGAATGAAGGGGGACAGCTGAGGCTGCCTTCGTAATGCAGACAAAATTAAGCTGGCAACATCCCAAGAGAAACGCACGGACAGCAGAGAAGGGGAGAAATTCGGTTGTAACATCTGCCATTGTTAGATAAAGGTCAAGACGTTCCCGTGGAGCACATATGTCCTGGCCTTGTGAGCTGGCCACCTTGACATGCAGAACAAGGAATTGGGGGCTGGGCCCCGGGGGCCAGGGAAGGCCTGCTTCCAGCAAGTCAACCTCTCTTGCATGTCAAGGGGAATCAAGTAGCCCCTGTCTTAGGTCGTCCACTGTCCCTGCACTGCTTACCCGTCTCTGGGGAGGCCCCATTCCCCTGGCTTAGGTTGCAGTGCAAGCGTGGAAGTTGCCCGTCACTGGGTACTACAAGATCAGCTCAGGGTGTTGTGGCCAACAGGACATTGTTATGGTAAATGTTCAACCGCCTCCAAATACAGGACCCATGACCATCACCATCAAATGGCAGGTGTAGTTGGACCATAAGATTAGCTAGCAAAGATCCTAGTGCAGAAAGGCAGGGAGGAAAGATATGCACAGAGGAAAAATCAACATGTACAGAGAAACACAATGTGTCAGATAATAAAACAATAGAAAAGTTATCAATAGCTGCTACAGTATCCATAGGCAAGGTCGGCCAATCCAGGGTGGCAGAGTCATCAGTAGTGAAGAAAAATGAAAGCACACCAGTCCGAGAAATAATGGGCAATGGATATGGCCACGTCTCTATCACCGCCCAGAGGAGTCGTTCTGCAGTCCAGATGACCTCATGTCCGATCACCATCAGGAGAAGCATCAAGCACCTCATCCTGCTCATCTTCATTCCTCCCTCCTGACGGGGCCTGAGGAACTCTCCGCACGAGGCGCTCTGGCACCCACAACGGTTCCGTTCGATCCTGTGGGAAAACACAGACAGCACCTCGTGCCCATGCCAGCATGGGATCAGGCCCATACCATTGTCCAGAAAGTACATCTTTCCACTTAACATGCCCAAAATTCGGGGCAGAGGGCGAACAGTGCCTAGTCGCAGCAGAGCGCCCTTGTATGTCCAGATTCAAAAAATTAATAGTGAATAGAGCCAGGGAGAGGCGCTCTTTCGGGGTGTGGTCTAAGCCAATTCCCCCTTTTTGTTTTATTAACATCTCTTTTAGAGTCTTATGAGCGCGCTCTACAATACCCTGACCTTGTGGATTGTAGGGTAAACCATGGACAAGCTGGACACCCATTTGGTTGCAAAAGGAAGAAAATTGGCGTCCAGTATACGCTGGACCATTGTCCGTCTTAATAGTCTGTGGTAATCCCCAGGCTGCCCAGGCTTCCAAGCAATGTGTGATAACATTTCCAGCCTTTTCACCAGACAAAGCAGAAGCATGGATAATGCCAGAACAAGTATCTACGGACACATGGACATATTTAAGTTTGCCAAAGTCGGGAACATGAGTGACATCCATCTGCCATACAGTTAAAGGCCGCAAACCACGAGGATTTACGCCTACAGAAAAGGGATGATGCAAAATGATACAATTAGGACAATCCAATACAATCTGCCGAGCATCAGCACGGGAGATAGTAAAGTGCTTCTGAAGTGCTCGTGCATTAACATGAAACTTACCATGAAAGTTTCTAGCTTGATCCAAGGAGGAAACAGGGAACACCCAAGAATAACGAGTAGCAAGATCAGCTTGGGCATTGCCAGCAGAAAGAGCACCCGGTAAACCTGTGTGGGCTCGAATATGCAAGGGGTAAAAACAGGCGGAGCGATTCCAAATCAATGTTTGAAGATGAAGAAAAAGGGAAGACATTACTCCTGATGTGTGTATGGGACCCACTACTTCCAACACCTTTAAAGCTTCAATAGGATAACTGTACTTCGTGACAACATATTGCAGTCTTAAAAATTCAAAAGAGTGGAAATTGTGTACTCACCACAAAAATTATAATTATGTGAAGTAATACTTTCATTGGTTAGCTATATTTAACCGTTCCACAGCCTATCTATATTTCAAAACATGGTGCATGTTTTACACAATAAATAGCTAGGTTCTTCATCAATTAAAAAAAATAAAAATATATCAAATCAATAGCTAAAGGCCCTAAATATGAGACGTGAAACTTCAAGATACTTCATTCAAAATATCCAAGCTTTCACAGATTGTCTGAATCCTACATAGTATCTGATTGTCACTAATAATGTGAGTTTTATCTTCAGATGGGCCCAATATGCAGTCCATAGTTGCCACCCAAATAGTGTATATGGTAGAGCTCAGGAAAATAGTTTCTTGCAGCTGAAGACCATGAATGACTATGGTCATCATGGCAGATCCAGAGATCCCAGAAACAATGAGAAGACAACATTAAAACCTCTAGACTCATGAAGGCTCTGGGTGGCACTAATGGGAATTCCTATTGTATTACTATTTAAGGCACATTCTAGCATTTTTGCTGTTGGGTGGCCCACCCTTAGGGGAATTATTGGTGGTTAACAGCATAAAGGATGGAAATAAAATCTGTAAATGAGGAATGTATTGCCTCTGAGATGTAAGTAAACAGTATGGTGCCCTTGGATCATCCCTGGGCTGACTAGTAGTTTTTCTGACATGGTCAGGGACCTCAATTTTATGGGAAGCAATTACTAAATCTCAATAGAAAAGTTCTATGGCATGTGTTTATATATGCCATGCAAGTATATCCTTGGAATTTCCTCACATAAGGACGTTATCAGTGTAATAGGAGACATGTCTTCCTAGAAATGTTGGATGTGATTAAGATGTGCCTGTATCCAATTGTAACAGCAAACTGTTTTCCAGTTGTAGAAATTCTATGTAGTAATTCTATAGTGGAAATCCACTATAAAATACCATTCACTTATATCAGGTTTGAGTTCTGGACACCTGGCTTGTTAAAAGATAAACAACAGGAACATTATCAAGGCCAGGCCTACCCATCCCCAGGAGTCTTACTCCACGGCTCTCAACTTATCCACAAACCTCGTACTTAAGTCATATTCTCTTGTGGAATCCTTATATCATGGTCTCTGGAGCCTCTCTTCTCAGCCATATGTTTACAATTTGTTCTCAAAATTGTCAACAACTGAGGTTCATTATCACATTTTGAATTTGAGTCCACAGGGCATCTTTAGCTTCTACAGGAAATTGATCCCCATGTGTCTGCTTTAAAAAGAGCAGATAAAACTCTGTCACTCTTGGTAATGGAAACTGCAAAGAAGCCCTTTGCCTGCCTTCTTACACATAAAATCTCTTAGGACAGAAATACAAGAAATTCTGATTCTCTCAAATTCTTCCAATTCTATAACTCTTGGCAAAAGTGTTGCTTTTATATCACTATTTTATTTATTTATTTATTTTAGTGCTTGGGATTGAATCCAGGACCTTGCTTTTGTTATTTTTACACTTGTAAAAACTGTGTCAGAATCTGTCATTTGATTCTGGCAGGTATTTTTGGAATAGAAGAAAATATTCTTCTCTAGTTCAGCCCCACACCTTGGATACTTGTATTAAGAGGACAGAATGTGGAAGGTAATCTAAGGGTTGTATGTGAATGGAAAGCCAATAGAAAACATGTCAGATTTAAGATTATTCAGATATTCACATAGCACACTTTATCTTTGTCTTACCTCTGAAGAATGACAAGGTAAACAGCACTCTACACACATTTAGATTGTCTAATGTATGAGCATTATGTATTTTTAAAATCATCAATGATATAATTATGTTAATGTGGGCCATGAAAGCAATTAATTGTAAAAATCTGGAAGAAAATGCAAGACGTGCCAAAGGCCACAGGTTAGTATAAAGAGGGACAGGAGGATTGTTAGAGATCCTGGTCAATGTTTAATATCACCTACTACCTATAAAATCTATAGAGGAAAATGTAAAGTTGATGAGCATAATTTTGATATGATTATCTAAAAATGTACACAGAATATCTCCACAAATTATCCCTCCCAGAAAATTACCAATTTATCTATAAAAAGCTCTTATTGTTAAAAACACACACACACACATACACACACACACACACATACATACACACACACACACACACACTATAGGACATCGTCTTCCTGATTTCCATATTCTAAGAATAGATAGCAGTTTGGGATTGATAATCTGTCATCCTTTGTTGAGGACACTCTAAAACTGAGCAAAATTCACTCTGTGATGCTGCCTGTGCATCTCGCAAGATCTCTATTCTCAGGAATATACTGCAAATCAGTGACCTGGAGACACTAATGGTAGAGAGAAACATGAAAGAAATTCTAATTAATATGGTTTATCAATGCCTGGGCCTTGTTCATGCAGAAGGAAGTCTCACAGTATAAAATGAGAAGCTATTCAGCATTGCTCATGTGGGGGAAGTCTTGTTTCTGAAACAACGAAGTCAGATATTTAGACAGTGATGAGATGGCGGTCTACAGCAGATATTCAGTGAAGCAAAAAATATTACAGAGACGTTAAAGAAAGAAACAGGAAACACAGAAAAAAGCATCAGTTGGAGATATTTCTACAAAGAGCAAGAAGTAGGAGAGACAGAGTCAGAGGAAAGTGCTTACAATATGGGCATTTCATAAACATGTAAATTTGAGAAATTACAAAGCCTTTAGGAATGAGGTCATTTATGTAAAGTATGGGGCTTTCCATGGAGCCAAGTGTAATCCAAGGAACACTGATTTGGGCTGATATGACGAAGAGCAATGTGTGACCTTATTCTGTTGGTTAAAATAAGCCTTATCTCTTCTACTGGGGAATTCTGCAGTTTTCTTCTTTCTCACTTTTCCCCTTTTAGATCTCCTGGAGGTCAACTATGAAAAACAGGACCATGCTGACTGAATTTATTCTACTGGGCCTCACAAGTCAACCTGAACTTCAGGTGGCGATGTTCATGTTTCTGTTTATCACCTACATGCTCAGTGTCCTAGGAAATCTAACTATCATCATCCTCACCTTACTGAATTCTCAGCTGCAAACCCCCATGTATTTCTTCCTCCGAAATTTCTCCTTCTTAGAGATTTCCTTCACATCCATTTTTATTCCCAGATTTCTGACCAGCATGACAACAGGAAATAAGGCCATCAGCTTTGCAGGCTGCTTCACTCAGTATTTTTTTGCTATATTTCTTGGGGCAACAGAGTTTTACCTCCTGGCTTCCATGTCCTATGATCGCTATGTGGCCATCTGCAAACCCCTGCATTATCTGACCATTATGAGCAGCAGAGTCTGCACACAGCTTGTGCTCTGCTCCTGGCTGGGGGGACTCCTTGCTATTGTACCGCCAATCACCTTGATGAGTCAGGTAGATTTCTGTGCCTCCAATGTTCTGAATCATTATTTCTGTGACTATGGGCCCCTCCTGGAGCTGGCCTGCTCAGACACAAGCCTCTTAGAAAGGATAGTTATGCTTGTGGCTGTGGTGACTCTAGTGATTACTTTGGTTCTGGTGACATTTTCTTACACATACATCATCAGGACTATTCTGAGGATCCCCTCTGCCCAGCAAAGGACAAAGGCCTTTTCCACTTGCTCTTCCCACATGATTGTCATCTCCCTGTCTTATGGCAGCTGCATGTTTATGTACATTAATCCCTCTATAAAAGAAAGAGGTGCTTTCAACAAAGGAATAGCTGTGCTCATTACTTCAGTTACACCCATGTTGAATCCCTTCATTTATACATTAAGAAATCAACAAGTAAAGCAAGTCTTCAAAGACACTGTCAGAAAGATTGTGAAGTTTTAAGAAAAAAAAAAGAACACCCTTCAATGAAAAATGTATTTGTACTTCATAAATATATATTTAGAGTCTACTAAATTTCAAGGGTTGAACTGGCTCTTGAAGATAAAAATACAGAAATCATGTGTTCTAATGTTCAAGGAATCTACAATCTAGAGTAGAGGTAAGGAATATAGACTCTACATTTTTTGATACATTTACAAAAAAGAAATGAAATGACATAGTAAGTGCTACTAGAGACAGGTGAATGATCCAGCAAAGAACAGAAAGACCACTTCTTTATAGAAATGACTTCAAATTTAAGAAGCAAAACACTGCTTATTAAGTAGAAGTGGTGAAGAATGTGGGGTGATAAAGAAGGCAAGATCATAAAGTATGTAATTGCAAACTGTGGGGTTAGTTAAGTGTCATGAGTCAGAGGAGTGTTAAGAAATGCCTTATGAGCCAGGTGCAGTGGCGCATACCTGTAATCCCAGCAGCTCAGGAGGCTGAGACAGGATTGTGAGTTCAAAGCCAGCATCAGCAAAAGCTAGACACTAAGCAACTGAATGGCACTAAGCCTGTCTCTAAATAAAATACAAAATAGGGTGGAGATGTGGCTCAGTGGTTGAGTGCCCCTGAGTTCAATCCCCAGTAACCACCCCCCAAAAAAGGGGAAAAAAATAAACTCCCTGTGGCCATCAGCATTGAGAGGCACTGACCTTGTTCCTCATTCCCAGAGACTGAGGAACTTCCATTAAGGTGTAATTTCATTTCTTTCCCTTTATCATTTAGGTTTCAGTTGTAGCCATTGCAACCTCCATCTCTTTGTAAGAGGAAAATGAAAGGAAAGAGTACACATTTAGTCCACATCATTCAAATTAGAAAAAAACTCTCTAGATTTTGTCACCTTACATACCCACATTCTAGAGGTTAGGGTTAAAAGACGCTCCTAGAGGAAGGTTAGAAACCTCTCTATTTGTGACTCTTTTTGACAGAGTCTATTTTTTATTTTCTTAGATGACATATTTTAAGTTAATAGCAAGAGATTTTCTCTCTCTTTGAAAGTTTCTGGTGATGTTTTTATTTATATGCATTAATTGTAAACATTAATGGGATTCAGTGTCATATTTCAAATACATGCATATACTGCACACTGATCAAATCCAGCCTCCCTTTATCCTATTATTGGTTTTATTTTCATCCTTTTGTTTATATTGATTAGATATGAGAAAACATAAATTTTGTGATCTGTTCCATTCCATTAATTTTCTTCAAATATACTGCTTTTGTTGCGAACCTAAGCCACCCCGGATATCTATTATGTGAAGTGAAAATAATATAAGGTATGGATTTAATTTTATATCTAGAATATTCCAAATTATGAGCCTTGGAAAATAGCTGGGAATAAACTACCCTACTAAAGAAAACTCAGCAAATGGATTTAAGGTAACAACTTAAATTTTAACAGGTATTGGTACCACCTTGATTTCAATGGAAGGACATTTGTTTTTTAATCTGAGCATGTCTATGCAGTTTAATGATATCCTAACATGTTGTGGGATGTTGTTTACTCTTTTGAGTACAAATGCAACATAACCCAGTATATTGATATACTTTATATATGCTAACATGAGCATGGTGCTTCTCAAGCATCTAACGTAAAAGCTGGATTGTACTGATCATAAATACAAATTGTCAGACCCACAGAAAGTATTAGAGCATGTATAGTATTGCTGAATAGAAGGTCCTGTATGGAAAGCCTCTGCTATTATGAATGTCTAGTAATTAATTTGATTTTCAATTTATCCCAGATTCATTGAGGGAACATTTAACTGATACAGAATATTCTTAAACAGTCACACCTAAATTATTAAGTTCCTCCACATCCAAATTTCTCCAAAAACCTGTGTGGTAAAGTAGAAGCAATTCCACACAGTGGTTTAAAACACAGGCTTTTAGTTCAAATCTTTGACTCTCAATGATCTATCAGAATTACCTAGGGTTATTTACTTGATGTTTATAAAGCTTATCTTTATCAACTCTAAAATATGGATATTAACAGTGTCTATTTTGTAGGGTACTGGGAAGAATACACATTAAATTAATTGCTTTAATATAACTAGGACTATAAAACATTGGCCAATCTACTTGAAATCCTTATGCAATAAGACACATATATTCTATTCCTCCTATGTCTAATTCCATGCCTAGATCGCCAGAACAGTGAAATTCTTGCCTATGTTCCAGATAAAGACATCAGAATAGTCACCAATGAATCCTCAGAATTTGGTTAACATTAGCCTCATGTACACTGAATATCTGTGGGAGAGAGGAAATGTATGAATATGCTGGGAGAGAGTGGTAAGCACACCATGTAAGTCAATGCTTAAAATCACAAGGCAGAATATCACTATGTTCATAAAAATGTTTAAGGTCTAATAGTTAATATATATGTTCATTTTAACTTGTTTTCTGTAACTGGAGAGAGTCAGGAGTCTACTTTCAGAATTCTGCATGTTGATATCCAATTCTCCCAGCACCATTTAGGGAAAAACTGTCATTTCTCCAATGTGTGTTCTTAGAATCTTCTCAAAAATCACTTGGCTATTTTGCGCCAGTGGTCTATGTCCCTGTTTCTATGCCAACACTATGCCATTTTGATTACTACAGTTTTACCCTGTGTTTTCAACTTAGGTAACAAGATGACTCCTGCTTCATTATTTTCTGAATGGCTATTTGGGTTGATTGATTTGGCTATTTGGGGTTTTTTGTGGTTCCACACAAATTTCAGAATTGTGCTTTCAGGTTCTGTGAAGAAGCCGTTGCCATTTTGATAGAGATTTCATTAAAATGTAGATGGTTGGGCACATTATAGACATTCTAACAATATTGATCCTTCTAACCCCAAAACATAGGACATCTTTTCATTTTTGTATGTGTGTCCTCCTCAATTTCTTTCATCAAAATTTTATAATTTTTATTATATAAAGAAATTTTGCACCTCTTTGCTTAAATTTATTCATGAGCATCAATTTTTTAACTATTATAAATAAAATTTCTTTCTTGATTTCTATTTCAAATAATTTGCTATTGGTGTATTCAAATGCTATCTATTCTGTATGTTCATTTTGTATGCAACTTGAATGAAATTGTTAGTTCTAATTAGTTTTGGGGCAGTTTGGAGGTCTTTCTTTATATATAAGGTCATGTCATCTTCAAACAGTGACAATCTGACATCATCAGGGTGTGTGCCCCACTGCACTACACCAGAGGCAGGACCCCAGTCCACGTAGAACTCCTCATGACCCAGGCAGCTCCATTTGAAACCCAATCCAACTGTTTTCTTCCCCCAGTGCAGTGAATGAATTGCTCTGCTGAGCTGCTGCTATACCTCCCACCCCACTGTGCTTCCCATGGAGACTAAAAGGTACAGGCTGCACAGACTGTGATGCATTACCTAGGTACATTAGAGTGACCCCAACCCACACACAGGCCCTAGAGATTGGCAGGGACATGACTCATACCACAGGCAACCTTCCCAAGCTGCCAAGTGAGCTGCATTACACCTGTCTGGTACAAGTAGAAGAGCCCCCCCTTGGGAAACCTGTGGATACTGACAGTTGACCTCCTGCCTCTTTGCTTGCATACAATAGATGATTAATAGAAAAGTGAGAAATAGTTGAGAGAAAGATGACAGATCAATAATAGATACATAATAGATAGAACCAAATAATGTTTTCCCCTAAGATGGCATCAAATTAAGAAAGCTTCTGCATAGCAGAAGAAAGAATTAGGAATGTGAAGAGAGAACCTACAGAATCAAAGAAAATCTTTGCTCACTACTCTGTGACAGAGGATTAATATCTAGAATATATAAAAAACTAAAAAATATTTAACACCAAAAAAATCGAATAACCCAATTAATAAATGAGCAAATGAATTAAACTCTTCTCAAGATAATAAATAGAAATGGTCAACAAATAGATGAAAAGTGTTCAACATCATTAGCAATTAGGAAATGTAAATCAAAACTACACTGAACGATGGGCACAGAGGCTCACACCTATAATCCCAGAAGCCTGGTTTGGAAAGCTAAAGCAGGAGGATTGTGAGTTCAAAGCCAGCCTCAGCAAGGGTGAGGTACTAAGCAACTCAGTGAGATCCTGTTTCTAAATAACATACAAAATAGTGCTGGGGATGTGGCTCAATGGTTGAGTGTCCCTGAGTTCAATCCCTGGTACAAAAGAAAAAAAACAAAACTACACTGAGATTTTATCTTATACCATTCAGAATGGCAAGCATCAAGCATGCAAATAATAATAAATTCTGGAGAAGATGAGGAGAAAAAGGAATACTTTTACACTGTAGTGGGATTGTAAATTAGTAAAACTACTATGGAAAATCAGTATAGAGTTTCCACAAAAGACTAGGCATGGAGCCACTATATGACCTAACCATACCAGTCCTTGGTTTTTATCCTGAAGAAGTAAAGTCATCACTCTATAGTGATCCATGAATATTATGGTTATAGCAGCAAAATTCACAATAGCCAAACTAGGGAACCAGTATAGATGCCCATCAGTGGATGGAAACATAAAGAAAATATGATACAGATGTGCATATGCAGAGAGAGAGAGAGAGAGAGAGAGAGAGAGAGAGAGAGAGAGAGAGTATTTTATTCCATCATAAAGAAAAATGAAAGTCTATCACCTGCAGAAAAATGGATAGAATTTGAGGCCACTATGTTAAGTGAAATAAGCCAAACTCAGAAGGTCAAATATCACATATTTTCCCTCATATTTGGAAGCTACAGAGGTAAAAGGAAAAAGGGGAAAAAGGGATTTCATGAAAAAGGAGATCATTAGAGAAAAGGGAGGAGGGAAAATTTGGGAAGGAACAGGGAAGTGCCGGGAAGTGATATTTGCCACCTTACATTGTTCTGTTGTGTGCAGGCAGGAGTCTGTGACAACACCATGTATGTAACAACATGGAGGGACATAACAGTATGTCCAACTGTAATGCACGAGAGAAAAAATGTGGAAGGAGTGAAAAAAGAATCCCTCTAAAAAAGATGAACATCCTGACATTTTTTACAATATGTATGAACCCAGAGAACACTACTCTAAATTAAATAACTCAGACTCTAAAAAAGATCATTATTTAATCTCTTGTATGAGGAATGTAAAATAGATAAAAAGCAGAAGAGAAACAGAGAATAGAATAGTGACTGTGGGTGGGAGAAGCAGGGAGTTGTTTGGTCAATGGGTACAAAGTTTGCAAAGCAAGACAAGTAGCTTCTGGAGATCTAAGGCACAACAATATGACTATACTTTGCAAAGGAAATGGCACACATTTTAAATGTTTTAAGAGAGTGAATTTTAAGTGTCCTCACCATGGAAAGACAGAAAAACTATGAGGCAAGAGGAAGAAAACATAGGCAGCAGCAACGGCAACTCTGCTGCCCAAAAGAAAGAAAATTTAATATAAGACAGATTTTGAACAACAGTTTTTCATAAGGAAATAGATGAAATAGCACTATCCAAAAAGTTAGATGATAGCCTATCACAAATAATAATGCATTGCATTATCCAATTTTTTTAATTCACAATGGACATATTCACAATGAAAAATGTAAATCAGACCAAAGAATTTTAGTAGAGATAACAAGTTTGGGGGTGATAAAAAGCTCTATTCTTTAAGAAAACATAACTGCTCTAAGTGTTTGTGCATAGAATAATGCTCCAAAATATAACAAGCATAAACTGATAAATCTACATGGAGAAAAAGACAAATACACTATTATAGTTAGAAACATTGAAACACTTGTGTCGATGATTAATTGAACTAATACAGAAATTCAGTAAGTATATAGGAGACTTAAGCAAAACCTCTATAACTATGGCCTTCCTGACTTTATTTACAGAACACTCCACCCAAAGAAGAGCAGAAATGTTCTAAAGTTCACAGAAAATATTTACTAAGATAGACAGTAGGGCTGGAGATATGCCTCAAGCGTTAGCGAGCTCACCTGGCAGGCATGCGGCCCGGGTTCGATCCTCAGCACACCACATACAAACAGAGATGTTGTGTCCACTGGAAACTAAAATAAATAAATAAATAAATAAATATTAAAATGTTCTCTCTCTCTCTCTCTCTCTCTCTCTCTCTCAAAAAAAAAAAAGATAGACAGTATTCAGGGCTCTCTAAAGGATCTAGATGAATTTTAAAAAATTCAAATTATACAAAACATAATATCTGGTCAAAGAAAATTAAGATAGAAATCATTCACAAGATTTCTGAGAAACATAACTGAAAATACAACTAAAGCAGAATTCATAGGGAAACTTATGGTTCTAGAGCAATAATTAAAATATGTAAAGTCTATCATCAGCCATAATCTTAGCCAAGAAGCTACATCACCTCTCAGGGAGGTTGGGTAGTATTTTATCTGGGCACTTTGTCACTGTCAATAAAACAAGCATTCAGTAACTATGGATAAAAAGAAGCAGAACAAGGAGGGAAATGACCAGTGTTAGCTAAAGCTCATCAGCTATTCCTCAAAACTTTACTCAAAGGACAGAAGAATGAATTGGGCATAACTTTCCTCTGTTCATATACGAATACAGGATGAGTGTAACTCCACATCATGTACAACCACAAGAACAGGAAGTCATACTCCACGTATATACAATATGTCAAAATACTTTCTACTGTAATGAATATTTATAAAGAACATATTTTTTAAAAAACTTTACTCAATAAAGACACATGTCCTTTATCTCCAACCCATCCCCTTTGTCAGGGATGACAGACATTGTCTCAGAGTGTCTCTACTGGGTGTGAGAAAACTTAGTGGAGCAGAGCTGAGAGGGACAGCCAAGACACCTGCTGCAATGAACATCTATATCATGTGACAAAAGAAACAACAGGAACACAGGGGCTGGAGTCCAGAAATGATGGAAGAAAGTGAAAGAAAAAGCCTTAGTCATTTCCACAAAGTAGGGACAAGTCAAAGTAAAAAATAGAGAGAGAGAATATATCCTGGGACCAAGGACTTTTCATTCAGTGCTTAGATGCAAAACTCTCTGTTGCTTTAAACATCACAGGTAGATCCACTGCTTATCTGAAAAGATACAAGTAGGAAGGGGAGTTGACAATGTATGCCAGGCAGACTAGGAGAAAATCACATCTGAAATGCCAGTGAGCCTCCTAATTATTGGGGGAAGGATCTCATGTTGTGTTCCACAGAAACAGATATTGGAGTGGAAGATAAACTTTTATTCAAAACCTGCACCACCCCTGGAAGCATACTGACTCACAGTCCTCTGATCCTCAGTGATTCTATCTGTAAAGCAGGACTTCTTAAATTTTCTTTAAGTATAGTATTTTTACTTTACACTGGATTTAGGTCACAAATACATAACATATAATACATATGACGTACCAGGAAGGATCTAATCCTGGGGAAATACAAAGTAATCAAAACAGAATTCAAACATATTAAACTTTCCAGGTCTCTGAGGACACTGTCTCTATTGCTACATAAATTTTTACATTGTTGATTAGACTGCCACCAATTTGTGAATAACTTCTCAAACTGAGTCACCAAGGACTGAATTGTTTGCTCTGTTGTTCCCTGTGAACTGGTAGCAATATAAAACAAAGGCTGCTATTACAGAAATTTCAGGGAAGCCTGCCTCCCTGGCCTAGACCACATGAGCTCTCCAATAGACTAAAATTTTATTTTCTGCTCTACACCACTATTTTTTTTCCTTGAACTAACTGAATCAATGGGTAATCAGGTATAAAATGCAATTTTAGATGTATGGAAAAAAAGAGAGGATACAGACTGGTCTCAAAATAGCAGGAGTAATGAAAATCTAGAGGGGAACTCTCAATTCTCACACCTGCCTGAGTGTGACTGTGTGTGTGCATGTGTGTGTCCACCCATACATGTGCTCATGTGGAGGCTGAGGGTGGGGACTGAGACAGGTGAAACATAAGTGGGCACAGATACAAACAAAGCTCCTCTACAGTTAATGCTCCTACACTGTGGTTCTGTCAAAGGCCTCTAATGAAGATGGGTCCAAAAAGTAAGTATATAATTAGTATGGAATTTTTGTGAATATATTTTCCATGTTATGTAAATCAGGCAGAGAGTGAACAATCAGTTTTTAAATCTTAAATTAAATTCATTAAAGGGGGTTGACAATTAATTAATTCTATAAAAAGTGTTATTCTGAAGAAAAATAGAATTTTCTTCTGATGGCCAGTTTCTCCTTTATCCTGGCTATGAGTATCAGTTGAGGAAACTGTTTTAACTCTATAGAAACATAGAAGACTACAGAAAAGACACCTATACTCAATAATATCTACTAGTGTCAAATAATATCCATACTAGATATGATCTTAGAAGAAACATCCCCTTTTTATTTATCAGGGATTTTAGTCCTTTTGCCACGGATTTGGCAGATGCAGAATTCAAACACTTCTTGAACCTAGAACTGTCCAATCCATGAGAAGTCCTGGTCCCAAATGAAGATTAAATGAGGTTTGTTTCAAACATAATATACAAGTGTCTAAAATATATTTTAAAATGCACTAGACTGTTCATGAAAAAAATAAAAACCAAATCACCAAAGTGACTAATACATGGGAGAGAAGAGAGGGAGGGGAACAGGGGTAATTCAGTGTAAATAAATAAACCTGGTCTAACACCTTGTATTTCCCAGGGGTCCTGATGACACAATACCATGTCTCAGGTGAATTATTCCTCCCATGCAGTTTTCCTTGTTCTAAAATCATATCTGTTTACCCTGAGCCATATTTTCTGCTTTTGGAGACACCTTGGACTGCCAAATTTTGTACAGAGCCTCTTGGACCTGAATTGATATAGGAAAATATGAACAGATACTAGTATAACTAAGAATAATTCACAAGGAAGAAACATGAAACAGATATGGTTTCAAATACAAAATTAAATTTCTGCTGTTACATTGTGTGGCCATGTCAATGAAAATGCGTTAATATGAAATATTATCTTCTATTGGTGACCTCAAATCTTTTTTAGGGAGCAACTTTTTCATAGGTGAACCTATAGGTGATTATCTAATATAATGCTTTGTACATAATAAGTGATTAATGAATATTTATTTTTATGAATTAATGTTGATTGTTTTCTTGGATAGTAGTAAATAAGAGAAATGTACAATGTCTTTGTTTCTCAAATGGACAACAAATATTAAGTGCAAATGGGGCAGTTGTTTAAACAATTTAAAAATTAGTTTCTTCCTATTGTATTCAAAAGTTTGTAGGATTTTTTTCAATAAATTGTGAGCTATATCTAAAATTGAATATGTAACAATCTCCCTGCTAACAGACGTAATTTATAATGTCATATTTTATAATGACTTTATGTAATTTTTAAGTTATTAAATACATACACACTGCTGATAATGAATTTATAAGATTTTCTTTTACAAGTTGTATATCTGAAAACAGCTGCTTAAAATATGGAACTGCAATGAGGGTTAAGTTTGGATACAAAGTGAAACAGAATTCCCTGAGCCCATATCCAACATGGTTCCTGAAAATATATCAATTTGAATACAAGGAGGCTTGAACTTTCTGGGAAGTGCTGAAATGAACAGAGATAAAGGCCAAAGAGAAAGGTAGGATACTTTATTATTTGTTTACAAAGATGAGTTTGTAAGATTCCATCTGTTCCTAGATGTTGTCTGAAGTAGTTACATTACCAAAAACCCAGAGAACATAAACAAGATTAGGAAGACAGTTGGTAAATTAGCAGGGAGAATGATTGGAATGAAACAGCAGGAACCATTCAAAAAAGAGATCACAGACAGACTCAGGTGACTGAGTGGCACTAAGAAGACTGGGTGGACCAGGCTGCAAAGAAAGCAACACCACAGATCTCTCCTATTGGGCTCTGTCCTTGACCAACACCACACCAGGACTCAATCAGGTTCATGCTCAGGTTCCAGAAAATGGTTCTTTATACCACTTCAAAGCTTCCTGAAACACTCTGACTAAGAGTCTCAAACTGTCTAGAAATTCTTTTCACTATAGAAGAGAGAACAGTGGAGTAGAGAAAAGGGATCAAGGAAGAGCGAGGGGAAAGGGGAAGAAGGGTGGAATGAATCAGACACACTATCCTATGTACATCTATGAATATGCCCCAACCAATTGCACCTTCATGTATATCCAGAAGGCAAAAATATAAAAACTATAAATAAATAGAAGGGAAAGAGGAGGTAGTGAGGACTGAATCAGAGAAAATTACATACCATGCTTGATTAATTATATTAAAAGGAAACCCAGTACAATGTTTCACTAATACTATGTATACTAAAATGATTTCATAAAAAGAAATACTTTTCATTCAAAAAGTATAAGAACAAAAAAGCTAAGGTACACCTTTATGTTCTCAATTTTTCACCTTATTTAGAGATAATTGAGCACAAAGAAAAAATTAATTATAAAATGAATGTGCTATTGTTAAAATTCATTACAACAATATTAAATGATCGACATAAAATTCTAATTAACATATCCTCCTTGATTTTAAAAATAGAACATTACAGTATGGCAGGGGAAGGCAAAGAAAGATGAAGATGGGAGAAGGGAAGTCCAAACGTGTCATAGTTCTTCCAGAATAAGAACAAAAAATAGAGTGTCACTTCCAGGGAAGCAATACTATTAATAAAATGCATTCTGCACATATGATTTATGTTTTGTTAGGTTTTTATTTGGCATTTTTACTAATGCAGATTGTCCTCAGAGAATTACAACCATAAGATCTATATTTAAAATTTCCTGTAGAAACCTTCTTGTAAGATGTCAATGGTATGGGTATTTTCAATGAGGTAACTGATTTTCACTGATATTAAGTGCACTGAGCTATCTGGCTGGGATGTCTCCAGTCAGGCTCCAATGCTGGCTTCTTTTGACACCTCTCTTCAGGTCCAATCACCTGTGACTTGGCACAAGGCAGGGATGAGAAATCATACAGCAATAACAACATTCATCCTTCTGGGATTGACAGATGATCCAAAACTACAAGTTCTAATTTTCATATTTTTGTTTCTCACTTACATGTTGAGTGTGGCTGGGAACCTCACCATTATCACACTCACACTTTTGGATTCTCATCTTAAAACTCCCATGAATTTTTTCCTCCGAAATTTCTCTTTCCTGGAAGTCTCATTCACCACTGTTTGTATTCCCAGATTCCTGTATACTATGACAACTGGTGACAACACTGTTACTTACAATGCTTGTGCCACCCAGTTATTTTTTGTTGTCCTCTTTGGAGCAACAGAATTTTTTCTCCTGGCTGCCATGTCCTATGACCGCTATGTGGCCATCTGTAAGCCCCTGCACTACACAACCATCATGAGCAACAGAGTCTGTGCTATACTAGTCCTCTTCTGTTGGTTTGCTGGGCTGCTGATCATCCTCCCACCCCGTGGCATAGGCCTCCAGCTGGAATTCTGTGACTCAAATGAGATTGATCATTTTGGCTGTGATACATATCCTATTCTAGAGATAACCTGCTCAGACACCGCGTTTTTAGAGAGAATAATCTTAAGTTTTGCCATAGTGACACTAATTATTACCTTGGTGTGTGTCACTCTCTCCTACACATACATCATCAAGACCATTCTAAAATTTCCTTCTGTCCAACAAAGGAAAAAGGCCTTTTCCACCTGCTCCTCCCACATGATTGTGGTTTCCATCACCTATGGCAGCTGCATCTTCATCTATGTCAAGCCTTCAGCAAAGGAAGGAGTGGCCATTAACAAGGTGGTGTCCATCCTCAATACTTCAGTTGCCCCTTTGCTTAACCCTTTCATCTATACACTTCGAAACAAACAAGTAAAAGCAGCTTTCAAAGACACAGTAAAACGGATTGTATTTCTCTCAAAGAACTGAGAGCATATTGATGTTTGCTGAGGCTTACTTACATTTAAATCTGAATAACTGTGAGCACCTTTCATGAAAGTGACAAACATGGCTTCTTCTTATTTGGTAGAGTCATAAAGCTAATGTTCTCCCTGGAATATTTTTCTCTTATAATACAAAAACCAAAATCAAACAATTTATTTTGCCTTCTTTTAAGTTTCCTTTATTCAGAATGGTTTCTTCAAGAATGCATGCCCCAGAGATTAGTCAAATACCCAATGTCATAAAAAGGAAATGCAAAGCAGAAGTTACATCTCTGGCGATATGCCCTTCTTGTGATGTGGAATGGAAATATCCAGAGACCACTTCTCACTTGTGTGAGATATAAACTCCCAGAGAACAAGCTCTAAATTTAGAAGCATTATGACTAAATTTTGGTTGGGTAAGTTCTGTAACTATTCAGATTTTCAGCACCTCTTGATTGAAGAATGTTAGAGTTTAGGAATATTGACCAATTTACAAAAACAAGTTCATTAATTTGGAATGTATATCATACAATGTCAAAGATAAAATCAGAGTATGAAAAACATGGATGGATCAGGAGAAGAGGGACAGAGAAGGAAAAACAAATACTAGTCATGCACATAATTGGAATCCTATAACTGATAAACACTTTTTGTTGTTTTGTGCTTTATAATTATGAAAATAAACTTTTGTGCTTTTATAATACATATGTAACTATTGTCTATGTTTATCAAACATCAACTAATTCAACTATGCTTTATATGTGGATCAGACATATAAATTGTTCATATTATGGCCATAGTATGGGTATAATCTTCCTTCATACTTCAAAAATATTGGGAAAAAAATCAGAGTATTGCCAAAGGGAATTCTTTTTGCCTTTCTAAGACACCAACAAAACACAACCATGTGTCCTCTAGTTTCTCTTCTTTTGATTAATTTGAGCATATATCTATGTGATATATATATATATATGTATATATATATATATATATATGTGTGTGTGTGTGTTTGTGTGTGTGTGTCTCTGTGTGTGTGTGTGTGTGTGTGTGTGTATATATATATATATATATATATATATATATATTCTGAGTTAATAATTTCACCCACATTGTGAGTTTTTAGCAAGCAGAATTTATGTGCAAAATAATAGGCCCCATCTGGAGCTGGCCTGCTCAGACATAAGCCTCTTAGAAAGGATGGTTACGCTCGTGGCTGTGGTGACTCTAGTGATTACTTTGGTTCTGGTGACAGTTTCTTGCACATACATCATCAGGACCATTCTGAAGATCCTCTCTGCCCAGCAAAGGACAAAGGCCTTTTCCACTTGCTCTTCCCACATGATTGTCATCTCCCTGTCTTATGGCAGCTGCATGTTTACATACATTAATCCCCCTATAAAAGAAGGAGGTGCTTTAAACAAAGGAATAGCTGTGCTCATTACTTCAGTCACCCCCATGTTGAATCCCTTCATTTATACACTAAGAAGTCAACAAGTAAAGCAAGTCTTCAAAGACACTCTCAGAAAGATTGTGAAGTTTTAAGAAAAAAAAAGAACACCCTTCAATGAAAAATGTCATAAATACGTATTGAGAGCCTACTAAATTTCAAGGGTTGAACTGGCTATTGAAGATAAAAATACAGAAATCATATGTTCTATTGTTCAAGGAATCTACAAATCTAGAAAAGAGGTTAGGTATGTAGACTCTACATTTTTGGATAAATTTACAAAAAAAGAAATGAAATGACATAGTAAGTGTTACTAGAGACAGATGAATGATCCAGCAAATAACAGAAAGACTTAGCTCTTCTTCACAGAAATGACTTCAACTTTAAGAAGCAAAACACTACTTATTAAGGAGAAGTGGTGAAGAATCTGGGATGATGAAGAAGGCCAGAGCATAAAGTATGTAATTGCAAACTGTGGGGTTAGTTGAGTGTCATGAGTCAGAGGAGTGTTAAGAAATGCCTTGTGAGCCTGGTGCAGTGGCACACACCTGTAATCCCAGTGGCTCAGGAGGCTGAGACAGGATTTCAAGTTCAAAGCCAGCCTCAGCAAAAGACAGGCACGAAGCAATTCAATGACACCCTGTCTCTAAAAAAATATAAAATAGGGCTGGGGATGTGGCTTAATGGCTGAGTGCCCCTGAGTTCAATCACCAGTAACCACTGCCACCTCACCAAAAAAAGAAAAAAGTAATGTCCTGTGGTCATCAGCATTGTGAAGCACTGACCTTGTTGCTCATTCCCAGAGACTGTGCTTCCATTAAAGTGTAATTTCATTTCGCTCCTTTATCATTTAGGTCTCAGTTATACCCACTGCAATCTCAATCCTTTTGTAATAGGAAAATGAAAGGAAAGAGTATACATTTAGTCCACATCACTCAAATTAGAAAAAAAAATCTCTAGGGCTGGGGATGTGGCTCAACTGGTAGCGCTCTCGCCTGGCATGCGTGCGGCCCGGGTTCGATCCTCAGCACCACATACCAACAAAGATGTTGTGTCCGCCAAGAACTAAAAAATAAATATTAAAAATTCTCTCTCTCTCTCTCCTATCTCACTCTCTCTAAAAAAAAAAAATCTCTAGATTTTGTCACCTCACATACCCACTTTCTAGAGGTTAGGGTTAAAAGATGCTCTTAGAAGAAGGTTGGAGGCCTCTCTGTTTGTGCTTCTCCTTGACAGAATCTATTGTTTATTTTCTTAGATGACATATTTTTAAGTTAATAACAACTTAAAAATATGTCATCTATTGATAGTTTCTGGTGATGTTTTTATTTATGTGCATTCATTGTAAACATTAATGGGATTCAGTGTCATATTTCAAATACATGCAAACACTGTAAACAGGTCTATTCCTTTATCCTATTATGGTTTTATTTTCATCATTGTGTTTATATTAATTAGATATTAGAAAACACAAATTTTGTGATCTGCTGTATTCCATTAATTTCTTCAAGTATACTGGTTTTGTTGCTAACATAAACCACCATGGATATCTATT
This sequence comes from Urocitellus parryii, assembly GCF_045843805.1. Classification (NCBI taxonomy): domain Eukaryota; kingdom Metazoa; phylum Chordata; class Mammalia; order Rodentia; family Sciuridae; genus Urocitellus; species Urocitellus parryii. The sequence continues at coordinate 59,651,782 of NC_135535.1, read as the reverse complement.
CTATGAAATGAAAATAATATAAGGTATGGATTTAGTTTTATATCTAGAATATTCCAAATTATGAGCCCTAGAAAATGGCTGGAATAAACTACCCTACTAAAGAAAACTCAGCAAATGGATTCAGGGTAACAACTTAAATTTTAACAGATGCTGGTAGGGCCTTGATTTCAATGGAAGGACATCTGTTTTTAATCTGAGCATGTCTATGTAATTTAATGATATCTTAACACATTTTGAGAAGTTGTTTACTGTTTCAAGTACAAATGCAATATAACCCAGTATATTAATATACTTTATATGTGCTAACATGAGCATGGTACTTATCAATTATTTAAAGTAAAAGCTGTATTGTACTGATCATAAATACAAATTGTCAGACCCACAGAAAATACTGAAGGATGTATAGTGTTTCTGAATAAAAGGTCTCATATGGAAAGCCTCTACAATTTTGAATGTCTAGTATTTAATTTGATTTTCAATTTATTCCAGATTCATTGAGGTACCTTTTAACTGATAAATAATATTCTGAAACAGTCACACCTAAATTATTAAGTTCCTCCACATCCAAATTTCTTTCAAAATCTGTGTGGTAAAGTAGAAGCAATGCCACACAGTGGTTTAAAACACAGGCTTTAGTTCAAATCTCCAACTCTCAATGATCTATCAGAATTACCTAGGGTTATTTACTTGATGTTTATAAAGCTTATCTTTATCAACTCTAACATATGGATATTAACAGTGTCTATTTTGTAGGGTACTGGGAAGAATACACATTAAATCGATTGCTCTAATATAACTAAGACTATAAAACATTGGCCATTCTACTTGAAATCCTTCTGCAATAAGACACATATATTCTACTCCTCCTGTGTCTAATTCCATGCCTAGATCACCAGATCAGTGAAATTCTTGCCTATGTTCCAGATAAAGACATCAGAATAGCCAGTAACAAATCATTAAAATTTGGTTAACATTAGCCTCATGTACACTGAATATCTGTGGGAGAGAGGAAATGTATGAATATGCTGGGAGAGAGTGGTAAGCACACCATGTAAGTCAATGCTTAAAATCACAAAGCAGGATATCACTATGTTCATAAAAATGTTTAAGTTCTAATAGTTAAGACATTCATTCATTTTAACTTGATTTCTGTAACTGGAGAGAGTCAGGAGTCTACTTTCAGAATTCTGCATGTTGATATCCAATTCTCCCAGCACCACTTAGGGGAAAACTGTCTTTTCTCCAATGTGTGTTCTTAGAATCTTACCAAAAAACAGTTGACTTAGATGTGTATGTTTCTGTTTTCTTCTAGGCTATTTTGCTCCACAGGTCTATGTCCCTGTTTCTATGCCAACACTATGCCATTTTGATTACTACAGTTTTACAATGTGTTTTGAACTTAGGTAACAGGATGACTCCTGCTTCATTATTTTCTGAATGGCTATTTGGGTTGATTGATTTGGCTATTTGGGGTTTTCTGTGGATCCACACAAATTTCAGAATTGTGCTTTCAAGTTTTGTGAAGAAGCCGTTGGCATTTTGATAGAGATTTTATTTAAATGTAGATGGTTTGGGATATTATAGACATTCTAACAATATTGATTCTTCTAACCAAATAGCATAGGATACCTTTTCATTTTTGTATGTGTGTCCTGTTCAATTTCTTTCATCTAAATTTTATATAGAGAGAGATCTTGCACTTCTTTGCTTAAATTTATTCATAACCATCAAATTTTAATTATTATGAATGAAATTTCTTTCTTGATTTCTATTTCAAATAATTTGCTATTGGTGTATTCAAATGCTATTTATTATGTATGTTCATTTTGTATGCAATTTGAATGAAATTGTTAGTTCTAGTTAGTTTTGGAGGCAGTTTGGAGGTCTTTCTTTTTATATATAAGGTCATGTCATCTTCAAACAGTGACAGTCTGATATCATCAGGGTGTGTGCCCCACTGCACTACACCAGAGGCAGAACCCAGTCCATGTAGTACTCCCCCCAACCCAGGCTGCTCCATTTGAGACCCAATCCAACTGTGTTCTTCCCCCAGTGCAGTGAATGAATTGCTCTGCTGAGCTGCTGCTATACCCCCCACCCCACTGTGCTTCCCATGGAGACTAAAAGGTACAGGCTGCACAGACTGTGATGCATTACCTAGGCACATTAGAGTGACCCAACCCACACACAGGCCCTAGAGACTGGTAGGGGCATGACACATACTACAGGCAACCTTCCCAAGCTGCCAGGTAGCTACATTACACCTATCTGGTGCAAGTAGAACAGCCCCACCCTTGGGCAACCTGTGGATACTGACAGGTGATCTCCTGCTGCTATGTTTGCATACAATAGATGATTAATAGAAAAGTGAGAAATAGTTGATAGAAAGATGACAGAACAATGATAGATACATAATAGATAGAACCAAATAATATTTTCCCCTAAGATGGCATCAAATTAAAAAGTTTCTGCACAGCAAAAGAAAGAATTAGGAACGTAAAGAGAGAACCTACAAAATCAAAGAAGATCTTTTCTCACTACTCTGTGTCAGAGGATTAAAAAACTAAAAAAAAAAAACTTAACACCAAAAAATCGAGTAACCCAATTAATAAGTGAGCAAATGAACTAAACTCTTATCAAGATAAAAAAAATACAAATGGTCAACAAATAGATGAAAAAAAATTTTTAACATCATTAGGAATTAGGAAATGTAAATCAAAACTACACTGAGGGCTGGGCACAGAGGATCACACCTGTAATCCCAGAAGCCTGGCTTGGAAAGCTATAGAAGGAGGAATGTGAGTTCAAAGCCAGCCTCAGCAAGGGTGAGGTACTAAGCAACTCAGTGATATTCTGTCTCTAAATAAAATATAAAATAGGGCTGGGGATGTGGCTCAGTGGTTGAGTGTCCCTGAGTTCAATCCCTGGTTCCAAAAAAAAAAAAAAAAAAAAAAAAAAAACCTACACTGAGATTTTATCTCACACCATTCAGAATGGCAAGCATCAAGCATGCAAATAATAATAATAATAATAAATTCTGGAGAAGATGAGGAGAAACAGGAATACTTTTAAACTGTAGTGGGATTGTAAATTAGTACAATTATTATGGAAAATCAGTATATAGTTTCCACAAAAGACTACGCATGAAGCCACTATATGACCTAACCATTCCAGTCCTTGGTTTTTATCCTGAAGAAGTAAAGTCATCACTCTATAGTGATCCATGAATATTATGGTTATAGCATGTGGTGAGCCGTTTCTGTGAACTGTGGCCACCATTACAAGATGGTGCTGGTTTCCGCTGTGACAAACAACTCCTTATCAGAATGAGTTGGCGCGCTGTGACTTGGCACCCTATGAGAAAAGTCCACGTGGCAGTTGTGCATTGGGGCTTGATGTGCTTTATCAAGGCTGGGGCGCTGGGGTGAAGTAGTAGTAGTAGTAGTAGTAGTAGTAGTAGTAGTAGTAGTAGAAGTAGTAGTAGAAGTAGTAAAAGCTAGAAGACATGTCAAAATAAAGGCCTGAATAAACTGCTGAAGGAAGAATCCTGTGTCGCGTCTTCCTTTGCCGGCTGGGGGTCGTGGCAATAGCAGCAAAATTTGCAATAGTCAAACAAGGAACCAGTGTTTAGCTGTCCATCAGTGGATGGATGCATGAAGAAAATATGATACTGATGTGCTTATGCACACACATACAGAGAGAGAGAGAGAGAGAGAGAGAGAGAGAGAGTTTTATTCCATCATAAAGAAAAATGAAACTATGTCACTTGCAGAAAAACGGATAGAATTTGAGGCCATTATGTCAAGTGAAATAAGCCAAACTCAGAAAATCAAAGATTACATGTTTTCCCTCATATTTGGAAGCTAGAGCAGTAAAAGGAAAAAAAAGGAGGGGCAGGGATTTCATGCAGAAGGAAATCATTAGAGAAAAGGAAGGAGGAAAAATTTGGGAAGGAACAGGGAAGTGCTGGGGAGTGATAATTGCCTAATACATTGTTCTGTTGTGTGCAAGCATGAGTCTGTAACAACACCATGTATGTAACAACATGGAAAGACATAAGAGTATGTTCAACTGTAATGCACCAGTGACAAAATGTGGAAGGAGTGAAAAAAGAATCCCTGTAAAAAGATGAACATCCTGACACTTTTTACAATATGTATGAACCTAGAGATCACTACTCTAAATTAAATAACTCAGACTCTAAAAAACATCATTGTTTAATCTCTTGTATGAGGAATGTAAAATAGATAAAAAGCAGAATACAAGTAGAGAATAGAATAGTGGCTGTGGGTGGGAGAAGCAGGGAGATGTTGGTCCAATGGATACAAACTGTGCTAAGCAAGACAAGTAAGTTCTGGAGAGCTAAGGCACAACAATATGACTATACTTAGCAATGCCATGGCATACATTTTTAATGTGTTAAGAGAGTGAATTTCAAGTCCCCCTAAAAGAAAGAAATTTTAATATAAGACAGAAATTGAACAACAGTTTTTCAGAAGGAATTAGATGAAATAGCACTATCCAAAAAGTTAGATGATAACCTATAACAAATAATAATGCATTGCACTATCAAAATTTTTTAATTCACAATGGACATATTCACAATGAACAATGTAAATTAGACCAAAGAATTTTGGTAGAGATAACAAGTGTGGGGGTGATAAAAAGCTCTATTCTTTAAGAAAACATAACTGCTCTAAGTGTTTGTACATAAAATGATGCTTCAAAATATAAGAAGCATAAACTGATAAATCTACAAGGAAAAAATACAAATACACTATTATAGTTAGAAACATAGAAACACTTGTGTCGATGATTAATTGAATTAATACAGAAATTCAGTAAGTATAGAGGAGACTTAAGCAAAACCCTCTATAACTATGGCCTTACACCGAATTTATTTACAGAACACTGCACCCAAAGAAGAGCAGAAATGTTCTGAAATTCTCAGAAAATATTTACTAAGATGACAGTATTCAGGGCTCTCTAAAGGATCCAGAAGAATTTCAAAAAATTCAAATTATACAGAACATAATATCTGGTCAAAGAAAATTAAGGTACAAATCATTCACAAGATTTCTGAGAAACATAACTGAAGATACCAAAAAGCAGTATTCATAGGGAAATTCATGGTTCTATAGGAATAATAGCAATTAAAATATGTAAAGTCTATCATCAACCATAATCTTAGCCATGAAGCTACATCAGCCCTCAGGGAGGCGGGTTAGTATGTTATCTGGGCACTTTGTTACTGTCAATAAAATGAGTATTCAGTAACTATGGATAAAAAGAAGCAGAACAAGGAGGGAAATGACCAGTGTTAACTAAAGCTCATCAGCTATTCCTCAAAACTTTACTCAAAAGACAGTAGAATGAATTGGGCAGAACTTTCCTCTATCATATATGAATACACGACCAGTGTAACTCCACATCATGTACAACCACAAGAACAGGAAGTCATACTCCACATATGTACAATATGTCAAAATACTTTCTACTGTCATGAATATCTATAAAGAAATATTTAAAAAAAAACTTTACTCAATAAAGAGACATCCCCTTTATCTCCAACCTATGCCCTTTGTCAGAGATGACAGACAGACACTGCCTCACAGTGTCTCTACTGAGTGTGAGAAAACTTAGTGGAGCAGAGCTGAGAGGGACAGCCAAGACACTTGCTGCAATGAACACCTCCATCATGTGACAAAAGAATCAACAGGAACAGCAGGAGCTGGAGTCCAGAAATGATGGAAGAAACAGTCAAAGCCTTAGTCACTTCCGTAAAGTAGTGAGAATTCAAAGTAAAAAATAGAGAGAGAGAATACATCCTGGGACCAAGGACTTTTCATTCAGTGCTTAGATGCAAAACTCTCTGTTGCTTTAAACATCACAGGTAAGTCCACCGCTTATCAGAAATGATACAAGAAGGAAGGGGGATTGACAATGTAGGCCAGGCAGACTAGAAGAAAATCACATCTGAAATGCCAGTGAGCCTCTTAATTATTGGAGAAAGGAGCTCATGTTGTGTTCCACAGAAGCAGATATTGGAGTGTGAGATAAACTTTTGTTCAAAAATTGTACCACCCCTGGAATCACACTGACTCACAGTCCTCTGATCCTCAGTTTTCCTATCTGAAAACAGGACTTCTTAAATTTTCTTTGAGTACAGGATTTTTAATTTACATGAGATTTAGGTCACAAATACATAAAATAGAGAGATCCAACATGGCGGCGGGCGTGGAGAGATCAAGTCTCTGACCTCTTCAGCTGTGCGGGCATAGGGAGTCCTAAACAGTCTAAATGCTGTTTGCTCAGGATCACTAGGCAATGCTGAGCTGACGTGGATCTGGGGCGAACAGTCTGGGCCTCTCAGAACACACACTGAGCCCAGATGGGCTGAATTCAAGCTACCGTTCGCCTGCTTCCCGAAGACAAACAGCTGTGACTCAGCACTAATTCATCCGGCTGAAACAACTGGTCAACCTTTCTGATCCTATGGAGGTAAATGCCAACGGAGCCTTCATAGGTAGTGGCCACAGGTTTGAAACGGGGCTTGGGAGAGACAGTAAGGACCCACCCGTTGTATTGGTCACCGGGCAAAGGGAAATGAACTGTCGCCATTTGCAAGAGATACCACCATGGCAGAGAACTGACGTCAATAGACTGTGGCAGAGGAGATAACTTCATTGAAACCTGTGGCTACAGGTGTATAATCCCCTAGCCTCCCCTCTCCACACATTGGGGAAACCTTAAGGGCACCTCCCAGCTCTCCCGTGAGCGCGATAGCCAGACCAAGGGAATCAGAAGTGGCTTGGGACCCATGGCACAGAACTCCTGGCTACTGCTCCCACCAGTGCTGACAACTGAGGTCTCTTGCACCAGCTACAGGGGGCGTGGCTACCAGAGGGCAAGTAAAATTTGCTGAGGATTCTCAGCCCCAAGCTCTCCAAACTTAGGGTCTGAGGGAATGGCAAACAGGGAGAGTGTGCCCAGTTGTTCATGAAAACAGGGCTCCCAGGAGCAACAGGCCTGGCATGTAGCCAGTATTGTGGTGAGCACCACCACTGGTGAGAGGGGCCTGGCTAGAGGAAAAGTGGGGAAGTGACTAGACACAAGAGGAGGCCCTTGGCATTCAGGACTGGAGACTCGCTCAGTCTGGGAGGAGGAGCTACTGCACAGTGATTGGTTCCCACGTATTGACAGGAGAAGTTTGGCCTGATGGGCACAGCTCCACCTACTGGAAGAGAAGTTAATCAAACTCTAAGACTGCATTTATTAGTTTTTGTTTTGTTTTGTTTTGATTTGGGGTTTTTTTTCATTTTCATTTTTCTTTCTTGTTGTTTTTTAATTTTTAAATTTTTTTCTTCTAATTTTAATTTTTATTTTTTATTATTATTATTATTTTTAAATTTTTTTTTCTTTTTTTATTTCCTATATTTTTTCTCTTTTGTCTTTTCATTTCTTTTCAATTTTCTTATTCCCCCTTCCTTGAATTCTACTTGCCTACTCTCATTCTCTTTAGTGACTTCTTCCCTTCCCTTATAATAGCTTTACTCCCAAGCATCAAATAAATTTATAAGAGTAAACAGTAACTCAGCAGTCAAACAGAACAAGAAGTAACATGAGCAGCATAAAAAAGCAAGGAAGAAAAGGAGTACAAACAATGAAGGACAGTCTAAATATTCAGGAGGACCTAGAGTCATCAGAAAAATGGTCATATAAAGAACTCAAGGAATACATTAGACAGATGGAAAGGAACCTTAAAGAGGATATGAGACAGCAAATCCAAACAGTGAAAGAACACATTGAAAATGAATTACATAAACAGATAAAAGAAGAAGTTAATCATCTTTATCAGGAGATAGAGATTATAAAAAAAATCTAACAATAATTCTAGAAATGAAGGAAATGATAAACCAAATTAAAAACTCATTTGAGAGTATCACTAACAGAGTGGAGCAAGTAGAAGCCAGAACGTCAGATAATGAAGACAAAATATATCATCTTGAAAAGAGTCTAGCCAACTCAGAAAGGCTGGTAAAAAATCACGAGAAAAACATCCAAGAGATATGGGATAACATAAAAAAACAAACTTACGAGTCATCGAGATAGAGGAAGGTACAGAAATTCAAACCAAGGGAATGAGTAACCTGCTGAATGAAATAATTACAGAAAACTTTCCAGAAATAAAAAAGGAAATGGATATACAAATTGTAGATGCATACAGGACACTGAGCACACAAAATCACAGTAGACCAATGCCAAGACACATTGTTATGAAGATATCAAATATATAGAACAAAGAGAAAATATTAAAAGCTACAAGAGAAAGGAGGCAGATTACATTCAGGGGTAAACCAATAAGGTTAACAATGGATTTTTCATCACAGACGCTGAAGGCAAGAAGGTCATGGAACAATGTATTTCAAACACTGAAAGACAATGGATGCCAACCAAGAATTCTGTATCCAGCAAAATTTAGCTTCAGGTACGACAACGAAATAAAAATCTTTCATGATAAACAAAAGTTAAAAGAATTTGCAGCCAGAAAAACAGCATTGCAAAGCATCTTGAGCAAAACACTACACGAGGAAGAAATGAAAAACAATAACCAAAACCATCAGTGGGAAGTGCCTAGGTAAAGACAGCGGGCAGGGGTAAAGATAATCATGGACAAGCAAACTAAATTTTAAAAAAAAGAATAAATAATCAAACATAGCTGGAAGTAAAAACCATATATCAATAGTAACTCTAAATGGCTTAAACTTTCCAATACAGCGACATAGGCTGGTATCATGGATTAAAAAAACAAATCCAACAATATACTGCCTCCAAGAGACACATGTGATTGGAAAAGACATACACAGGCTGAAGGTGAAAGGATGGGAAAAAAATATACCATGCACACGGTCCTCGTAAGCAAGCAGGGGTGGCCATCCTCATTCGAATAAAATCGACTTCAAGACTAAGTTAATCAAAAGGGATAAGGAAGGACATTATATAATGTTAAAAGGAACCATTCACCAACAAGACATAACAATTATCAATATTTATGCACCAAATGATGGTGCTGCGACATTCATAAAACAAATTCTCCTCAAGTTAAAGAGTCAAATAGACCACAACACAATAATTATGGGTGACTTCAACACACCTCTCTCACCATTGGACAGATCCTCCAAACAAAAGTTGAATAAAGAAACTATAGAACTCAATACCACAATCAATAACCTAGACTTAACTGGCATATATAGAATATATCAACCATCATCAAATGGATATACTTCTTTCTCAGCAGCACATGGATCCTTCTCAAAAATAGACCATATATTATGCCATGGGGCAACCCTCAGTAAATATAAAGGGGTGGAGATAATACCTTGCATTTTATCTGATCATAATGGAATGAAACTGGAAATCAATGATAAAAGAAGGAAGGAAAAATCCTACATCACATGGAAAATGAACAATATGTTACTGAATGATCAATGGGTTACAGAAGACATAGAGGAGGAAATCAAAAAATTCTTAGAGATAAATGAAAATACAGACACAACATATCAGAATCTATGGGACACAATGAAAGCAGTTTTAAGAGGGAAATTCATCGCCTGGAGGTCATTCCTCAAAAAAAGAAAAAAACCAACAAATAAATGAGCTCACACTTCATCTCAAAGCTCTAGAAAAGGAAGAGCAAAACAACAGCAAATGTAGCAGAAGGCAAGACATAATTAAAATCAGAGCAGAAATCAATGAAATTGAAACAAAAGAAACTATTGAAAAAATTAACAAAACTAAATGTTGGTCCTTCAAAAAAATAAATAAGATCAAGAGAACTTTAGACATGCTAATGAAGAGAAGAAGAGAGAGAACTCAAATTACTAACATATGGGATGAAAAAGGCAATATCACAACAGATGCTACAGAAATACAGAAGACAATTAGACATTATTTTGAAAACCTATATTCCAATAAAATAGAAGATAGTGAAGACATCGATAAATTTCTTAAGTCATATGATTTGCCCAGACTGAGTCAGGAGGATACACACAATTTCAACAGACCAATATCAATGGATGAAATTGAAGAAGCCATCAAAAGACTACCAACCAAGAAAAGCCCAGGACCGGATGGGTATACAGCAGAGTTTTACAAAACCTTTAAAGAAGAATTAATACCAATACTTTTCAAGTTATTTCAGGAAATAGAAAAAGAGGGAGCTCTTCCAAATTCATTCTATGAGGCCAATATCACCCTGATTCCGAAACCAGACAAAGACACCTCAAAGAAAGAAAACTACAGACCAATATCTCTAATGAACCTAGATGCAAAAATCCTCAATAAAATCCTGGCGAATCGAATACAAAAGCATATCAAAAAAATTGTGCACCATGATCAAGTAGGATTCATCTCTGGGATGCAAGGATGGTTCAATATGCGGAAATCAATAAATGTTATTCACCACATCATTAGAATTAAAGATAAGAACCATATGACCATCTTGATAGACTCAGAAAAAGCATTCGACAAAGTACAGCATCCCTTTATGTTCAAAACATTAGAAAAACTAGGGATAACAGGAACTTACCTCGACATTGTAAAAGCTATCTATGCTAAGCCTCAGGCTAGCATCATTCTGAATGGAGAAAAATTGAAGGCATTCCCTCTAAAATCTGGAACAAGACAGGGATGCCCTCTATCACCACTTCTATTCAATATAGTTCTTGAAACACTGGCCAGAGCAATTAGACAGACGAAAGAAATTAAAGGCATAAAAACAGGAAAAGAAGAACTTAAATTATCACTATTTGTGGACAACATGATTCTATACCTAGAAGACCCAAAAGGGTCTACAAAGAAACTACTAGAACTAATAAATGAATTCAGCAAAGTGGCAGGATATAAAATCAACACGCATAAATCAAAGGCATTTCTGTATATCAGCGACAAAACTTCTGAAACGGGAATGAGGAAAAACACTCCATTCACAATATCCTCAAAAAAAAATAAAATGCTTGGGAATCAACCTAACAAAAGAGGTGAAAGATTTATACAATGAAAACTACAGAAACCTAAAGAGATAAATAGAAGAAGATCTTAGAAGATGGAAAAATATACCCTGTTCATGGATAGGTAGAACTAACATCATCAAAATGGCAATATTACCAAAAGTTCTCTATAGGTTTAATGCAATGCCAATCAAAATCCCAATGGCATTTCTTGTAGAAATAGATAAAGCAATCATGAAATTCATATGGAAAAATAAAAGACCCAGAATAGCAAAAGCAATTCTAAGCAGGAAGTATGAATCAGGCGGTATAGGGATACCAGATTTCAAACTATATTACAGAGCAATAGTGACAAAAACAGCATGGTACTTGTACCAAAACAGGCGGGTGGACCAATGGTATAGAATAGAGGACACAGAGACTAATCCACAAAGTTAAAACTATCTTATATTTGATAAAGGGGCTAAAAGCATGCAATGGAGGAAGGATAGCATCTTCAACAAATGGTGTTGGGAAAACTGGAAATCCATATGCAACCAAATGAAACTGAATCCCTTTCTCTCGCCATGCACAAAAGTTAACTCAAAATGGATCAAGGAGCTTAATATCAAATCAGAGACTCTGCGTCTGATAGAAGAAAAAGTTGGCTCCGATCTACATATTGTGGGGTCAGGCTCCAAATTCCGTAATAGGACACCCATAGCACAAGGGTTAATAACAAGAATCAACAAATGGGACTTACTTAAACTAAAAAGTTTTTTTCTCAGCAAGAGAAACAATAAGAGAGGTAAATAGGGAGCCTACATCATGGGATCAAATATTTACTCCTCACACTTCAGATAGAGCCCTATAATCCAGAGTTTACAAAGAACACAAAAAAATTAAACAATAAGATAACAAATAACCCAATCAAAAAATGGGCCAAGGACCTGAACAGACACTTCTCAGAGGAGGACATACAATCAATCAACAAGTACATGAAAAAATGCTCACCATCTCTAGCAGTCAGAGACATGCAAATCAAAACCACCCTAAGATACCATCTCACTCCAGTAAGATTGGCAGCCACTATGAAGTCAAACAACAAGTGCTGGCGAGGATGTGGAGAAAAGGGTACACTTGTACATTGCTGGTGGGACTGCAAATTGGTGTGGCCAATTTGGAAAGCAGTTTGGAGATTCCTGGGAAACCTGGGAATGGAACCACCATTTGACCCAGCTATTGCCCTACTCGGACTATTCCCTGAAGACCTTAAAAGAGCATACTACAGGGATACTGCCACGTTGATGTTCATAGCACCACAATTCACAATAGCTAAAATGTGTAACCAACCCAGATGCCCTTCAATAGATGAATGGATAAAAAAAATGTGGCATTTATACACCATGGAGTATTAGGCAGCACTAAAAAATGACAAAATCATGGAATTTGCAGGGAAATGAAGGGCACTAGAGCAGATTATGCTTAGTGAAGCTAGCCAATCCCTAAAATCAAATACCAAATGTCTTCTTTGATATAATAAGAGCAACTTATGAACAGAGCAGGGAGGAAAGATTAACATTAAACAGAGACATGAGATGGGTGGGAAAAGGATAGAAAAGGGAAATTGCATGGAAATGAAGGGAGACCCCCATTGCTATACAAAATTACATATAAGAGGTTGTGAGGGGAATGGGAAAATAAACAAGGAGAGAAATGAATTACAGTAGATGGGGTAGAGAGAGAAGATGTGAGGGAAGGGGATGGGGGATAGTAGGGGATAGGAAAGGTAGCAGAATACAACAGTTACAAATAGGGCATTATGTAAAATTGTGGATGTGTAACCGACGTGATTCTGCAATCTGCATTTGGGGTAAAAATTGGGAGTTCATAACCCACTTCAATCTAATGTATGAAATATGATATGTCAAGAGCTTTGTAATGTTGTGAACAACCAATTAAAAAAAAGAAATTTAACATTTGAAAAAAAACAAATACATAACATATAATACAAATGAAGAACTAGGCAGGATTTAGTCCTGGGGGAAATACAGAGATTCAACAAAGTAATCAAAAGAGAATTCAAACATTAAACTCTCCAGGTCTCTGAGGACACTGTCTCTATTGCTACATAAATTTTTACATTGTTCATTAGACTGCCACCAATTTGTGAATAACTTCTCAAACTGAGTCACCAAGGACTGAGTTGTTGGCTCTGTCATTCCCCCATGCACTGCTAGCAATATAAAACAAAGGCTGCTATTAAAGATATTTCAGCTAAGCCTGTTTGGAGGACCAAGGCCACATGAGCTCTCCAATAGACTAGAAATTTCTTTTCTGCTCTACACCACTATATTTTTTCCTTGAACTAACAGAATCAATGGGAAATCTGGTATAAGATGCCATTTTAGATGTGTGGAATAAAGAGAGGATAGAGACTGGTCTCATGATAGCAGGAGTGATGACAATCTAGACAGGACCTGTCAATTGCTACACCTGCCTGAGTGTGAGTGTGTGTGTGCATGGGTGTGTCCACCCATACATGTGCTCATGTGGAACCTGAGGGTGGGGACTGAGATAGGTGAAACATAAGTGAACACAGAATACACACAAAGATCCTCAACAGCTAATGCTCCTACACTGTGGCTGAAACCCTCTAATGAAGGTGGGTCCAAAAAGTAAGTATATAATTAGTATGTAATTTTGTGACATATTTTCCATATTCTGTAAATCAGGCAGAAGGTAAATAATCAGTTTTTAAATCTTATATTCAGTTCATTGATGGGTATTGACAATTAATTCTATAAAAGTGTCATTCTGAAGAAAATGAAATTAGAATTTTCTTCTGATGGCCAATTTCTCCTTTATCCTGGCCATGAGTATCAGTTGAGGAGACTTTTTAACTCTAGAAACATAGAAGACTACAGAAAAGACACTTCTACTCAGAAATGTCTGCTAGTGTCATAGATATCAAATAATATCCATACTAGATATGATCTTAGAAGAAAAACCCCTTTTTATCCATCAAGTATTTAAGTCCTTTTGCCACGGATTTGGCTGATGCAGAATTCAAACTCTTCTTGATCATAAACTGTTCAAACTGTGAGAAGTCTTGGTCCCAAATGAAGACTAAATGAGGTTTGTTTCAAACATAATAAACAAATATGTAAAATGAACTAGAAAGTTCATTTTAAAAAATAAAAACCAAATTACCAAACTGACTAAGAAATACATGGGAGAGAACAGAAGAAGGGGAACAGGGGTAATTCAGTGTGAATAAATAAACCTGATCTATCACCTTGTATTTACCAGGGGCCTTGATGGTACAATACCATCTCTCAGGTGAATTATTCCTCCCATGCAGTTTTCCTTGTTCTAAAATCATATCTGTGAATTCTGAGCCACATGTCAAGCTTTTGGTTACACCTTGTTCTGCTAAATTTTGTACAGAGACTGTCGGATGTGGATTTATATAGGAAAATATGAATAGATACTAGTATAACTAAGAATAATTGTCAAGGAAGAAGCATGAAATAGATACTGTTTCGAATACAAAATTACATTTCTGCTGTTACCTTGTGTTACCATGTAAATTAAAATGTGTTAATATGAAATAGTATCTTGTACTAGTGACCTCAAGTCTTCTTTAGGAAGCAACTTTTTCATAGGTGAACCTATAGGTGAGTAACTGATATAATGCTCTATACATAATAAGTGATTAATGAATATTTATTTGAATGAATGAATGTTGATTGTTTTCTTGGACAGTAATAAATAAGAGAAACATACAGTGTCTTGATTTTCAAATGGACCACAAATACTGGGTGCAAGTGGGGCAGTTATTTAAGCAATTTAAAACTTCTTCCTCTTTTATACAAAAATTTGTAGGGTTTTTTCAATAAATTGTGAGCTATATCTAAAATTGAAAACTTAAAAATTCCCCTATTAAGACATATTTTATAATGTCATATTTTATAACATTATGTAATTTTTAAGGTAGTAAACATATACTCTGCAGATAATGAATTTGTAAGATTTTCATTTACATGTTGCAAATCTGAAAACAGCTGCTTAAAATATTGAACTGCAATGAGGGTTAAGTTTGGATGCAAAGTGAAGAAGAAATCCCTGAGCCCATATCTAATGTGGTTCCTGAAAATATATCAATTTGAATATAAGGAGGCTTGAAACTTCTGGGAAAGAGCTAAAATGAACAGAGATAAAGACCAGAGAGAAAGGTAGGGAACATTATTATTTGTTTACAAAGATGAGTTTGTAAGATTCCATCTGTTCCTAGATGTTGCCTGAGCTAGTTACATTACCAAAAACCCAGAGAACATAAACAAGATTAGGAAGACAGGGAGAATAATTGGAATGAAAAAGCAGGAATCATTCAAAAAGAGGTCAGAGACAGAATCAGGTGACTGAGTGGCACTAAGAAGACTGGGTGGACCAGGCTGCAAAGAAAGCAACACCACAAATCTCTCCTATTGGGCTCTGTCCTTGACCAACACCACACCAGGACTCAATCAGGTTCATGCTCAGGTTCCAGAAAATGGTTCTTTATACCACTTCAAAGCTTCCTGAAACACTCTGACTAAGAGTCTCAAACTGTCTAGAAATTCTTTTCACTATAGAAGAGAGAACAGTGGAGTAGAGAAAAGGGATCAAGGAAGAGCGAGGGGAAAGGGGAAGAAGGGTGGAATGAATCAGACACACTATCCTATGTACATCTATGAATATGCCCCAACCAATTGCACCTTCATGTATATCCAGAAGGCAAAAATATAAAAACTATAAATAAATAGAAGGGAAAGAGGAGGTAGTGAGGACTGAATCAGAGAAAATTACATACCATGCTTGATTAATTATATTAAAAGGAAACCCAGTACAATGTTTCACTAATACTATGTATACTAAAATGATTTCATAAAAAGAAATACTTTTCATTCAAAAAGTATAAGAACAAAAAAGCTAAGGTACACCTTTATGTTCTCAATTTTTCACCTTATTTAGAGATAATTGAGCACAAAGAAAAAATTAATTATAAAATGAATGTGCTATTGTTAAAATTCATTACAACAATATTAAATGATCGACATAAAATTCTAATTAACATATCCTCCTTGATTTTAAAAATAGAACATTACAGTATGGCAGGGAAAGGCAAAGAAAGGTGAAGATAGGAGAAGAAGAGTCCAAAATTGTCATAGTTCTTCCAGATTAAGAACACATAGAGTGTCACCTCCAGGCAATATTGTTAATAAACTGCATTCTGCACATATGATTTATGTTTTTTTGGTTTTTATTTGATATTATTACTGATGCAGTACAAGCATAAGACCTATATTCAAAATTTTCTGTAGAAACCTTCTTGTAAGATGTCAATATTATGAGTGTGTTCAATACGGTAATTGATTATCAGGTAAAGGAATATAAAGTGCACTGAGCTATCTGGCTGGGATGTCTCCAGTCAGGCTCCAATGCTGGCTTCTTTTGACACCTCTCTTCAGGTCCAATCGCTTGTGACTTGGCACAAGGCAGGGATGAGAAATCATACAGCAATAACAACATTCATCCTGCTGGGATTGACAGATGATCCAAAACTACAAGTTCTAATTTTCATATTTTTGTTTCTCACTTACATATTGAGTGTGGCTGGGAACCTCACCATTATCACACTCACACTTTTGGATTCTCATCTTAAAACTCCCATGTATTTTTTCCTCCGAAATTTCTCTTTCCTGGAAGTCTCATTCACCACTGTTTGTATTCCCAGATTCCTGTACACCATGACAACTGGTGACAACACTGTTACTTACAATGCTTGTTTCACCCAGGTATTTTTTATTGTCCTCTTTGGAGCAACAGAGTTTTTTCTCCTAGCTGCCATGTCCTATGACCGCTATGTGGCCATCTGTAAGCCCCTACACTACACAACCATCATGAACAACAGAGTATGTACTATACTTGTCCTCTGCTGTTGGTTTGCTGGCCTGCTGATCATCCTCCCACCCCTTGGCATAGGCCTCCAGCTGGAATTCTGTGACTCAAATGAGATTGATCACTTTGGCTGTGATGCATCTCCCCTTCTACAGATAACCTGCTCAGACACAGTGTTTTTAGAGAAAATAGTCTTGACTTCTGCCATACTGACACTAATTATTACCTTGGTGTGTGTCTTTTTCTCCTACACATACATCATCAAGACCATTCTAAAATTTCCTTCTGTCCAACAAAGGAAAAAGGCCTTTTCCACCTGCTCCTCCCACATGATTGTGGTTTCCATCACCTATGGCAGCTGCATCTTCATCTATGTCAAGCCTTCAGCAAAGGAAGGAGTGGCCATTAACAAGGTGGTGTCCATCCTCAATACTTCAGTTGCCCCTTTGCTTAACCCTTTCATCTATACACTTCGAAACAAACAAGTAAAAGCAGCTTTCAAAGACACAGTAAAACGGATTGTATTTCTCTCAAAGAACTGAGAGCATATTGATGTTTGCTGAGGCTTACTTACATTTAAATCTGAATAACTGTGAGCACTGTTCATGAAAGTGACAAACATGGCTTCTTCTTATTTGGTAGAGTCATAAAGCTAATGTTCTCCCTGGAACATTTTTCTCTTATAATACAAAAACCAAAAAAATCAAACAATTTATTTTGCCTTCTTTTAAGTTTCCTTTATTCAGAATGGTTTCTTCAATAATTTCATGCACCAGAGAGTGGTCAGAGACCCAATGTCATAAAAAGGAAATGCAAAGCAGAAGTTACATCTCTGGCGATATGCCCTTCTTGTGATGTGGAATGGAAATATCCAGACCACTTCTCACATCTGTGAGACATAAACTCCCAGAGAACAAGCTCTGAATTTAGAAGCATTATGACTAAATTTTGGTTGGGTAAGTTCTGTAACTATTCAGACTTTTAGCACCTCCCTATTCAAGAATGTTAGAGTTTAGGAATATTGATCAAGTTTTCAAAACAAGTTCATTATTTAGAAAGGATATTCTAAGATGTCAAAGATAAAATTAGAGTATGAAAAACATGGATGAATCTATACAACAGGGACAGAGAAGGAAAAACAAATATTAGTCATGCACATAATTAGAATTCTATCGACTGATAAACTCTCTTTTTGTTGTTCTGTGCTTTATAATTATGAAAATAAACTTTTGTGCTTTTTTTATTTATTTTTTTATTGTTGGTCGTTCAAAACATTACATAGTTCTTAATATATCATATTTCACAGTTTGATTCAAGTGGGTTATGAACTCCCAATTTTACACCGTATACAGATTGCTGTATCACATCAGTTACCCTTCCATTGATTTACATATTGCCATTCTAGTGACTGATGTATTCTGCTCTCTATCCTATTCTCTACTATCCCCCCTCCCCTCCCCTCCCCTCCCCTTTTCTCTCTTAAAATTACATATAAGAGGAAAGGAGGGGCAAGACAAGACAATACAAGTGGAAGAAATGATTTACATTGTATTTATTTTTAACTAGCATTTTGAAAATTCTATGGTAGAGTATTTCAAACATGTACACATACATACATACAGGGTAGTTGAATGAATTCCACAGACCCACGCCCTGCCTCAACATGTACCAATTCATCGCCCGTCTTGCTTTTTTTTTTTTTAAAGTGATAAATTATGTTTTTTTTGTTTTTTTTTATTATTGTTGGTCGTTCAAAACATTACATAGTTCTTAATACATCATATTTCACAGTTTGATTCAAGTGGGTTATGAACTTCCCAATTTTACCCCGTATACAGATGGCTGTATCACATCAGTTACCCTTCCATTGATTGACAAATTGCCTTTCTAGTGTCTGATGTATTCTGCTGTCTGTCCTATTCTCTACTATCCCCCCTCCCCTCCCCTTCCCTCCCCTTTTCTATCTCTACCCCTTCTACTGTAAATCATTTCTTCGATTTGTATTATCTTGTCTCACCCCTCCTTTCCTCCTACATGTCCTTATGTATAACCCTGAGGATCGCCTTCCATTTCCATGCGATTTCCCTTCTCACTCCCTTTCCCTCCCACCTCTCATCCCTGTTTAATGTACATCTTCTTCTCAAGCTCTTCGTCCCTACCCTATCCTTGTTTACTCCCCTTATATCAAAGGGGTCATTTGGTATTTGTTTTTTAAAGATTGACTAGCTTCACTTAGCATAATCTGCTCTAATGCCATCCATTTCCCTCCAAATTCTATGATTTTGTCATTTCTTAATGCAGAGTAATACTCCATTGTGTATAAATGCCACATTTTTTTTATCCATTCATCTATTGAAGGGCATCTAGGCTGATTCCACAATCTTGCTATCGTGAATTGTGCTGCTATGAACATCGATGTAGCAGTGTCCCTGTAGCATGCTCTTATTAGGTCTTTGGGGAATAGACCGAGAAGGGGAATAGCTGGGTCAAATGGTGGTTCCATTCCCAGCTTTCCAAGAAATCTCCATACTGCTTTCCAAATTGGCTGCACCAATTTGCAGTCCCACCAGCAATGAACAAGAGTGCCCTTTTCCCCGCATCCTCTCCAGCACTTATTGTTGTTTGACTTTCTAATGGCTGCCAATCTTACTGGGGTGAGATGGTATCTTAGGGTAGTTTTGATTTGCATTTCTCTGACTGCTAGCGATGGTGAGCATTTTTTCATGTACTTATTGATTGATTGTATGTCCTCCTCTGAGAAGTGTCTGTTCAGGTCCTTGGCCCATTTATTGATTGGGTTATTTGTTATCTTATTGTCTAATTTTTTGAGTTCTTTGTATATTCTGGTTATTAGGGCTCTATCAGAAGTGTGTGGAGTAAAGATTTGTTCCCAGGATGTAGGCTCCCTGTTTATCTCTCTTATTGTTTCTTTTGCTGAGAAAAAACTTTTTAGTTTGAGTAAGTCCCATTTGTTGATTCTAGTTGTTAACTTTTGCGCTATGGGTGTCCTATTGAGGAATTTGGAGCCCGATCCCACAGTATGTAGATCATACCCTACTTTTTCTTCTATCAGATGCCATGTCTCTGACTTAATATCAAGCTCCTTGGAGAGGGAGTATCAAGCTGAGCCTCCATAAAGACTTTTGTGCTTTTATAGTACATATGGAACTATTGTCTTTGTTTATCAAACATCAAATTATCAACTACACTTTATATTTTGATCAGACATATAAATTGTTCATATTATGGCCATAGTATGGGTATAATCTTCCTTCATAATTCAAAAATATTGAGAAAAAATCAGGCTACTGCCAAAGGGCATCCTTCTTTTTGCCTTTGTAAGACACCACCAAAACACAACCATGTGTCCTCTAGTTTCTCTTCTGATCATTAATTTAAGTATATATATATATATATATATATATATATACATATATATATATATATATATAAAATAATAGGCCCCATCTGGAGCTGGCCTGCTCAGACACAAGCCTCTTAGAAAGGATGGTCATGCTCATGGCTGTGGTGACTCTAGTGATTACTTTGGTTCTGGTGACAGTTTCTTGTACATACATCATCAGGACGATTCTGAGGATCCTCTCTGCCCAGCAAAGGACAAAGGCCTTTTCCTCTTGCTCTTCCCACATGATTGTCATCTCCCTGTCTTATGGCAGCTGCATGTTTATGTTCATTAATCCCCTATAAAAGAAGGAGGTGCTTTCAAAAAAGGAATAGCTGTGCTCATTACTTCAGTCACACCCATGTTGAATCCCTTCATTTATACACTAAGAAATCAACAAGTAAAGCAAGTCTTCAAAGACACTGTCAGAAAGATTGTGAAGTTTTAAGAAAAAAAAAAGAACACCCTTCAATTAAAAATGTATTTTCACTTCATAAATATGCATTGAGAGTTTACTAAATTTCAAGGGTTGAACTGGCTCTTGAAGATAAAAATACAGAAATCATATGTTCTAATATTCAAGGAATCTACAAATCTAGAATAGAGGTAAGTTATACAGACTCTACATTTTTGGATACATTTACAAAAAAGAAATGAAATGACATAGTAAGTGCTACTAGAGACAGGTGAATGATCCAGCAAAGAACAGAAAGACTTAGCTCTTCTTTACAAAAATGACTTCAACTTTAAAAAGCAAAACACTGCTTGTAAGGAGAAGTGGTGAAGAATCTGGGGTGATGAAGAAGGCTGATTATAAAGTGCATAATTGAAAACTGTGGGGTTAGTTGAGTGTCATGAGTCAGAGGAGTGTTAAGCAATGCCTTATAAGCCTGGTGCAGTGGCACATAACTATAATCCCAGTGGCTCAGGAGGCTGAGACAGGACTGCGAGTTCAAAGCCAGCCTCAGCAAAAGCCAGGTGTTAAGCAATTCAATGAAACCCTGTCTCTAATAAAATATAAAATAGGGCTGCGGATGTGGCTCAGTGGTTGATTGCCCCTGAGTTCAATCCCCAGTAACCACCACCCCCCCCAAAAAAAAAAAAGAAAAGAAAAAAGAAACGCCCTATGCCCATCAGCATTGTGAGGCACTGACCTTCTTCCTCAGTCCCAGAGACTGTGCTTCCATTGAAGTATAATTTCATTTCTCTCCTTTATCATTTAGGTTTTAGTTGTAGCCATTGCAACCTCCATCCCTTTGTAAGAGGAAAATGAAAGGAAAGAGTATACATTTAGTCCACTTCATTCAAATTAGAAAAAAAAACTCTCTAGATTTTGTCACCTCACATACCCACTTTCTAGAGGTTAGGGTTAAAAGAGGCTCCTAGAGGAAGGTTGGAGGCCTCTCTGTGCCTCTCCTTGACAGAATCTATTGTTTATTTTCTTAGATGACATATTGTTAAGTTAATAGCAAGAGATTTTCTCTCTCTTTGATAGTTTCTGGTGATGTTTTTATTTATATGCATTCATTGTAAACATTAATGGGGTTCAGTGTCATATTTCAAATACATGCAAACACTGTACATGGACCAATTCCTTTATCCTATGATGGTTATATTTTCATCCTTGTGTTTATATTAATTAGATATTAGAAAACACAAATTTTGTGGTCTGCTCTATTCCATTAACTTCTTCATATATACTGCTTTTGTCTCTAACATAAACCACCACGGATATCTATTATGTGAAGTGAAAATAATAAAAGGTATGGATTTAGTTTTATATCTAGAATATTCCAAATTATGAGCCAAAGAAAATAACTGGAATAAACTACCATAACAAAAAAAAACTCAGCAAATGGATTCAGGGTAACAACTTAAATTTTAACCGGTACTGGTAGGACCTTGATTTCAATGGAAGAACACTTATTGTTTAATGTGAGCATGTCTATGTAGTTTAATGATATCCTAACATGTTGTGGGATGTTGTTTACTGTTTTAAGTACAAATGCAACATAACCCACTACGTGGATATACTTTATATGTGCTAACATGAGCATGATGCTTCTCAAGCATTTAAGGTAAAAGCTGGATTGTACTGATCATGAATACAAATTGTCAGACCCACAGAAAGTATTGGAGCATGTATAGTATTGCTGAATAAAAGGTCTTGTATGGAAAGTCTCTGCTATTTTGAATATCTAGTATTTAATTTGATTTTCAATATATTCCAGATTCATTGATGTACCACTTAACTGATACAGAATATCCTTAAACAGTCACACCTACATTATTAATTCCTCCACATCCAAATTTCTCTCAAAATCGGTTTGGTAAAGCAGAAGCAATGCCACACAGTGGTTAAAAACACAGGCTTTAGTTCAAGTCTCAGACTCTCAATGATCTATCAGAATTACCTAGGGTTATTTTTTTGAAGTTTATGAAGCTTGTCTTTCACAAATCTAAAATATAGATATTAACAGTGTCTATTTTATATGGTACTGGAAAGAATAGATATTAAATTTATTGCTTTAATATAACTAGGACTATAAAACGTTGGCCATTCTACTTGAAATCCTTCTGCAACAAGACACATATATTCCTCTCCTCCTGTGTCTAATTCCATGCTTAGATCGGAGATCAGTGAAATTCTTGCCTATGTTCCAGATAAAGACATCAGAATAGTCAGCAACGAATCGTCAGAATTTGGTTAACATTAGCCTCATGTACACTGAATATCTGTGGGAGAGAGGAAATGTATGAATATGCTGGGAGAGAGTGGTAAGCACACCATGTAAGTCAATGCTTAAAATCACAAGACAGGACATCACTATCTTCATAAAAATGTTTAAGGTCTAATAGTTAATATATATGTTCATTTTAACTCATTTCTATAACTGGAGAGAGTCAGGAGTCTACTTTCACAATTCTGCATGTTGATATCCAATTTTCCCAGCACCATTTAGGGAAAAAACTGTCAACCATCAGTTGGCTTAGATGTATATATTTCTGTTTTCTTCTAGGCTATTTTGCTCCACTGGTCTATGTCCCTGATTCTATGCCAACACTATGCCATTTTGATTACTACAGTTTTACAATGTGTTTTCAACTTAGGTATCAGGGTGACTCCTGTTTCATTATTTTTTGAATGATTATTTGGGGTTCATTGATTTGGCTATTTGGGGTTTTCTGTGGATCCACACAAATTTCAGAATTATGCTTTCGGGTTTCGTGAAGAAGCCATTGGCATTTTGATAGAGATTTCATTAAATATGTAGATGGTTTGGAATATTATAGACCTGCTAACAATATTGATTCTTCTATCCCAAAAACATAGGATATCTTTCCATTTTTGTCTGTGTTTCCTCTTCAATTTCTTTCATCTAAATTTTATAGTTTTTATTATATAGAGAGATCTTGCACATCTTTGGTTAAATTTACAGATAAACATATTTTTTAACTATCATAAATGAAATTTCTTTCTCGATTTCTGTTTCAAATAATTTCCTATTGGTGTATTCAAATGCTATTTATTCTGTATGTTCATTTTGTGTGCAACTTGAATTAATTTGTTATAATTAGTTTTAGGGGGAGTTTGGAGGTCTTACTTTATATGTAAGGTCATATCATCTTCAAAAGTGACAGTCTAATATCATCAGGGAGTGTTCCCCACTGCACTACACCAGAGGCAGAACCCAGTCCATGTAGTACTCCCCCCAACCCAGGCTGCTCCATTTTGAGACCCAATCCAACTGTGTTCTTCCCCCAGTGCAGTGAATGAGTTGCTCTTCTGAGCTGCTGCTATGCCCCCACCGACTGTGCTTCCCATGGAGACTGAAAGGTACAGGCTGCACAGACTGTGATGCATTACCTAGACACATTAGATGACCCCAACCCACACACAGGCCCTAGAGACTGGCAGGGGCATGACTCATACCACAGGCAACCTTCCCAAGCTGCCAAGTGAGCTGCATTTTACCTTTGTGGTACAAGTACAATAGCCCCACCCTTGGGCAACCTGTGGATACTGACAAGTGACCTCCTGTTGTTTTGTTTGCATACAATAGATGATTAATAGAAAAGTGAGAAATAGTTGATAGAAAGATGACAGATCAATGATAGATACATAATAGATAGAACCAAATAATATTTTCCCCTAATATGGCATCAAATTAAAAAGCTTCTGCACATCAAAAGAAAGAATTAGGAATGTGAAGAGAGAACCTACAGAATCAAAGAAAATCTTTGCTCACTACTCTGTGACAGAGGATTAATATCTAGAATAAATAAAAAACTAAAAATACCTAACACCAAAAAAATCAAATAACCCAATTTAAAAAATGAGCAAATGAATTAAACACTTCTCAAGAAAAAAAATAGAAATGGTCAACAAATAGATGAAAAAAATGTTCAACATCATTAGCAATTAGCAAATGTAAATCAAAACTACACTGAAGGCCAGGCACAGAGGCTCACACCTTTAATCCCAGAAGCCCTGCTTAAAAAGCTAAAGCAGGAGATTGTGAGTTCAAAGCCAGCCTCAGAAAGGATGAGGTACTAAGCAACTCAGTGAGAACATGTCTCTAAATAGAATACAAAATAGTGCTGGGGATATGGCTCAGCTGTTGAGTGTCCCTCAGTTCAATCCCTGGTACCAAAAAAAAAAAAAAAATAACTACACTGAGATTTTATCTTATACCATTCAGAATGGCAAGCATCAAGCATACAAATAATAATAAATTCTGGAGAAGATGAGGAGAAAAAAGAACACTTTTACACTCTTGGTGGGATTTGAAATTAATACAACTACTATGGAAATCTGTATACAGTTTCCTCAAAAAAACTAGGAATGGAACTACTATATGACCCAACTGTACCAGACACTGATATTTATTCTGAAGAATTAAAGTCATCATTCTATAGTGATCCATGAATACCATGGTTATAGCACCAAAATTCACAAGAGACAAACTAGGGAACCAGTCAATAGAAGGATGGATAAAGAAACTATGATACTGATGTGCATATGCACAGAGAGAGAGAGAGAGAGAGAGAGAGAGAGAGAGAGAGAGAGAGTTTTATACCATCATAAAGAAAAATGAAATTATGTGGCTTGCAGGAAAAATGGATAAAATTTGAGGTCATTATATTAAGTGAAATAAGCCAAACTCAGAAGATCAAAGATTACATGTTTCCCCTCATATTTGGAAGCTAGAGAGGTAAATGGAAAAGAAGCAGGGAAAGGGATTTCACAAAAATTAAAAAGAGATCATTAGAGAAAAGGGAGGAGGGAAAAATTGGGAAGGAACAGGGAAGTGCTAGGGAGTGATATTTGCCACATTACATTGTTCTGTTGTGTGCAGGCAGGAGTCTGTAACAACACTATGTATGTAACAACATGGAGGGACATAACAGTATGTTCAACTGTAATGCACCAGTGAAAAAATGTGGAACCAGTGAAAAAAAGAATTCCCATAAAAAAGATGAACATCCTGGCATTTTGACAATATGTATGAACCTAGAGGACACTATTCTAAATTAAATAAGTCAGACACTAAAAAAAGATCATTGTTTAATCTCTTATATAAGGAATGTAAAATAGGTAAAAAGCAGAATACAAGCAGAGAATAGAATAGTGGCTATGGGTGGGAGAGGCAGGAAGATGTTTGGTAAATGGGTACAAAGTTTGCGAAGCTAGACAAGTAAGTTCTGGAGAGCTAAGGCACAACAATATGACTATATTTAGCAATGCCATGGCACACATTTTAAATGTGTTAAGAGAGTGAATTTTAATTTATTAATTTCACCATGGAAAGACAGAAAAACTATGAGGCAAGACGAAGATAAAATAGGCAGCAGCAATGGCAACGCTGCTACCTAAAAGAAAGTAAATTTTATTATAAGACAGAAATTGAACAATGTTTTTCAGAAGGAAATAGATGAAATAGCAATGTCCAAAAAGTTAGATGATAGCCTATAACAAATAATAATGCATTGCATTATCCACATTTTTTAAAATTTGGAGTGACCATATTCACAATGAACAATGTAAATTAGACCAAAGAATTTTAGTAGAGATAACAAGTTTGCAGATGACAAAAAGCTCTTTTTTTAAGAAACCATAATTGCTCTAAGTGTTTGTGCATAGAGTAATGCTTCAAAATATAGAAAGCATAAACTGATTAAACTACAAGGAGATAAAGACAAACACACTATTATGGTTAGAAATATTGAAACACTTGTGTAAATGATTAATTGAACCTATATAGAAATTCAGTAAGTATATAGGAGACTTAAGCAAAACCCTCTATAACTAGGGCCTTATTGACTTTATTTACAGAACACTCCACCCAAAGAAGAGCAGAAATGTTCTAAAGTTCACAGAAAATATTTACTAAAATGGACAGTATTCAGGGCAGGTCTAGATTAATTTCAAAGGATTCAAATTATACAAAACATAATATCTGGTCAAAGAAAATTAAGGTACAAATCATTCACAAGAGAAACTTAACTGAAAATACAACTAAAGCAGAATTCACAGGGAAATTGATGGTTCTATAGCAGTAATAGCAATTAATATGTGGAAAGTCTATCATCCGCCATAATCTTAGCCATGAAGCTACATCAGCTCTCAGGGAGGCTGGTAATATTTTATCTGGGCACTTTGTCACCCTCAATAAAACTAGCATTCAGGAACTATGGATAAAAAGAAGGAGCAGAAAAAGTAGGGAAATGACCAGCATTAGCTAAAGTTCATTAGTTATTCCTCAAAACTTCATTCAAAAGACAGTACAATGAATTGGGCATAACTTTCCTCTGTTCATATATGAATATACGACCAGTGTAATCCACATCATGTACAACCACAAGAACAGAAAGTTATACTCCATTTATGTACAATATGTCAAAATACTTTCTAATGTCAGGAATATCTAAAGAACATATTAGAAAAAACTTTACTCAATAAAACCACATGTCCTTTATCAACATCCTATCCCCTTTGTCAGGGATGACAGACAGACACTGTCTGACAGTGCCTCTAGTGGGTGTGGAACAGTGCTGAGAGGGACAAGCAAGACATCTGCTGCAGTGAACAACTCCATCATGTGACCAAAGAATCAAGAGGAACAGCAGGAGGTGGAGTCCAGAAATGATGGAAGAAACATCAAAGAAAAAGCCTTAGTCACTTCCATAAAGTAGTGACAAGTCAAAGTAAAAAAATAGAGAGAGAGAATATGTCCTAGGACCAAGGACTTTTCATTCAGTGCTTAGATGCAAAACTCTCTGTTGCTTTAAATATCACATGTAGGTCCACTGCTTTTCTGAAAAGATACAAGTAGGAAGGGGAGTTGACAATGTAGGCCAGTCAGACTAGGAGAAAATCACATCTGAAATGCCAGTGAGCCTCCTAATTATTGGGGGAAGGAGCTCATGTTGTGTTCCATAGAAGCAGATATTGGAGTGTAAGATAAACATTTGTTCAAAACCTGCACCACCCCTGGAAGCACACTAACTCACAGTCCTCTGATCCTCAGTGTTCCTATCTGAAAACAGGACTTCTTAATTTTTTTTGAGTCGAAGATTTTTAATTTACATGACATTTAGGTCACAATACATAACATATAATACATATGAAGTACTAGGCAGGATTTAGTCCTGGGGGAAATACAGAGATTCAACAAAGTAATTAAAAGAGAATTCAAACATTAAATTCTCCAGGTCTCTGAGGACACTGTCCCTATTGCTACATAAATTTTTACATTATTCATTAGACTGCCACCAATTTGTGAATAACTTCTCAAACTGAGTCACCAAGGACTGAGTTGTTTGCTCTGTTCTTCCCTGTGCACTGTTAGCAATATAAAACAAAGGCTTCTATTACACAAATTTCAGGGAAGCCTGCCTCCCTCACTAAGACCACATGAGCTCTCCAACAGACTAGAATTTTCCTTTTTGCTCTACAACACTATTTTTTTTTGCCTTGATTAATAGAATCAATGGGTAATCAGGTATAAGATGCCATTTTAGATGTGTGGAATAAAGAGAGGATAGAGACTTCTCTCGTGATAGCAGGAGTGATGAAAATCTAGACAGGAACTGTCAATTGCCACACTTGCCTGAGGTTGAGTGTATGTGCATGTGTGTGTCCACATATACATGTGCTCCTGTGGAGGCTGAGTGTGGGGACTGAGACAGGTGAAAATGAGTGGGAACAGAATACACACAAAGCTCCTTGACAGCTAAGGCTCCTACACTGTGGTTCTGTCCAAGCCCTCTAATGAAGGCAGGTCCAAAAAGTAAGTATATAATTAGTATGTAATTTTTGTGACATATATTCCATATTCTGAAAATCAGGCAGAGGGTGAAAAATCAGCTTTCAAATCTTATATTTGGTTCATTGAAGGGGGTTAACAATTCAGTCTATAAAAGTGTCATTCTGAAGAAAAATGAAATTAGAATTTTCCTCTGATGGCCAGTTTCTCCTTTATCCTGGCCATGAGTATCAGTTGAGAAGACTGTTTTAACTCTCTAGAAACATTCAAGATTACAGAAAAGACACCTCTCCTCAGAAGTATCTGCTAGTGTCATGGATATCAAACAATATCCATATTAGATAAGTTCTTAGAAGAAAAATGCCCTTTTTATGTATCTGGTATTTAAGTCCTTTTGCCACGGATTTGGCTGATGCAGAATTCAAACTCATCTTGGACCTAAACTGTCCAATCTGTGAGAAGTCTTGGTCCCAAATGAAGACTAAATGAGGTTCGTTTCAAACATAATATACAAGTATCTAAAATATATTTTAAAATGCGCTAGACTGTTCATTTAAAAAAAATAAAAACCGAATCATAAAGTGACTAAGAATATATAAGAGAGAACAGAAGAAGGGGAACAGGGGTAATTCAGTGTGAATAAATAAACCTGGTCTATCACCTTGTATTTGCAGGGGCCCTGATGGTACAATTCCATCTCTCAGATGAATTATTTCTCCCATGCAGTTTTCCTTGTTCAAAAATCATATCTGTGTACCCAGAGCCATGTGTCCTGCTCTTGGTGACGCCTTGGAATGCCAAATTTTGAACAGAGCCTGTTGGATCTCAATTGATATAGGAAATTAAGAATAGATACTAGTATAACTAAGAATAATTGTCAAGGAAGAAGAATGAAATGCTGTTTCGATTACAAAATTACATTACAGCTGTTACCTTGTGTTACCATGTTAATGAAAATGTGTTAATATGAAATAGTATCTTCTACTGGTGACCTCAAATCTTCTTTAGGGAGCAATTTTTCATAGGTGAACCTATAGGTGAGTATCTGATATAGTACTCTAAACATCATAAGTAATTATTGAATATTTATTTTAATGAAAGAATTTGATTATTTTCTTGGATAGTAATAAATAAGAGAAAAGAACCTTGTCTTTGATTCTCAAATGGACCATAAATGTTGGGTGCAAATGAGGCAGTTGTTTAAACAGTTAAAAACTTAGGTTCTTCCTCTTTTATACAAAAGTTTGTAGGATTTTTTTTCTACAAATTGTGAGCTATATCTGAAATTGAACATCTAACAATTCCCCTTCTAACAGACATATTTTATAATGTCATATTTTATAATAACATTTTATAATTTTTAAGTTATTGAATACATATACACCGCTGTTAATGAATTTATAATATTTTCTTTTACAAGTTGCATATCTGAAAACAGCTCCTTAAAATATGGAACTGCAATGAGGGTTTGAGTTTGGATACAAAGTGAAGCAGAATTCCCTGAGCTCATATCTAACCTGGTTCCTGAAAATACATCAATTGGAATACAAGGAGGCTTGAAACTTCTGGGAAGTACTGAAATGGACAGAGACAAAGGCCAGAGAGAAAGGTAGGGAACTTTATTATTTGTTTACAAAGATGAGTTTGTAAGATTACATCTGTTCCTAGATGTTGCCTGAGCTAGTTACATTACCAAAAACCCAGAGAACATGAACAAGATTAGGAAGACAGTTGGTAAATTAGCAGGGAGAATGATTGGACAGAAACAGCAGGAATCATTCAAAAAAGAGGTCAGAGACAGACTCAGGTGACTGAGTGGCACTAAGAAGACTGGGTGGACCAGGCTGCAAAGAAAGCAACACCACAGATCTCTCCTCCTGGGCTCTGTCCTTGACCAACACCACAGCAGGACTCAGTCAGGTTCATGCTCAGGTTCCAGAAAATGGTTCTTTATACCACTTCAAAGGTTCAGGAAACACAATGCCCAAGAGTCTCAAACTGGCTAGAAATTCTTTTTACTATAAAAGAGAGAACAAAGGAGTAAAGTAAAGGGATCAAGGAAAAGGGAGGGGAAAAGGGAAGAAAGGTAGAATGAATGTACACACTTTCCTATGTACATCTATGAATATGCCCAAACCAATCTCATTTTCATATATATCCAAAAGGCATAAATATAAAAATTATAAATAAATAGAAGAAAGATCAAAAGAATAGAAGAAGAGAAATGGGAATTAGTAAGACTGAATCAGAGCAAATTACATTCCATGCTTGTATAATTATATTAAAATGAACCCCAATACAATGTTTCACTAATACTGTGTATCGGAAAATGAACTCATAAAACGAAATATTTTCATTCAAAAAATATAAGAACAAAAATTTTAAGGTGTACCTTTGTGATCTAACTAATCACCCTTTTTAGAGATAATTTAAGCACAGAGAAAAAATTAACACTAAGATGAATGTGCTGCTCTTAAATTTCATTGCAACAACATTAAATGATAAACATAAAATCCTAATTAATATATCCCCTTTGATTTCCAAAATAGAACATTACAGTATGGCAAGAAGAGATACAGAAAGATGCAGATGGGAGAAGAGAAGTCCAAAATTTTCATAGTTCTTCCAGAATAACAACACATAGAGTGTCACCTCCAGGCAATATGGTTAATAACCTGAATTCTGCCATATGATTTATGTTTTATTTGGCTTTTATTTGACATTTTTACTAATATGGTTTCTCATCAGAGAATTACAAGCATAAGATCTATATTCAAAATTTTCTGTAGAAACTTTCTTGTAAGATGTCAATGGTATGGGTGTGTTCAATACGGTAATTGATTATCAGGTAAAGAAATATTAAGTGCACTGAGCTGTCTGGCTGGGATGTCTCCAGTCAGGCTCCAATGCTGGCTTCTTTTGACACCTCTCTTCAGGTCCACTCGCTTGTGACTTGGCACAAGGCAGGGATGAGAAATCATACAGCAATAACAACATTCATCCTGCTGGGATTGACGGATGATCCAAAACTACAAGTTCTAATTTTCATATTTTTGTTTCTCACTTACATGTTGAGTGTGGCTGGGAACCTCACCATTATCACACTCACACTTTTGGATTCTCATCTTAAAACTCCCATGTATTTTTTCCTCCGAAATTTCTCTTTCCTGGAAGTCTCATTCACCACTGTTTGTATTCCCAGATTCCTGTACAGCATGACAACTGGTGACAACACTATTACCTACAATGCTTGTGCCACCCAATTATTTTTTGTTGTCCTCTTTGGAGCAACAGAATTTTTTCTCCTAGCTGCCATGTCCTATGACCGCTACGTGGCCATCTGTAAGCCCCTGCACTACACAACCATCATGAGCAACAGAGTCTGTGCTACACTCGTCCTCTGCTGTTGGTTTGCTGGCCTGCTGATCATCCTCCCACCCCTTGGCATAGGTCTCCAGTTGGAATTCTGTGACTCAAATGAGATTGATCACTTTGGCTGTGATGCATCTCCCCTTCTACAGATAACCTGCTCAGACACAGTGTTTTTAGATAAAATAATCTTGAGTTTTGCCATACTGACACTAATTATTACCTTGGTGTGTGTCTTTCTCTCCTACACATACATCGTCAAGACCATTCTAAAATTTCCTTCTGCCCAACAAAGGAAAAAGGCCTTTTCCACCTGCTCCTCCCATATGATTGTGGTTTCCATCACCTATGGCAGCTGCATCTTCATCTATGTCAAGCCTTCAGCAAAGGAAGGAGTGGCCATTAACAAGGTGGTGTCCATCCTCACTACTTCAGTTGCCCCTTTGCTTAACCCTTTCATCTATACACTTCGAAACAAACAAGTAAAAGCAGCTTTCAAAGACACAGTAAAACGGATTGTGTTTCTCTCAAAAAACTGATAGCCTATTGATGTTTGCGAAGTATTACTTACATTTAAATCTGAATAACTGTGAGCACTGCTCATGAAAATGACAAACATGGCTTCTTCCAATTTGGTAGACTCATCAAGCTAATGTTCTCCCTGGAACATTTTTCTCTTATAATCCAAAAACCTAAACCAAACAATTTATTTTGCCTTCTTTTAAGTTTCCATTATTCAGAATGGTTTCTTCAATAATCGCAGGCCCCAGAGATTAGTCAAAGACCCAATGTCATTAAAAGGAAATGTAAAGCAGAATTGCATCTCTGGCCATTTGCCTTTCTTGTGATGTGGAATGGAAATATCCAGAGACCACTTCTCCTTTGTGTGAGACATAAACTCACAGAGAACAAGCCCTGGATTTAGAAGCATTATGACTATATTTTGGTTGGGTAAGTTCTCCAACTATTCAGATTTACATCAACTCTTGAATCAAGAATGTTAGAGTTTAAGAAAATTGATCAAGTTATCACAAAAAGTTCATTATTTGGAAAGGATATTCTAAGATGTCAAAGATAAAATCAAGGTTTGGAAAACTGGGTCTAGAGAAGAGTGCAGAGAAGGAAAACAAGAACTAGTCATTCTTATAATTAGAATTCTATTAACTGATAAACAGTCTTTGTTGTTTTGTGCTTTATAATTATGCAAATAAACTTTTGTGCTTTTATAGTACATATGGAACTATTGTCTATGTTTATCAAACATCACATTATTCAACTACGCTTTATATTTTGGTCAGACATATAAATTCTTCATATTATGGCCATAGTATGGGTATAATCTTCCTTCATACTTCAAAAAGATTGAGAAAAAAATCAGGCTACTGCCAAAGGGCATCCTTCTTTTTGCCTTTCTAAGACACCAACAAAACACAACCATGTGTTATCTAGTTTCTCTTATGATCATTAATTTAAGCATATATCTATGTGATAGATATAGATATACTGAGTGAATAACTTCATTTACATTGCGATTTTAGCAAGAAGAATTTATGTGCAGAATAATGGGCCCCTCCTAGAGCTGGCCTGCTCAGACACAAGCATCTTAGGATGATCATGCTCATGGCTGTGGTGACTCTAGTGATTCTTTGGTTCTGGTGACAGTTTCTTACACATACATCATCAGGACCATTCTGAAGATCCTCTCTGCCCAGCGAAGGACAAAGGCCTTTTCCACTTGCTCTTCCCACATGATTGTCATCTCCCTGTATTATGGCAGCTGCAAGTTTATGTACATTAATCCCTCTATAAAAGAAGGAGGTGCTTTCAACAAAGGAATAGCTGTGCTCATTATTTCAGTCAACCCTGTGTTAAATCTCTTCATTTATACACTAAGAAATCAACAAGTAAAGCAAGTCTTCAAAGACACTGTCAGAAACATTGTGAAGTTTTAAGAAAAAAAAGAACACCCTTCAATTAAAAATGTATTTGCACTTCATAAATATGAATGAAGGAAAAAGGCCATTTCCACCAGCTCCTCCCACATGATTGTGGTTTAGTCTAAAAATTTCAAGGGTGGAACTGGCTCTTGAAGATAAAAATACAGAAATCATATGTTCTGTTGTTCAAGGAATCTACAAATATAGAGTAGAGGTAAGATATATACACTATACATTTTTGGATAAATTTACAAATAAGAAATGAAATGACATAGTAAGTGTTACTAGAGACAGGTGAAAAATCCAGCAAAAAACAGGAAGACTTAACACTTCTTTACAGAAATGACTTCAAATTTAAGAAGCAAAACACTGCTTATTAAGTAGAAGTGGTGAAGAATCTGGGGTGATGAAGAAGGCCAGAGCATAAAGTGTACAATTGCAAACTGTGTGGTTAGTTGAGTGTCATGAGTCAGAGGAGTGTTAACAAATTCCTTGTGAGCCTGGTGCAGTGGCACACACCTGTAATCCCAGCAGCTCAGGAGGCTGAGGATTATGATTTCAAAGCCAGCCTCAGCAATAGCCAGGCACTAAGCAACTCAATGAGACCCTGTTTCTAAATAAAATACCAAATAGGGCTGGGATGTGGCTTAATGGCTGAGTGCTGCTGAGTTCCATCCTGGGTACCACCCCAAACAAAAAAGAAAAGAAAAGAAAAGAAAAAAGAAAAACCCTGTGGCCATCAGCATTGTTTCAAGGGGAGAGGCACTGACCTTGTTCCTCAGTCCCAGAATCTGTGCTTCCATTAAAGTGTAAATTCATTTCTCTCCTTTATCCTTTAGGTTTCAGTTGTAGCCATTGCAACCTCCATCCCTTTGTAAGAGGAAAATGAAAGGAAAGAGGATACATTTAGTCCACATTATTCGAATAAGAAAAAAAAAATCTCTAGATTTTGTCACCTTTCATACCCACTTTCTAGAGGTTAGAGTTAAAAAAGACTCCTAGAGGAAGGTTGGAAGCCTCTCTGTTTGTGCCTCTCCTTGACAGAATCTATTGCTTATTTTCTTAAATGACATATTTTTAAGTTAAAAGCAAGAGATTTTCTCTTTCTTTGATAGTTTCTGGTGATGTTTTTATTTATATGTATTAATTGTAAACATTAATGGGGTTCAGTGTCATATTTCAAATAAATGCATACACTGTACACGGATCAAATCCTTTATCCTATTATGATTTTATTTTCATCCTTTTGTTTATATTAATTCGATATTAGAAAACACAAATTTTGTGTACCATTCCATTGATTTTCCTCAAATATACTGCTTTTGTCACTAACATAAACCACCATGGATATCTATTCTATGAAATGAAAATAATATAAGGTATGGATTTAGTTTTATATCTAGAATATTCCAAATGATGAGTCTTGGGAAATTTCTAGGAATAAATTATCCTACTAAAGAAAACTTGGCAAATGGATTCAAGGTAACATCTAAATTTTAACAGGTGTTGGTAGGACCTTGATTTCAATGGAAGATCATTTGTTTTTTAACTGAGCATGTCTATATAATTTAAAGATATCCTAACATGTTGTGGGATGCTGTTTATTGTTTTGAGTACAAATGCAACATAACCTGGTATATTGACATACTTTATATGTGTTAATATGAGCATGGTGCTTCTCAAGCATTTAAGGTAAAAGCTGGATTATACTGATCATGAATATAAATTATCAGACCCACAGAAAGTATTGCAGCATGTATAGTATTTCTGAATAAAAGGTCTTGTATGAAAAGCCTCTTCTATTTTGAATGTCTAGTAATTAATTTGATTTTCAATTTATCCCAGATTTATTGAGGTACCATTTAACTGATACAAAATATCCTTAAACAGTCACACCTACATGATTAAGTTCCTCCACATCCAAATTTCTTCCAAAACCTGTGTGGTAAAGTAGAAACAATGCCACACAGTGATTTAAATCACAGGCTTTTAGTTCATATCTCAGACTCTCGACAATCTATCAGATTTACCTAGATGTTTATAAAACTTATTTTTCTCAACACTAATATATGGATATTAACAGCGTCTACTTTATACAGTACTGGGATGAATAGATATTAAATAGGTTGCTTTACTATAACTAGGACTGTAAAACATGGGCCATTCTATTTGAAATCCTTCTATAACAAGACACATATATTCAGCTCCTCCTGTGTCTAATTCCACCAGATCAGAATAGTCAGCAATGAATCGTCAGAATTTGGTTAACATTAGTCTCATGTACACTGCAAATCTACGGGAGGGAGGATATGTGTAAATACATTGGGAGAAAGTGGTAAGCACACCATGTAAGTCAAAGCTTAAAATCACAAGGCAGCACATCACTATCTCCATAAAAATGTTTAAGGTCTAATACTTAATATATACGTTCATTTTAACTCATTTCTGTAACTGGAGAGAGAAGGAGTCTACTTTCATTCTTCTGCATGTTGATATCCAATTCTCCCAGCTCCATT
Organism: Urocitellus parryii; assembly: GCF_045843805.1. Lineage (NCBI taxonomy): Eukaryota > Metazoa > Chordata > Mammalia > Rodentia > Sciuridae > Urocitellus > Urocitellus parryii. The sequence goes on along the minus strand of NC_135535.1, from coordinate 59,615,356 downwards.
TAGGGAAAAAACTGTTTTATTTTGTCAAAAATCAGTGGCTTAGATGTAAATATTTCTATTTTCTTCTAGGCTATTTTGCTCCACTGGTCTATGTCCTTGGGTCTATGCCAACACTATGCCATTTTGATTACTACAGTTTTACAATGTGTTTTGAACTTAGGTAACAGGATGACTCCTCCTTCATTATTTTTTGAATGGGTATTTTTGGTTGATTGATTTGGCTATTTGGGGTTTTCTGTGGTTCACACAAATTTCAGAATTATGCTTTCAGGTTTGGTGAAGAAGCCATAGGCATTTGATAGAGATTTCATTAAATATGTAGATGGTTTGGGCTATTATAGACCTGCTAACAATATTGATTCTTCTAACCCAAAAACATAGGATATCTTTCCGTTTTTGTATGTGTGTCCTCTTCAATTTCTTTCATCAAAATTTTATGCTTTTTATTATACAGAGAGATCTTGCACCTCTTTGCATAAATTTATTCATAAGCATCGATTATTAAACTATTATAAATGAAATTTCTTTCTCAATTTCTGTTTCAAATAATCTATTGGTGTATTCAAATGCTGTCTATTCTGTGTGTTCATTTTGTGTACAACTTGAATAAATTTGTTAGTTCTAGTTAGTTTGGGGGGGGGGAGTTTCGAGATCTTTCTTTATATATAAGGTCATGTCATCTTCAAAAGTGACAGTCTGACATCATCAGGGAGTGTTCCCCATTGCACTACACCAGAGGCAGAACCCAGTCCATGTAGTACTCCCCCCAACCCAGGCTGCTCCATTTTGAGACCCAATCCAACTGTGTTCTTTCCCCAGTGCAGTGAATGAGTTGCTCTTCTGAGCTGCTGCTATGCCCGCCCCCACTGTGCTTCCCATGGAGACTGAAAGGTACAGGCTGCACAGACTGTGATGCATTACCTAGGCACATTAGATGACCCCAACCCACACACAGGCCCTAGAGACTGGCAGGGGCATGACTCATACCACAGGCAACCTTCCCAAGCTGCCAAGTGAGTTGCATTACACCTGTCTGGTGCAAGTAGAAGAGCCCTACCCTTGTGAAACCTGTGGATACTGACAGGTGACCTCCTGCTGCTATGTTTGCATACAATAGATGATTAATGGAAAAGTGAGAAATAGTTGATAGAAAGATGACAGATCAATGATAGATACATAATAGATAGAACCAAATAATATTTTCCCCTAAGATGGCATCAAATTAAAAAGCTTCTGCACATCAAAAGAAAGAATTAGGAATGTGAAGAGAGAACCTACAGAATCAAAGAAAAACTTTGCTCACTACTCTGTGACAGAGGATTAATATCTAGAATAAATAAAAAATTAAAAAATACTTAACACCAAAAAATAAAATAACCCAATTAATAAATGAGCAAATGAATTAAACACTTATCAGATAAAAAAATAGAAATGTTCAACAAATAGATGAAAAAGTGTTCAACATCATTAGCAATTAGGAAATGTAAATCAAAACTACACTGAACGATGGGCACAGAGGCTCACACCTATAATCCCAGAAGCCTGGCTTGGAAAGCTAAAGCAGGAGGATTGTGAGTTCAAAGCCAGTCTCAGTAAGGGTGAGGTACTAAGCAACTCAGTGAGACCCTGTCTCTAAATAAAATACAAAATAGGGCTGGGGATGTGGCTCAGTGATTGAGTGTCCCTGAGTTCAATCCCTGGTGCCAAAAAAAAAAAGAAAAAAAAACCTACACTGAGATTTTATTCAGAATGGCAAGCATCAAGCATACAAATAATAATAAATTCTGGAGAAGATGGGGAGAAAAAAGAATGTTTTTACACTGTTGGTGGGATTTGAAATTAGTACAACTACTATGGAAATCTGTATACAGTTTGATCAAAAAACTAGGAATGGAACTACTATGTGACCCAACTGTCCCAGACCCTGATATTTATTCTGAAGAATTAAAGTCATCATTCTATAGTGATCCATGCATACCATGGTTAAAGCAGCAAAATTCACAATAGCCAAACTAGGGAACCAGTCTAGATATTCATCAATAGAAGGATGGATAAAGAAATTATGATACTGGGCTGGGGATGTGGCTCAAGTGGTAGCGCACTCGCCTGGAATACGTGCAGCCCGGGTTCCATACTCAGCACCACATACAAAGTGTTGTGTCCGACAAAAACTAAAAAATAAATATTAAAAAAACTCTCTCTCTCTCTCTCTCTCTCTCTCTCTCTCTCTCTCTCTTTCTCTCTCTCTCTCTCTCTCACACACACACACACACACACTCACACACACACAGTTTTATCCCATCATAAAGAAAAATGAAATTATGTCACTTGCAAGAAAATGGATAGAATTTGAGGTCATTACGTTAAGTAAAATAAGCCAAACTCAGAAGATCAAAGATTACATGTTTGCCCTCATATTTGGAAGCTAAAGAGGTAAGAAAAAGGAAAAGAAGCAGAACGGATTTCACAAAAATTAAAAGGAGATCATTAGAAGAAAGGGAGGAGGAAAAATTTGGGAAGGAACAGGGAAGTGCTGGGGAGTGATATTTGCCACATTACATTGTTCTATTGTGTGCAGGCAGGGATCTGTAACAACACCATATATGTAACACCATGATGGGACATAACAGTATGTCCAACTGTAATGCACCAGTGAAAAAATGTGGAACAAGTGAAAAAAGAATCCCCCTAAAAAAGATGAACATCCTGATATTTTTACAATATGTATGAACCTAGAGAACACTACTCTAAATAAAATAACTCAGACACTAAAAAATGTCATTATTTAAACTCTTGTATGAGAAATGTATAATAGATAAAAAGCAGAAGAGAAGCAGAGAAAAGAACAGTGACTGTGGGTGGGAGAAAAAGGGAGATGTTGGTCAATGGGTACAAAGTTTGCTAAGCAAGACAAATAGGTTCTGGAGATCTAAGGCACAACAATATGACTATACTTAGCAATGCCACAGCATACATTTTAAATTTGTTAGGAGAGTGAATTTTAAGTGTCGTCACCATGGAAAGACAAAAAAACTATGAGGTGAGAGGGAGAAAACATAGGCAGCAGTAATGGCAACTCTGCTGCCTAAAAGAAAGTAAATTTTAATATAAGACAGAAATTGAACAATAGTTTTTCAGAAGGAAATACATGAAATAGCACTGTCCAAAAAGTTAGATTATAGCCTATAACAAATAATAATACATTGCATTACCCACATTTTTTAAAATTTGGAGTGACCATATTCACAATGAACAATGTAAATTAGACCAAAGAATTTTAGTAGAGATAACAAATTTGAGGGTGATAAAAAGCTCTATTCTTTAAGAAACCATAATTTCTCAAAGTATTTTGTGCATAGAATAATGTTTCAAAATACAGAAAACATAAACTGATTAAACTACCAGGAGAAAAAGACAAATACACCATTATGGTTAGAAACATTGAAACACTTGTGTCAATGATTAATTGAACTACTACAGAAATTCAGTAAGTATATAGGAGACTTAAGGAAAACCCTCTATAACTAGGGCCTTATTGACTTTATTCACAGAACACTCCACCCAAAGAAGAGCAGAAATGTTCTAAAGTTCACAGAAAATATTTAATAAGATAGACAGTATTCAGGGCAGTTCTATATGAATTTCAAAGGATTCAAATTATACAAAACATAATATCTGGTCAAAGAAAATTAAGGTACAAATCATTCACAAGAGAAACTTAACTGAAAATACAACTAAAGCAGAATTCACAGGGAAATTGATGGTTCTATAGCAGTAATAGCAATTAATATGTGGAAAGTCTATCATCAGCCATAATCTTAGCCATGAAGCTACATCAGCTCTCAGGGAGGCTGGGTAGTATTTTATCTGGGCACTTTGTCACCCTCAATAAAACCAGCATTCAGTAACTATGGATAAAAAGAAGCAGAACAAGAAGAGAAATGACCAGTGTTAGCTACAGCTCATCAGTTATTTCTCAAAACTTCACTCAAAAGACAGTAGAATGAATTGGGCATAACTTTCCTCTGTTCATATATGAATATACAATCAGTGTAACTCCACATCATGTACAACCACAAGAACAGGAAGTTATACTCCACGTGTGTACGATATGTCAAAATACTTTCTAATGTCAGGAATATCTAAAAGAACATATTAAAAAAACCTTACTCAATAAAGAAACATGTCCTTTATCTACAACCTATCCCCTTTGTCAGGGATGACAGATGCTGTCTCACAGTGCCTCTACTGAATGTGAGAAAACTCAGTGGAACCGTGCTGAGAGGGACAGGCAAGACACCTGCTGCAGTGAACACCTCCATCATGTGACAAAAGAATCAACAGGAACAGCAGGAGCTGGAGTCCAGAAATGATGGCAGAAACATTCAAAGAAGAAGCCTTAGTCACTTCCATAAAGAAGTGAGAAGCCAAAATAAAAAAATAGAGAGAGAGAATATATCCTAGGACCAAGGACTTTTCATTCAGTGCTTAGATGCAAAACTCTCTGTTGCTTTAAACTTCACAGGTAGGTCCACTGCTTACTGAAAAGCTACAAGTAGGAAGGGGGCTTTCACAATGCAGACCAGGCAGACTAGGATAAAATCACATCTGAAATGTCCTGAGCCTCTTAATTATTGGAGGAAGGAGCTCATGTTATGTTCCACAGAAGCAAATATTGGAGTGTAAGATAAACTTTTGTTCAAAACTTGCACCACCCCTGGAAGCACACTGACTGGCAGTCTTCTGATCCTGTGTTCCTATCTACAAAACAGGACTTCTTAAATTTTCTTTGAGTATAGTATTTTTATTTTACACAGGATTTAGGTCACAAATACATAACTTATACTATGTATGTAGTACCAGGCAGGATCTAATCCTGTGGAAATAAAGAGATTCAACAAAGTAATAAAAACTGAATTCAAACATACTAAACTCTCCAGGTCTCTGAGGACACTGTCCCCATTGCTACACAAATTTTTACATTGTTCATTAGACTGCCACCAATTTGTGAATAACTTCTCAAACTGAGTCACCAAGGACTGAGTTATTTCCTCTGTTGTTCCCTGTGCACTGTTAGCAATATAAAACAAAGGTTGCTATTACAGAAATTTCAGGGAAGCCTGCCTCCCTGACCAAGACCACATGAGCTCTCCAACAGACTAGAATTTCCCTTTTTACTCTACACCACTATTTTTTTCCCTTGAACTAACAGAATCAAAGGGAAATCTGGTATAAGATGCCATTTTAGATGTGTGGAATAAAGAGAAGATAGAGACTGGTCTCATGATAGCAGGAGTGATGAAAATCTAGACAGGAACTGTCAATTGCCACACTTGCCTGAGGGTGAGTGTGCGTGTGCATGAGTGTGTCCACATATACATGTGCTCCTGTGGAGGCTGAGGGTGGAAATGGGACAGGTGAAAATGAGTGGGCACAGAATACACACAAAGCTCCTCCAGAGCTAATGCTCCTACACTGTGGTTCTTTCAAAGCCCTCTAATGAACGCAGGTCCAAAAGTAAGTATATAATTAGTATATAATTTTTGTGACATATATTCCATATTCTGAAAATCAGGCAGAGGGTGAAAAATCAGCTTTCAAATCTTGTATTTGGTTCATTGAAGGGGGTTGACAATTCATTCTATAAAAGTGTCATTCTGAAGAAAAATGAAATTAGAAATTTCCTCTGATGGCCAGTTTCTCCTTTATCCTGGCCATGAGTATCAGTTGAGAAGACTGTTTTAACTCTCTAGAAACATTCAAGATTACAGAAAAGACACCTCTCCTCAGAAGTATCTGCTAGTGTCATGGATATCAAACAATACCCATATTAGATATGTTCTTAGAAGAAACATGCCTTTTTTATCCATTAGGTATTTAAGTCCTTTTACCAGAGGTTTGTCAGATGCAGAATTCAAACTCTTCTTGGACCTAAACTGTTTAATCTGTGAGAAGTCTTGTTCCCAAATGAAGACTAAATGAGGTTCATTTCAAACATAATAAACAATTATCTAAAATATATTTTAAAATGCACTAGACTGTAAATTTAAAAAAATAAAATCCAATCACCAAAGTGACTAAGAATACATGGGAGAGAACAGAGGAAGGGGAACTGGGGTAATTCAGTGTGAATAAATAAACCTGGTCTATCACCTTGTATTTGCAGGGGCCCTGACGGTACAATACCATCTCTCAGATGAATTATTTCTCCCATGCAGTTTTTCTTGTTCTAAAATCATATCTGTGTACCCTGAGCCATGTGTCCTTCTTATGGTGACACCTGGGACTGCCAAATTTTGTACAGAGCCTGTTGTATCTGATTTGATATAGGAAATTATGGATAGGTACTAGTATAACTAAGAATAATTGTCAAAGAAGAAGCATGAAATAGTTACTGTTTCAACACAAAATTACATTTCTGCTGTTATCTTGTGTTACCATGTCAATGAAAATGTGTTAATATGAAACAGTATCTTCTACTGGTGACCTCAAATCTTCTTTAGGGAGCAACTTTTTCATAGGTGAACCTATAGGTGAGTATCTGATATAATGCTCTATATATCATAAGTAATTACTGAATGTTTATTTGAATGAAAGAATATTGATTGTTTTATTGGGCAGTAATAAATATAAGAACCTTGTGGTTGATTCTCAAATGGACCATAAATATTGGGTGCAAATGAAGCAGTTGTTTAAACAATTAAAAACTTAGTTTCTTCCTCTTTTATACAAAAGTTTGTAGGATTTTTTTCTATAAATTGTGAGCTGTATCTAAAATTGAAAATTTAACAATCCCCCTTCTAACAGACATATTTTATAATGTCATATTTTATAATAACATTTTATAACTTTTAAGTTATTAAATACATACACACTGCTGATAATGAATTTATAATATTCTCTTTTACAAGTTGCATATCTGAAAACAGCTGCTTAAAATACAGAACTGAAATGAGGGTTTAAGTTTGGATACAAATTGAAGCAGAATTCCCTGAGCTCATATCTAACCTGGTTCCTGAAAATACATCAATTAGTGTACAAGGAGGCTTGAAACTTCTGGGAAGTGCTGAAATAAAGTGACAGACATAAAGGCCAAAGAGAAAGGTAGGGACCTTTTATTATTTGTTTACAAAAATGAGTTTGTTAGAGTCCATCTGTTCCTAGATGTTGCCTGAACTAGTTACATTACCAAAAACCCAGAGAACATAAACAAGATTAGGAAGACAGTTGGTAAATTAGCAGGGAGAATGATTGGACAGAAACAGCAGGAATCATACAAAAAAGGGGTCACAGACAGACTCAGGTGACTGAGTGGCACTAAGAAGACTGGGTGGACCAGGCTGCAAAGAAAGCAACACCACAGATCTCTCCTCCTGGGCTCTGTCCTTGACCAACACCACAGCAGGACTCAATCACGGTCATGCTCAGGTTCCAGAAAAGGGTTCTTTATACCACTTCGAAGGTTCAGGAAACACAATGCCTAAGAGTCTCAAAACTGGCTAGAAATTCTTTTCACTATAGAAGAGAGATCAGTGGAGTAGAGTAAAGGGATCAAGGAAGAGGAAGGGGAAGGGGAAAGAAGGGAAGAATAAATATACACACTTTCCTATGTACATCTATGAATATGCCCTAACCAATTGCACCTTCATGTATATCCAGAAGGCATAAATATAAAAATTCTAAATAAATAGAAGGGAAAGGGGAAGTAGTGAGGACTGAATAATAGAAAATTACATTCCATGCTTATATAATTATATTAAAATGAAGCCCAATATAATGTTTCACTAATACTGTGTATAATAAAATGAACTCATAAAAAGAAATAATTTTCATTCATAAAGTATAAAAACAAAAAAGCTAAGGTGCACCTTTATGTTCTAAATTTTTCACCTTATTCAGAGACAATTGAACAAAAAAAAAACTCTAAAATGAATGTACTGCTGTTAAAATTCATTACAACAACTTTAAGTGATCAACATAAAATGTTAATTAACAGATCCTCCTTGATTTTAAAAATATAACATTACAGTATGTCAGTGGAAGCCAAAGAAAGGTGAAGATGAGAGAAGGGAAGTCCAAAATTGTCATAGTTCTTCCAGAATAAGAACACATAGAGTATCACCTGAAGGCAATATTGTTAATAAACTGCATTCTGCACATATGATTTATGTTTTGTTTGGTTTTTATTTGACATTATTACTGATGCAGTACAAGCATAAGTTCTATATTCAAAGTTTTCTATAAAAACCATCTTGTAAGATGTCAATGGTATGGGTGTGTTCGATACGGTAATTGATTATCAGGTAAAGAAATATTAAGTACACTGAGCTATCTGGCTGGGATGTCTCCAGTCAGGCTCCAATGCTGGCTTCTTTTGACACCTCTCTTCAGGTCCACTCGCTTGTGACTTGGCACAAGGCAGGGATGAGAAATCATACAGCAATAACAACATTCATCCTGCTGGGATTGACAGATGATCCAAAACTACAAGTTCTAATTTTCATATTTTTGTTTCTCACTTACATGTTGAGTGTGGCTGGGAACCTCACCATTATCACACTCACACTTTTGGATTCTCATCTTAAAACTCCCATGTATTTTTTCCTCCGAAATTTCTCTTTCCTGGAAGTCTCATTCACCACTGTTTGTATTCCCAGATTCCTGTACAGCATGACAACTGGCGACAACACTGTTACTTACAATGCTTGTTTCACCCAGTTATTTTTTATTGTCCTGTTTGCAGCAACAGAATTTTTTCTCCTGGCTGCAATGTCCTATGACCGCTATGTGGCCATCTGTAAGCCCCTGCACTACACAACCATCATGAGCAACAGAGTCTGTGTTATACTTGTCCTCAGCTGTTGGTTTGCTGGCCTGCTGATCATCCTCCCACCCCTTGGCTTAGGCCTCCAGCTACAATTCTGTGACTCAAATGAGATTGATCACTTTGGCTGTGATGCATCTCCCCTTCTACAGATAACCTGCTCAGACACAGTGTTTTTAGAGAAAATAGTCTTGACTTCTGCCATACTGACACTAAGTATTACCTTGGTGTGTGTCACTCTCTCCTACACATACATCATCAAGACCATTCTAAAATTTCCTTCTGCCCAACAAAGGAAAAAGGCCTTTTCCACCTGCTCCTCCCACATGATTGTGGTTTCCATCACCTATGGCAGCTGCATCTTCATCTATGGCAAGCCTTCAGCAAAGGAAGGAGTGGCCATTAACAAGGTGGTGTCCATCCTCACTACTTCAGTTGCCCCTTTGCTTAACCCTTTCATCTATACACTTCGAAACAAACAAGTAAAAGCAGCTTTCAAAGACACAGTAAAACGGATTGTATTTCTCTCAAAGAACTGATAGCCTATTGATGTTTGCTGAGGCTTACTTACATTTAAATCTGAATAACTGTGAGCACTGTTCATGAAAATGACAAACATGGCTTCTTCCAATTTGGTAGACTCATCAAACTCATGTTCTCCCAGAAACATTTTTCTCTTATAATATAAAAACCAAAATCAAACAATTTATTTTGCCTTCTTTTAAGTTTCCTTTATTCAGAATGGTTTCTTCAATAATCGCAGGCCCCAGAGATTACTCAAAGACCCAATGTCATTAAAAGGAAATGCAAAGCAGAAGTTACATCTCTGGCCATATGCCCTTCATATAATGTGGAATGGAAATATGCCGAGACCACTTCTCACTTCTGTGAGACATAAACTCACAAAGAACAAGCTCTGAATTTAGAAGCATTATGGCTAAATTTTGGTTGGGTAAGTTCTGTAACTATTCAGACTTTTAGCACCTCCCGATTCAAGAATGTTAGAGTTTAGGAATATTGATCGACTTTTCAAAACAAGTTTATTATTTGGAAAGGATATTCTAAGATTTCAAAGATAAAATTAGAGTATGAAAAACATGGATGGATCTATAGAAGAGAGACAGAGAAGGAAAAACAAATATTAGTCATGCACATAATTAGAATTCTATCGACTGATAAACTCTCTTTGTTTTGTGCTTTATACTTATGAAAATAAACTTTTGTGCTTTTATAGTACATATGAAACTATTGTCTTTGTTTATCAAACATCAAATTATTCAACTACACTTTGTATTTTGATCAGACATATAAATTGTTCATATTATGGCCATAGTATGGGTATAATCTTACTTTATACTTCAAAAATATTGAAAAATAAAATCAGTTTATTGCCAAAGGGCATTCTTCTTTTTGCCTTTCTAAGACACCAACAAAACACAACCATATGTCCTCTTCTCTTCTGATAATTAATTTAAGCATATATATATATGCTTAAATATATATATATATATATATATATATAGAGAGAGAGAGAGAGAGAGAGAGAGAGAGAGAGTTAATAACTTCACACATTGTGAGTTTTTAGCAAGCAGGATTTATGTGCAGAATAATGGACCCGTCTAGAGCTGCCCTGCTCAGACACAAGCATCTTAGAAAGGATGCTCATGCTCCTGGCTATACTGACTCTAGTAAATACTTTGGTTCTGGTGACATTTTCTTACACATACATCATCAGGACCATTCTGAGGATCCCCTCTGCCCAGCAAAGGACAAAGGCCTTTTCCACTTGCTCTTCCCACATGATTGTCATCTCCCTGTCTTATGGCAGCTGCATGTATATGTACATTAATCCCCCTATAAAAGAAGGAGATGCTTTCAACAAAGGAATAGCTGTGCTCATTACTTCAGTCACCCCCATGTTGAATCCCTTCATTTATACACTAAGAAGTCAAAAAGTAAAACAAGTCTTCAAAGACACTGTCAGAAAGATTGTGAAGTTTTCAGAAAAAAAAAACAGAACACCCTTCAATGAAAAATGTATTTGCACTTCATAGATATGTATTGAGAGTTTACTAAATTTCAAGGGTTGAACTGGCTCTTGGAGATAAAAATACAGAAATCATATATTTTAATGTTCAAGGAATCTACAAATCTAGAAAAGAGGTTAGGTATGTAGACTCTACATTTTTGGATAAATTTACAAAAAATAAATGAAATAACATATAGTAAGTTGTACTAGAGACAGGTGAATGATCCAGGAAAGAACAGAAAGACTTAGCTCTTCTTTACAAAAATGACTTCAAATTTAAGAAGCAAAACACTGCTTGTAAGGAGAAGTGGTGAAGAATCTGGGGTAATGAAGAAGGCCAGATCATAAAGTGTGTAATTGCAAACTGTGGGGTTAGTTGAGTGTCATGAGTCAGAGGAGTGTTAAGAAATGCCTTATAAGCCTGGTGCAGTGGCACATAACTGTAATCCCAGTGGCTCAGGAGGCTGAGACAGGACTGCGAGTTCAAAGCCAGCCTCAGCAAAAGACAGACACTAAGCAATTCAATCAGACCCTGTCTCTAATAAAATATAAAATAGGGCTGGGGATGTGGCTCAGTGGTTGAGTGCCCCTGAGTTCAATCCCCAGTAACAACTGCCCCCCCTAAAAAAAAAGAAAAGAAAAAAGAAACTTCCTATGGCCATCAGCATTGTGAGGCACTGACCTTCTTCCTCAGTCCCAGAGACTGTGCTTCCATTAAAGTGTAATTTCATTTCTCTCCTTTATCATTTAGGTTTCAGTTATACCCATTGCAATCTCAATTCTTTTGTAATAGGAAAATGAAAGGAAAGAGTATACATTTAGTCAACTTCATTCAAATTAGGAAAAAAAAAAACTCTCTAGATTTTGTTACCTCACATACCCACTTTCTAGCGGTTAGATTAAAAGAGGCTCCTAGAGGAAGGTTGGAGGCCTCTCTGTGCCTCTCCTTGACAGAATCTATTGTTTATTTTCTTAGATGACATATTGTTAAGTTTATAGCAAGAGATTTTCTCTCTCTTTGATAGTTTCGGGTGATGTTTTTATTTATATGCATTCATTGTAAACATTAATGGGGTTCAGTGTCATATTTCAACTACATGCAAACACTGTACAGGGATCAATTCCTTTATCCTATTATGGTTTATTTTCATCCTTTTGTTCATATTGATTAGATATTAGAAAACACAAATTTTGTGGTCTGCTCTATTCCATTAACTTCTTCAGATATACTGCTTTTGTTGCGAACCTAAGCCACCCTGGATATCTATTCTGTGAAGTGAAAATAATATAAGGTATGGATTTAGTTTTATATCTAGAATATTCCAAATTATGAGCCAAAGAAAATAGCTGGAATAAACTACCGTAACAAAAAAAAAAAAATCAGCAAATGGATTCAGGGTAACAACTTAAATTTTAACAGGTACAAAGGACCTTGATTTCAATGGAAGGACATTTGTTTTTTTTTTTTTGGTTTTTTTTTTATTGTTGGTCGTTCAAAATAGTACATAGTTCTTAATACATCATATTTCACAGTTTGATTCAAGTGGGTTATGAACTCCCAATTTTACCCCGTATACAGATTGCTGTATCACATCAGTTACCCTTCCATTGATTGACATATTGCCTTTCTAGTGTCTGATGTATTCTGCTGTCTGTCCTATTCTCTACTATCCCCCCTCCCCTCCCCTTCCCTCCCCTTTTCTATTTCTACCCCTTCTACTGTAAATCATTTCTTCCATTTGTATTATCTTGTCTTACCCCTCCTTTCCTCTTATATGTCATTTTGTATAAGCCTGAGGATCGCCTTCCATTTCCATGTGATTTCCCTTCTCACTCCCTTTCCCTCCCACCTCTCATCCCTGTTTAATGTAAATCTTCTTAAGGCATTAGAGCAGCTTATGCTAAGTGAAGCTAGTCAATCTTTAAAAAACAAATACCAAATGACTCCTTTGATATAAGGATGAAGGACATTTGTTTTTTAATCTGAGCATGTTTATGTAGTTTAATGATATCCTAACACACTGTGGGATGTTGTTTACTCTTTTGAGGACAAATGCAACATAACCCACTACGTGGATATACTTTATATGTGCTAACATGAGCATGGTGCTTCTCAAGCATTTAAGGTAAAAGCTGGATTGTACTGATCATGAATACAAATTGTCAGACCCACAGAAATTATTAGAGCATGTATAGTATTTCTGAATAAAAGGTCTTGTATGGAAAGCCTCTCCTATTTTGAATATCTAGTATTTAATTTGATTTTCAATTCATTCCAGATTCATTGATGTACCATTTAACTGATACAGAATATCCTTAAACAGTCACACCTACATTATTAATTACTCCACATCCAAATTTCTCTCAAAATCTTTGTGGTAAAGTAGAAGCAATGCCACACAGTGATTTAAAACATAGGCTTTAGTTCAAGTCTCATACTCTCAATGATCTATCAGAATTACCTAGGGTCATTTTCTTGAACTTAATGAAGCTTATCTTTCTTAACTCTAAAATATGGATACTAACAGTGTCTGTTTTATAGGGTACTGGGAAGAATAGATATTAAATTGATTTCTTTAATATAATAGGTCTATAAAACATTGGCCATTCTACTTGAAATCTTTCTGCAACAAGAGGTATATATTCTACTCCTCCTGTGTCTAATTCCATGCTTAGATCGGAGATCAGTGAAATTCTTGCCTATGTTCCAGATAAAGACATCAGAATAGTCAGCAATGAATCGTCAGAATTTGGTTAACATTAGCCAAATGTACACAGAATATCTGTCGGAGAGAGGAAATGTTTGAATATGCTGGGAGAGAGTGGTAAGCACACCATGTAAGTCAATGCTTAAAATCACAAGACAGGACATCACTATCTTCATAAAAATGTTTAAGGTCTAATAGTTAATATATACATTCATTTTAACTCATTTCTATAACTGGAGAGAGAAGGAGTCTACTTTCAGTCTTCTGCATGTTGATATCCAATTCTCCCAGCACCATTTAGGGAAAAACTCTCTAATTTTGTCAAAAATCAGTTGGCTTAGATGTATATATTTCTGTATTCTTCTAGGCTATTTTGCTCCACTGGTCTATGTCCCTGATTCTATGCCAACACTATGCCATTTTGATTACTACAGTTTTACAATGTGTTTTCAACTTAGGTAGTAACAGGATGACTCCTGCTTCATTATTTTTTGAATGGTTATTTGGGGTTCATTGATTTGGCTATTTGGGGTTTTCTGTGGATCCACACAAATTTCAGAATTATGCTTTCAGGTTTGGTGGGAAAAGATGTGGGCAATTTCATAAAGATCTCATTAAACATGTAGATGGTGTGGGATATTATAGTCCTGCTAACAATATTGATTCTTCTAACCCAAAAACATAGGATATCTTTCCATTTTTGTATGTGCGTCCTCTTCAATTTCTTTCATCTAAATTTTATAGTTTTTATTGTATAGAGAGATCTTGCACCTCTTTGCTTAAATTTACTCATAAGCATCGATTTTTTAACTATTATAAATAAAATTTCTTTCTCGATTTCTGTTTCAAGTAATTTCCTATTGGTGTATTCAAATGCTATTTATTCTGTATGTTCATTTTGTGTTCAACTTGAATGAATTTGTTAGTTCTAGTTAGTTTTGGGTGGAGTTTGGAGGTCTTTATATATAAGGTCATGTCATCTTCAAAAGTGACAGTCTGACATCATCAGGGTGTGTGCCTCACTGCACTACACCAGAGGCAGGGCCCAGTCCATGTAGTACTCCCCCCAAACCAGGCTGCTCCATTTGAGACCCAATCCAACTGTGTTCTTCCCCCAGTGCAGTGAATGAGTAGCTCTGCTGAACTGCTGCTATGCCCCTCACCCACTGTGCTTCTCATGGAGACTAAAAGGTACAGGTTGCACAGACTGTGATGCATTACCTAGGTGCTTTAGAGTGACCCTAACCCACACACAGGCCCTAGAGACTGGCAGGGGCATGACACATACCACAGGGAACTTTACCAAGCTGCCAACTGAGCTGCATTTCACCTGTCTGGTGCAAGTAGAACAACCCCAACCTTGGGCAACCTGTGGATACTGACAGGTGACCTCCTGCTGCTATGTTTGCATACAATAGATGATTAACAGAAAAGTGAGAAATAGTTGATAGAAAGATGACAGATCAATGATAGATACATAATAGATAGAACCAAATAATATTTTCCCCAAAGATAGCATCAAATTAAAAAGCTTCTGCACAGGAAAAGAAAAAATTAGGAATGTGAAGACAGAACCTACAGAATCAAAGAAAATCTTTGCTCACTACTCTGTGACAGAGGATTAATATCTAGAATAAATAAAAAACTAAAAAATACTTAACACCAAAAAATCAAATAACCTAATTAATAAATGAGCAAATGAATTAAACTCTTCTCAAGATAATAAATAGAAATGGTC
The DNA here is from genome assembly GCF_045843805.1 of Urocitellus parryii. Taxonomy (NCBI): domain Eukaryota; kingdom Metazoa; phylum Chordata; class Mammalia; order Rodentia; family Sciuridae; genus Urocitellus; species Urocitellus parryii. The sequence continues at coordinate 59,600,057 of NC_135535.1, read as the reverse complement.
AACAAATAGATGAAAAATGTTCAACATCATTAACAATTAGGAAATGTAAGTCAAACAACACTGAAGGCTGGGCACAGAGGCTCACACCTGTAATCCCAGAAGCCCAGGATAGAAAGCTAAAGCAGAAGGATTGTGAGTTCAAAGCCAGCCTCAGCAAGGGTGAGGTACTAAGCAACTCAATGAGATCATGTCTCTAAATAAAATACAAAACAGTGCTGGTGGTGTGGCTCAGCGGTTGAGTGTCCCTGAGTTCAATCCCTGGTACAAAAAAAAAAAAAAAAAAAAAAAAAAAAAACCTACACTGAGATTTTATCTCACACCATTCAGAATGGTAAGCATCAAGCATACAAATAATAATGAATTCTGGAGAAGATGAGGAGAAAAAAGAACACTTTTAAACTCTTGGTGGGATTTGAAATTAGTACAACTACTATGGAAAACTGTATACAGTTTCCTCAAAAAACTAGGAATGGAACTACTGTAAGACCCAACTGTACCAGACCCTGATATTTATTCTGAAGAATTAAAGTCATCATTCTATAGTGATCCATGCATACCATGGTTATAGAAGCAAAATTCACATAGCCAAACTAGGGAACCAGTCTAGATATTCATCAATAGAAGGATGGATAAAGAAATTATGAGAAGATCCAATATGGCACGAGCGTGGAGATAGCAACTCTCTGACCTCTTCAGCTTTGCGGGCATAGGGAGTCATAAACCATCTAAATGCTGTTTGCTCAGGATCACTAGGCAATGCTGAGCTGATGTGGATCTGGGGCGAACATTCTGGGCCTCTCGGAACACACACCCAGCCGGGATCAGCTGAATTCAAGCTCCTGTTCGCCTGCGTCTCGCAGACAAACTGCTGTGACTCAGCATTAAAGGATCCCGCTGAAACAACTGATCGACCCTTCTGAACCTGCGGAGGTTAATACCAACTGAGCCTTCATAGGCAGTGGCCACAGGATTGAGACGGGGCTTGGGAGAGCCAGTCAGGACCCACCGTTGCATTGGTCACCCGGCAAAGGGAACCAACTGTCGCCATTTGCATGGGATACCACCATGGCAGAGAACTGACATCATCAGAATGCAGGGGAGGAGATAACTTCATTGAAACCAGCAGCGACAGGTATGTAACCCCCTAGCCCTCCCTCTCCACACAGCAGAGAAACCAAGGCCCCTCCCAGCTCTCCCATAAGGGCCCCTCCCAGCTCTCCCATGAGCTTGATAGTCAGACCCAGGGAATCAGGAGTGGTGCAGAACCCCGGCTACTGCTCCCACCAGTGCTGACAACTGAGGTCTCTTGCACCAGCTACCGGGGGCATGGCTACTGGAGGGCAAGCAAAATTCGCTGAGGGTTCTCAGCCCCAAGCTCCACTAACTTAGGGTCTGAGGGAATGGCAAACAGGGAGAGCGTGCCCAGTCATTAAAGAAAATAGGGCTCCAGGGAGCAGCAGACCTGGCGTGTAACTAGTATTGTGGTGAGCGTCACCAGTGAGCGGGGCCTGGCTTGAGGAAAAGTGGGGAAGTGACTAGACACAAGAAAAGGCCCTAAGCACTCAGGATTGGAGACCCGCCCAGTCGGGGAGGAGGAGCTGCTGAACAGTGATTGGTTCCCGCATATTAACAGAAGAAGCTTGGCCCAGTGGGCTCAGCTCCACCTACTAGAAGAGAAGTTAATCAAACTGTAAGACTGCATTTATTATTTTTTTTATTATTTGGGTTTTTTTCATTTTCATTATTTTTATTTTAAAAATCATTTTAAATATTTTTTATTATTTTTTAATTTTATTTTTTTATTATTTTTTTCAATTTTTTTCTTTTTTTATTTTCTATTTTTTTCTTTTGTCTTTTGATTTCTTTCCAATTTCCTTATTCCCCCTTCTTTGTATTCTACCTGCTTACTCTCATTCTCTTGAGTGACTTCTTCCCTTCCCTTCTAATACATTTCCTCCCAAGCATCAAATAAATTTATAGGAGTAAACAGTAACACAGCAGTCAAACAGAAGAAGAAGTAACATGAGCAGCATGAAAAAGCAAGGAAGAAAAGGAGTACAAACAATGCAGGACAGCCTAAATATTCAGGAGGACCTGGAGGAATCAGAAAAATAGTCAAATAAAGAACTCAAGGAATACCTTAGACAGATGGAATGGAACCTTAAAGAGGATATGAGACAGCAAATTCAAACAGTGAAAGAACACATTGACAATGAATTACATAAACAGATAGAAGAAGCAAATAAGCATCTTTATCAGGAGATAGAGATTATAAAAAAATCTAACAATAATTCTAGAAATGAAGGAAACTATAAACCAAATTAAAAACTCAAATGAGAGTATCACTAACAGAGTGGAGCAAGTAGAAAATAGAACGTCAGATAATGAAGACAAAATATACCATCTTGAAAAGAGTCTAGCCAACTCAGAAAGGCTGGTAAAAAATCACGAAAAAAACATCCAAGAGATATGGGATAACATAAAAAAACCAAACTTAAGAGTCATCTGGATAGAGGAAGGTATAGAGGTTCAATCCAAGGGAATGAGCAATCTGCTGAATGAAATAATTATAGAAAACTTTCCAGAAATAAAAAAGGAAACGGATATACAAATTGTCAATGCATACAGGACACTGAGCATACAAAATCACAGTAGACCAACGCCAAGACACATTGTTATGAAGATATCAAACATACAGAACAAAGAGAAAATATTAAAAGCTACAAGAGAAAGGAGGCAGATTACATTCAGGGGTAAACCAATAAGGTTAAAAACGAATTTTCCATCACAGACACTGAAAGCAAGAAGATCCTGGAACAATGTATTTCAAACACTGAAAGACAATGGATGCTAACAAAGAATTTTGTATCCAGCAAAATTAAGCTTCAGGTACGACAATGAAATAAAAATCTTTCATGATAAACAAAAGTTAAAAGAATTTGCAGTCAGAAAACCAGTATTGCAAAGCATCTTGAGCAAAACACTACATGAGGAAGAAATGAAAAACAATAAACAAAACCAACAGTGGGAAGTGCCTCAGTAAAGACAGAGGGCAGGGGGAAAGCTAACCATGGAGAAACAAACTAAATTTTAAAAAAAAGATAAATAATCAAACATGGCTGTTAGTACAAATCATATATCAATAGTAACTCTAAACGTTAATGGCTTAAACTCTCCAATAAAGCGACATAGGCTGGTAACATGGATTAAAAAAACAAATCCAACAATATGCTGCCTCCAGGAGACACATCTGATTGGAAAAGACATACACAGACTGAAGGTGAAAGGTTGGGGAAAAATATACCACACACACGGTCCTCGTAAGCAAGCAGGGGTGGCCATCCTCATATCGAACAAAATTGACTTCAAGACTAAGTTAATCTTTGTTGGTATGTGGTGCTGAGGATCGAACCCGGGCCCCACGCATGCCAGGCGAGCGCGCTACCGCTGAGCCACACCTCCAGGTACAGGCTGCACAGACTGTGATGCATTACCTAGGCACATTAGATGACCTCAACCCACACACAGGCCCTAGAGACTGACAGGGGCATGACATATACCACGGGCAACCTTCCCAAGCTGCCCAGTGAGCTGCATTTCACTTGTCTGGTGCAAGTAGAACAGCCCCACTCTTAGGCAATCTATGGATACTGACAGGTGACCTCCTGCTGCTATGTTTGCATATAATCAATGATTATCAGAAAAGTGAAAAATAGTTGATAGAAAGATGACAGATCAATGATAGATACATAATAGATAGAACCAAATAATATTTTCCCCTAAGATGGCATCAAATTAAAAAGCTTCTGCACAGCAAAAGAAAGAATTAGGAATGTGAATAGAGAACCTACAGAACCAAAGAAAATCTTTGCTCACTACTCTGTGACAGAGGATTAATATCTATAATATATGAAGAACTCAAAAAACTTAACACCAAAAATCAAATAACCCAATTAATAAATGAGCAAATGAATTAAACTCTTCTCAAGATAAAAAATACAAAGTTCTGGGGCTAGGGATGTGGCTCAAGCGGTAGCGCGCCCTTCTGGCATGCATGTGGCCCAGGTTCAATCCCCAGCACCACATACAAACAAAGATGTTGTGTCCGCCGAATACTAAAAAATAAATATAAAAAAAAATACAAAGTTCAACAAATAGATGAAAAAATGTTCAACGTCATTAGCGATTAGGAAATGTAAATCAAAACTACACTGAAGGATGGGTTCAGAGGCTCACACCTGTAATCCCAGCATCCTGGCTTGGAAAACTAAAGCAGGAGGATTATGAGTTCAAAGCCAGCCTCAGCAAGGGTGAGGTACTAAGCCACTTAGTGAGATCCTGTCTCTAAATAAAATACAAAATAGTGCTGGGGATGTGGCTCAGTGGTTGAGTGCCCCTGAGTTCAATCACTGGTACCAAAGAAAAAAAAAAAAAACCTACACTGAGATTTTATCTCACACAATTCATAGCAAGCAGCATCAAGCATACATATAATACTAAATTCTGGAGAAAAAGGAACACATTTACATTGTTGGTGGGATTTGAAATTAGTACAACCATGGAAATCTGTATAGTTTCCTCAAAGGCTAGGCATGGAACCACTATATGACCAAACTGTATCAGTCCCTGGTATTTATCCTGAAAAATTAAAGTCATCATTCTATAGTGATGCATGCATACCATGGTTATAGCAGCAAAATTCACAATAGCCAAACTAGGGAACCAGTCTAGATGTTCATCAATGGATGCATGGATAAAAAAAATACAATACTGATGTGCTTATGCACACACACACACACACACACACACACAGGGAGAGAGAGAGAGAGAGAGAGAGAGAGAGAGAGAGAGAGTTTTATTCCTTCATAAAGAAAAATGATATTGTGTCTATTGCAGAAAAATGGATAGAATTGAGGCCATTATGTTAAGTGAAATAAGCCAAACTCAGAAGGTCAAAGATTACATGTTTGCCCTCATATTTGGAAGCTAGAGAGCGGTAAAAGGAAAAGAAGGGAGGACAGGGATTTCACAAAAATTAAAAGGAGATCATTAGAAGAAAGGGAAGAGGGAAAATTTGGGAAGGAAACAGGGAAGTGCTGGGGAGTGATATTTGCCACATTACATAGTTCTATTGTTTGTGTAGGCAGGAGTCTGTAACAACACCATGTATGTAACAACATGGAGGGACATAACAGTATGTCCAACTATCTATAATGCACCAGTTAAAAAATGTGGAAGGAGTGAAAAAAGAATCCCCATAAAAATATGAACATCCTGGCATTTTGACAATATGTATGAACCTAGAGGACACTAGTTTAAATTAATAAGTCAGACACTAAAAAAGATCATTGTTTAATCTCTTGTATGAGGAATGTAAAATAGATAAAAAAAAAACAGAAGAGAAACATAGAATAGAACAGTGGATGTGGGGTGGGAGAAGCAGGGAGATGTTTGGTCAATGGGTACAAAGTTTGCTAAGCAAGACAACTAAGTTCTGGAGATCTAAGGCATAACAATATGACTATACTTAGCAATGCCATGGCACACATTTTAAATGTGTTAAGAGAGTGAATTTCAAGTGTCGTCACCATGGAAAGACAGAAAAACTATGAGGTGAGAGGAAGAAAAATAGGCAGCAGCAATGGCAACTCTGCTGCCTAAAACAAAGTAAATTTTAATATAAGACAGAAATTGAACAACAGATTTTCAGAAGGAATTAGATGAAATAGCACTATCCAGAAAGTTAGATGATAGCCTATAACAAATAATAATGCATTGCATTATCCACATTTTTTAATTCACAATGGACATATTCACGATGTACAATGTAAATTAGACTAAAGAATTTTAGTAGAGATAACAAGTTTGGGGGTGATAAAAAGCTCTATTCTTTAAGAAACCATAACTGCTCTAAGTATTTGTACATAGAATAATGCTTCAAAATATAGGAAGCATAAACTGATTAAACTACAAGGAGAAAAAGACAAATACACTGTTATAGTTAGAAACATTGAAACACTTGTGTCAATGATTAATTGAACTAATATAGAAATTCAGTAAGTATATAGGAGACTTAAGCAAAACCTCTATAACTATGGCCTTCCTGACTTTATTTACAGAACACTCCACCCAAAGAAGTGCAAAAATGTTCTAAAGTTCACAGAAAATATTTACTTAGACAGCATTTGGGGCAGATCTAGATGAATTTCAAAGGATTCAAATTATACAAAACATAATATCTGGTCAAAGAGAATTAAGATAGAAATCATTCATAAGATTTCTGAGAAACATAACTGAAAATACAACTAAAACAAAATTCACAGGGAAATTGATGGTTCTATAGCAATAATAGCAATTAAAATATGGAAAGTCTATCATCAGCCATGATCTTAGCCATGCAGCTACATCAGCTCTCAGGGAGGTTGGGTAGTATTTTACCTGGGCACTTTGTCACCCTCAATAAAACTAGCATTCAGTCACTATGGATAAAAAGAAGCAGAACAAGGAGGGAAATGACCAGTGTTAGCTACAGCTCATCAGCTGTTCCTCAAAACTTCACTCAAAAGACAGTAGAATGAATTGGGCATAACTTTCCTCTGTTCATATATAAATAAACGACCAGTGTAACTCCACATCATGTACAACCACAAGAACAGAAAGTCAAACTCCATGTATGTACGATATGTCAAAATACGTTCTACAGTCATGAATATCTAAGAAGAACATATTTTAAAAATCTTTACTCAATAAAGAGACATCTCCTTTATCTCAAACTTATCCCCTTTGCCAGGTATGACAGACAGAGAGACAGGAGTGATGTGTGAGAAAACTCAGTAGAGCAGTGCTGAGTGGATGGCGGGTGGTGCAGTGAGAAGAGGGACAGCCAAGACACCTGCTGCAGTGCACACCTCCATCATGTGACAAAAGAATGAACAGGAACAGCAGGAGCTGGAGTCCAGAAATGATGGCAGAAACAGTCAAAGAAAAAGACTTAGTCACTTCAACAAAGTAATGATAAGTCACAGTAAATACAAAAAATATAGAACATATCCTGGGACCAAGGACTTTTCATACAGTGCTTAGATGCAAAACTCTCTGTTGCTTTAAATATTAGAGGTAGGTCCACCGCTTATCTGAAAAGCTACAAGTTGGAAGGGGTGTGATGACAATGTGGGCCAGGCAGATTAAGAGAACATCACATCTGAAATGCCAGTGAACCTCCTAATTATAGGGGAAGGAGCTCATGCTGTGTTCCACAGAAGCAGATATTGGAGTGGAAGATAAACTTCTGTTCAAAACATGCACCACCCCTAGAAGCACACTGACTCACAGTCCTCTGATCCTCAGTTTTTTTTACCTGGAAAACAGGACTTCTTAAATTTTCTTTAACTATACTATTTTTATTTTACACGAGATTTAGGTTACAAATACATAACATATAATACATATGAAGTAGCAGGCAGGATCTAATCCTGGGGAAATACAAAGTTTCAACAAAGTAATCAAAACTGAATTCAAACATACTAAACTCTCCAGTCTCTGAGGACACTGTCCCTATTGCTACATAAATTTTTATATTGTTCATTAGACTGCTACCAATTTGTGAATAACTTCTCAAACTGAGTCACCAAGGACTGAATTGTTTGCTCTGTTGTTCCCTGTGAACTGGTAGCAATATAAAACAAAGGCTGCTATTACAGAAATTTCAGGGAAGCCTGCCTCCCTGACCAAGACCACATGAGCTCTCCAACAGACTAGAATTTTCTTTTCTGCTCTACACCACTATTTTTTTTCCTTGAACTAACAGAATCAATGGGAAATCTGGTATAAGATGCCATTCTAGATGTGTGGAATAAAGAGAGGATAGAGACTGGTCTCATGATAGCAGGAGTGATGAAAATCTAGACAGGAACTGTCAATTGACACACCTGCCTGAGTGTGAGTGTGTGTCCACCCATGCATGTGCTCATGTGGAGGCTAAGGGTGGGGACTGAGATAGGTGAAACATAAGTGGGAACAGAATACACACAAAGCTCCTCGACAGCTAATGCTCCTACACTGTGGTTCTGTCAAAGCCCTCTAATGAAGATGTATCCAAAAAGTAAGTATATAATTAGTATGGAATTTTTGTGACATATATTCCATATTCTGAAAATCAGGCAGAGGATGAACAATTGGTTTTAGAGTCTTATATTCTGTTCATTGAAGGGGGTTGACAATTAATTTTATAAAAGTGTCATTCTGAAGAAAAATGAAATTAGAATTTTCCTCTGTTGGTCAGTTTCTCCTTTATCCTGGCCATGAGTATCAGTAGAGGAGACCGTTTTAACTCTCTAGAAACATAGAAGACTACAGAAAAGACACCTCTACTCAGAAATATCTGCTAGTGTCATAGATAATATCCATATTAGATAGGATCTTAGAAGAAACATCCCCTTTTTATCCTTCAGGTATTGAAGTCCTTTTGCCACTGTTTTGGCAGATGCAGCATTCAAACTCTTCATGAACCTAAACTGTCCAATCTGTGAGAAGTACTGGTCCCAAATGAAGACTAAATGAGGTTTGTTTCAAACATAAGATAGAAGTGTCTGCAATATATTTTAAAATTCACAAGACAGTTCATTAAAAAAAACAAATCAGCAAAGTGACTAAGAAACATGGGAGAGAACAGAGGGAGGGAAACAAGGGTAATTCAGTGTGAATAAATAAATTCATTATCAGCAGTGTATATGGCATATCACTGTGTATTTGCCAGGGGCCCTAATGGTACAATATTATCTCTCAGGTGAATTATTTCTTCCATGCTCTTTTCCTTGTTCTAAAATCAGATCTGTGAACCCTGAGCCATATGTCCTGTTTTTGGTGACACCTTGGACTGCCAAATTTTGTACAAAGAAAAGAGCTTGTTGGATCTGAATTGATAAAGGAAAATATGAATAGGTACTAGTATAACTAAGAACAATTGTAAAGGAAGAAGCATAAAATAGTTACTGTTTTGAATCCAAAATTACATTTCTCCTGTTACCTTATGTTACCATGTCAATGAAAATGTGCTAATATGAAGTATTATTTTCTACCGGAGGTCTCAAATCTTCTTTAGGGAGCAACTTTTTCATAGGTGGACCTCAAGTCTCTGATATAATCCTCTGTACATAATAAGTGATTATTGAATGTTCATTTGAATGAATGAATGTTGATTGTTTTCATGGACAGTAATAAATAAGAGAAATGTACAGTGTCTTTGATTCTCAAATGGACCACAAATATTGGGTGCAAGTGGGGCTGTTATCTAAACATTTAAAAATTAGTTTTTAGCCTCTTTATACAAAAGTTTATAGGTTTTTTTAATAAATTGTGAGCTATATCTAAAATTGATCACTTAACAATCCCCCTACTAAGACATATTTTATAATGTCATATTTTATAACATATTTTATAATTTTTAAGTTATTAAATACATATACATTGCTGATAATGAATTTATGAAATCTTCAAGTTGTATATCTGAAAACAGCTGCTTAAAATATGGAACTGCAATGAGGGTTTAAGTTTGGATGCAAAGTGAAGCAGAATTCCCTGAGCTCATATCTAACCTGGTTCCTGAAAATCTATCAATTAGAACACAAGGAGGCTTGAAACTTCTGGGAAGTGCTGAAATGGATAGAGATAAAGGCCAAAGAGAAAGGTAGGGAACTTTATTATTTGTTTACAAAGATGAGTTTGTAAGAGTCCATCTGTTCCTAGATGTTGCCTGAGCTAGTTACATTACCAAAAACCCAGAAAACATAAACAAGATTAGGAAGACAGTTGGTAAATTAGCAGGGAGAATGATTGGAATGAAACAGCAGGAATCATTCAAAAAAGAGGTCAGAGACAGACTCAGGTGACTGAGTGGCACTAAGAAGACTGGGTGGACCAGGCTACAAAGAAAGCAACACCACAGATCTCTCCTCCTGGGCTCTGTCCTTGACCAACACCACAGCAGGACTCAATCAGGTTCATGCTCAGGTTCCAGAAAATGGTTCTTTATACCACTTCAAAGGTTCATGAAACACTCTGACTAAGAGTCTCAAACTGGCTAGAAATTCTTTTCACTATAGAAGAGAGATTAGTGGAGTAGAGGAAAGGGATCTAGAAAGAGGGAAGGGAAGGGGAAAGAAGGGTGAAATGAATCTGACACACTTTCCTATGTACATCTATGAATATGCCCCAACCAATCGAACCTTCATGTATATCCAGATGGCATAAACATAAAAATCATAAATAAATAGAAGAAAGATCAAGAGAATACCAGAAAGGAAAAGGGAAGTAGTGAGGACTGAATCAGAGCAAATTACATTCCATGCTTGTATAATTATACTAAAATGAACCCAAATACAATGTTTCACTAATACTGTGTATCTAAAAAAAAATCATAAAAAGAAATACTTCTCATTCACAAAACATAAGAACAAAAAATCTAAGGTGCACCTTTGTGCTCTAAATTTTTCACCCTTTTTAGAGATAATTTAAGCACAAAGAAAAATTAACACTAAGATGAATGTGTTGCTGTTAAAACTGATTGCAACAAATTTAAATGATGAACATAAAATCCTGATTAACAGATCCTCCCAGATTTTGAACATAGAACATTACAGTATGGCAGGAGAAGGCAAAGAAAGATGAATTTGGGAGAAGAGAAGTCCAAAATTGTCATAGTTCTTCCAGATTAAGAACACATAGAGTGTCACCTCCAGGCAATATTGTTAATAAACTGCATTCTGTACATATGATTTATGTTTTGTTTGGTTCTTATTTGACATTTTTACTAATGTGGTTTGTCATCAGAGAATTACAAGCATAAGATCTATATTCAAAATTTTCTGTAGAAAACTTCTTGTAAGATGTCAATGGTATAGGTATTTTCAATGAGGTAATTGATAATCAGGTAAAGGAATATTAAGTGCACTGAGCTGTCTGGCTGGGATGTCTCCAGTCAGGCTCCAATGCTGGCTTCTTTTGACACCTCTCTTCAGGTCCACTCGCTTGTGACTTGGCACAAGGCAGGGATGAGAAATCATACAGCAATAACAACATTCATCCTGCTGGGATTGACAGATGATCCAAAACTACAAGTTCTAATTTTCATATTTTTGTTTCTCACTTACATGTTGAGTGTGGCTGGGAACCTCACCATTATCACACTCACACTTTTGGATTCTCATCTTAAAACTCCCATGTATTTTTTCCTCCGAAATTTCTCTTTCCTGGAAGTCTCATTCACCACTGTTTGTATTCCCAGATTCCTGTACAGCATGACAACTGGTGACAACACTGTTACTTACAATGCTTGTGCCACCCAGTTATTTTTTGTTGTCCTCTTGGGAGCAACAGAATTTTATCTCCTGGCTGCCATGTCCTATGATCGCTATGTGGCCATCTGTAAGCCCCTGCACTACACAACCATCATGAGCAACAGAGTCTGTGCTACACTCGTCCTCTGCTGTTGGTTTGCTGGCCTGCTGATCATCCTCCCACCCCTTGGCTTAGGCCTCCAGCTACAATTCTGTGACTCAAATGAGATTGATCACTTTGGCTGTGATGCATCTCCCCTTCTACAGATAACCTGCTCAGACACAGTGTTTTTAGAGAAAATAGTCTTGACTTCTGCCATACTGACACTAAGTATTACCTTGGTGTGTGTCACTCTCTCCTACACATACATCATCAAGACCATTCTAAAATTTCCTTCTGCCCAACAAAGGAAAAAGGCCTTTTCCACCTGCTCCTCCCACATGATTGTGGTTTCCATCACCTATGGCAGCTGCATCTTCATCTATGGCAAGCCTTCAGCAAAGGAAGGAGTGGCCATTAACAAGGTGGTGTCCATCCTCACTACTTCAGTTGCCCCTTTGCTTAACCCTTTCATCTATACACTTCGAAACAAACAAGTAAAAGCAGCTTTCAAAGACACAGTAAAACGGACTGTATTTCTCACAAAGAATTGAGAGCCTATTGATTTTTTTTGAGGCTTACTTACATTTAAATCTGAATAACTGTGAGCACTATTCATGAAAGTGACAAACATGGCTTCTTATTATTGGGTATACTCATCAAACTCATGTTCTCCCTGGAACATTTTTCTCTTATAATACAAAAACCAAAAAATCAAACAATTTATTTTGCCTTCTTTTAAGTTTCCTTTATTCGGAATGGTTTCTTCAATAATTGCATGCCCCAGATATTAGTCAAAGACCCAATGTCATAAAAAGGAAATGCAAAGCAGAAGTTGCAGCTCTGGCCATATGCCCTTCTTGTGATGGGGAATGGAAATATCCAGAGACCAATTCTCACATCTGTGAGACATAAGCTCACAGAGAACAAACCCTGAATTTAGAAGCATTATGACTAATTTTGGTTGGGTAAGTTCTCCAACTATTCAAATTGACAGCATCTCTTGATTCAACAATGTTAGAGTTTAAGAAGATTGATCAAGTTATCAAAACAATTTCATTATTTGGAAAGGATATTCTAAGATGTCAAAGATAAAATGAGAGTTTGGAAAACATGGATGGGTCTAGAGAAGAGTGTGAAGAAGAAAAACAAGTACTAGTCATGCACATAATTGGAATTCGGATAACTGATAAAGAGTCTTTTGTTGTTTTGTGCTTTATAATTATGAAAATAAACTTTTGTGCTTTTATAGTACATATGGAACTATTATCTATGTTTATCAAACATTAAACTGCTCAACTACACTTTATATTTTGATCAGACATATAAATTGTTCATATAATGGCCATAGTATGGGTATAATCTTCCTTTATACTTCAAAAATATTGAGAAAAAAATCAAGAGTATTGCCAAAGGGCATTCTCCTTTTTGCCTTTCTAAGACACCAACAAAACACAACCATGTGTCCTCTAGTTTCTCTCATTAATTTAATCATATATCTTTGTGATATATATATTTTCTGAATTAATAACTTCACCCATATTGTGAGTCCTTATCAAGCAGAATTTATGTGTAGTAATATTGTTTTCCTTGATTGATGAACAGAAAATTAACATTATAAAGTTTATTTTTAAAAGTCTGCCCAATTTGCCACTCAGAAACCAAGTGCCTATGGATAGGACCAACACTTGACATGAAGTAGGTTCAGACAAGCTTATCACCTACTTCTGTTCTGGACAGTGCAGCATTCTTCTCTTGTACCCACTCATAAATGGAGGGCATTGGTCACGTCTCTGTAATCTCAACATGGAGTGCATCAAATAACTGAGGACCAGAATTAACTTTGCCAACTCTGATTAAAGAAAATATTCAGAACTTTGTGGAGTTTAATTTTACATGTAGGGTAGAGGGATTTTATACCAAGTGGCAAATTTTAAACATATATGTACGCAACGTGTATATGTGTGTCACCCTGTTTGCCCTCAGCTTTTCCTGATCTATGCCGAATTTTAGTCACTCAGCATTATTATTTTTTCTATGAAAAATTCTTATTTACTTCTCATACACCTATCATTGCTATCACAGTTCTAATCTAAATATTCAGTCTCAACAAAAATATTTTTATTCTACATTTTTTGTCACTATAATCCTACTGGTTTTCAATGTTTGTGTTATGTATGTATTAATCTTGTTTCTATTATTCTTTGAGGGCAAATGCCTCTGGCAGAGGAAGAATTAAAAACTCTTGATAATAGATGCCAGTTCATCACCTATAATTGGTTGTCAGATTTTAATACATAACCTAAAATCTTTCTGATGTCATACATAGTTCAATAATATAAATTAAGGATGTGCTTTTTTAAAAATGTATATTTGTTTTACTTATAGGTAGACACAGTATCCCTCATTTATTTTTATGTGGTGCTGAGAATTGAACCCAGTGCCTCACACATACTAGGCAAGCACTCTACTACTCAGCCACAATTGCAGCCTGAAATATCTTCTTAATTAGATATGATCTAGTTTGGTGTCACTTAAACCTTACACTAAAACTGCTATTTGCATGATCAAGGAAATGAGAGTGTGATCATGGAAATGTGCTACAATGCAAGATTTAAGGGCAAGGAAGAAAAGACAGTACTATAGTTATTATTTATATCATTACATTTTACTCAAGGCAAGCAAGGAAAATATTCCTACCACTTCCCTCTAAGAACTGCCATTTTAATTTCTTTTATTCATTCAACAATTATTTATTGAATAACTGCTTGTGGTAAGCATTGTTTTATTCACTGAGAATATGACACTAAACAAATCGGGAAAGGTCCCTGGTAACGTGGAATTTATATGTCACTCTCAGAAAGAAAAAAGTGTGTGCTCGTAAGGCAAACAGGACCACTTACATTCACCCCTGACTTTGGTATCCAGAACATTTCTTCAAGTATGAGCCTCCTGAACCATCTTTTTAAGTGCAATTATATAGATAAAGTATGTTAGAAGTACAGAGAAGCAACTGAAAGAGCTGGAACAATTTGGGTTACAAAATAAATAAAATACTATCAAATTATAATACAAAATATCCAGTATTCAAGAGTCCACAGTAGTACAAATAAATATTTAAATAAATTAATAAATGATGGAGAAGAGACATCCTGTGCAGAAGTAGTCCAAACAATTTATGTAGGTAAATATAAAGCAGGGGAACAAAGCTCCCCACTCCTTAGGACTTCCTTCCCAAGAGTATAGTATAGAAACAGTGTGGGGAGGAGGGAATCTTTACAGTGGAGAAGTGTGACAAACAGTCTGAGCCAGGAGATCCAGGCCAACATCAACAGTCATACGTTATGTTGATCAGTAACCTCAATGTGACAGGCCAAAAATTGTGCTTCACCTCTCTGGTCATCCCAAACACAGCAGACAGATTCCAATATTGGAGCATTGTGCAAAATACCTGACCAGTCCCCCCTCAAAAATACCAAGGTCATCAAAAATAAGGGAAGTCTGAGAATCTGGCACAGCCAAGAGGAGCCTAAAAATACATGAAAACTCAATGTAATGTGCTATCCCAGGGATTCTAGAATAGAAAAAGGTATTAGGTAAAAGTTTAAAAGTCTGAATAAACTATGGGCTTTATTTAATAATAATGTACCAGTATTGGTTAATGAATTATAAGAAGTTCATTATACCAATGTGAGATGTTAATAATAGGGGATATTGGGCATCGGATATGTGGACACCCTCTGTATTATTTTCTCACTCTTCTATAATATAAAAGTGTTCTTTAAAAAAAAAAAGTCTACTAAAAAAATAAATACAATCCTCAAGTTAAATAACTACTTTCTCCATGATGAGAAAGATCTGTGGCTACCTAAATGATAGATTTGAGAGAAAACTTTAAAATGTCTTTTTCAGGCCAGTCAATGCAAGGATGGCATTCAACCCGTTGCTCCATCTCTGCTGCTCTTCTCTCCAGCCTGCTGACCACCTGCCTGTGATGATCCCATTGCAACTTCCTCACAAGTCTCTGTGGGATGGCTTCTCTTAAATATCCATTTAACCTTTGTTCATTAAAGAACAAAGTGTCTTTGTTAGTACCAACACCCCTAGGGAACATATTCCTTGTTAGCACAATTGATCCCAAAGTGGCTGCTCTGAAAAGATAGGAAAATTACTATTTGGGATATTAAAAACCCTACACAGACATGGCCTTTGGCCACTCTAAGTCCCAGGGGAGGCTGGGGGATCTAGGGCGCTCTGGAGCCTGGTCCAGGGGGAGTGGGCAGGGCCGGGCAGGCGGGCTGCCAGGTGCCTCTTGCTGGAGACAACCCGCAGAGGGGACGCAACGCCTCTAGGCGCACACTGCGCAGGAGCACTCTGCCAGCGCAACGCTCTTCTGGCTAAGGAGGCTGGTTCAGTGGCTGGGCCTCGCCACCTTCCAGATCTTCCTGCACTTGCTTCCCCTATTGGTGTTCCCCGCGCTTCTAGCACTGCGAATGGACGGCCTGGCCACAGGCCTCTCCTGGTGGAACGTGTTCGTGCCCTTCTTCAACCCTGCCGGGTTCAGCACCTGCTTTATCACTATCCTGTCCCTGCGCCTCTTCCAAGACGGGAAGAGCACCTAGCAGTGCTGTGTCTCTTCTGGGTTCTTATGGTCCTTAGCCTCAAGTGCGTCTTTGAAATGCTGCTGTGTCAGAAGCTGGTGGAGCAGACAAGAGAGCTCTGGTTCGTCCTGACCGCGTCTCTGGTCTTCATTCTGCTGTAGCTGCTGGTGATCTTCAGGGACTGGGAAAATGGAGCTGCACAACTGAACTGCGGGGCCTCCAAGCTGAGTCCCTACATGCATCACGCCAGAGAAGAAATCCTGGTCTAAACACAACACAGCGTTTGCTTGTGCCCGGCTGAGTGACCAGTTTACTCTATGCCAGTGATGTCTCACATTGTTTCCTCAACAGGGTTTTTTGTTTGTTTGTTTTATTTTGTTTTTAAAGAGTATCCTCCATCTTTGGAATGTATTTCCTGTTATTCATGCTTTGAGTACCTAATCCTGAATTGAGATCCTAAGAAGGGACCCAGCCCAGACAGTCCTGAACTACTCCCATAGTAGGAAATTGCACGTAATAAAATGTCCCAAAGGGCTCTGAGTATTCAGCATGGATCCTGAGGGTCTACTTTATGAAGGTGACAAAACTGAATTAGGATTTTATCCAGCCAGCAGCACTGACCAAAGAGCTCACAGCTCCCCTGAGCCTTGAGAGAGAATGGCCCTTTATTCATTCCAGCTCAGGCAGAGACAGAAGAATGCTGACAATGAGCATGATTAGGACCCTATCTGGTTCTGCCACCTGAGAAAAGAATCCCACTAGCAAGTAGTAGCTTGGCTTCCTGTTCCAGCAGATTGCAATTTCAGGACTTTCCCACCACCTTGTGGCCAGCACCACTAGTGCATCTGAGACAGATTTAGGCCTTTCTAAGGAACCAAAGACAGAAACAGGTGCTCTGATATTCCTGACATAAAGACCAATTTACCGGGGCTTGTGAGCAGCCCAGGTTTGTTGGCCTGAGGTCTTCAGTTTGATGCCAGTTAGGTGCCAAGTGAGAACATTCGCTGAGATGATAATAAAATAAGATAATGCTTTCCTGAAATGAAAAACAAACCAACCAACCTACACAAAGTTCAGTGTCTCTCACTCAGGTAATCATTTCTCCTGGCAACAGAGAAAGCCCTAGAACTCTAGTGTTCAATACATTTTGTTCACACCTTAATAAATATTTGAAAGTATATTCATCATTATGCTGTGTAGCATAGAAATACTAAAATGAATAAATAAATCTTCCCTGGGACAATAAACAAGGTTAACAATACAAGAAACTTCACAAAACAGCATACATTGAAATGCCACCTGAGTGGCAAACATGAGTGTTCCAATACAGAAGAGATTTTTCCTATGGTCAAGTAAAATAATAAGAGCACTTACATTGTTTACTATATGCCAGGCATCACACTAAGAAATATGTATGGCAATAATAGAGTCAACAAATAATCTATAATTATTATGATCATTACTTGTTATTTAAAAAATAATTCTTATCATTCTTGTTTTACAGATGAAGCATAGGAAGCACAGAGCCAAAGACACACAACTAATCATAGGTGGAAGTGCTGAGATCTGAACCCACATGATCTGGATCCATATTGCATACATATCACCAGAATGTAATACTGCTTCCTATTGTGACAGACCCTGTGAAGATAACAGAACTCTACTTAGATCTAGAAGATATTTAGAAAGGTGGAAGGATAAGAAGTGAACAGCATATCTTGCAATAGAACAAGATCAAAAAATGGATTGTAGGGCTGGGGATGTGGCTCAAGCAGTAGCACACTCGCCTGACATGCACCGAGCTGGGTTCGATCCTCAGCACCACATACAAAGAAATAAATATATTAAAATTCATTCATTCTCTCTCTCTCTCTCTCTCTCTCTCTCTCTCTCTCTCTCTCTCTCTCTCTTTAAAAAAAATGGATTGGACTGTGCTTCAAGCACTTTGAGTAAGCCTTCCTATGTGGGCAAAATTTTATGTTAGGCAGATATAAAAATTAGAATTAATCAATGATATTTACCATCTGGTTAATAAATGGGAGGAAAATGAAGTCTAAGTCACTCATAGAATTTAAGTCTACATGACTGGAAATACACTTCCCTTGGCATTAAGAGATAATTAACAGGGGCTGGGGATGTAACTCAAGCGGTAGCGTGCTTGCCTGGCTTGCGTTTGGCCCGGGTTCGATCCTCAGCACCACATACAAACAAAGATGTGTCCACTGAAAACTAAAAAATAAATATTAAAAATTCTCTCTCTCTCTCTAAAAAAAAAAGATAATTAACATAGTGAATCAGTATTGTTCTTTTTTTTAATTGGTACCTTATAGTTACACCTAATTTAGGGGTTTATTTTTACCTATTCATAACATAATTTGCTCCATTTCAATCCCCATAACTAACCCTTTTCCTACCTTCTGACCTTCACCTGATCCCTTTCCTCTACTCTATTGGTCTTCCTTCTATTAATTTAATTTTTAATTAGTGTATTATATGTAAAAGTGGGATTTATTCTGATATATCCACACATGCACATGGCATAATTTAGCCAGTTTTATTCCATGACTCATCCCCTTGCCCATCCCTCATCCCCTCCCTTGAAACCAGTCCTCTATTTCATTGTTCTCCCTTCTATTTTTACAAGATCCTCTTTTTAAAAAATAATTCATTATTTCTTTCTAGCTCCCTAATATGAGAAAAAACATTAAACCTTTGACTTTCTAAGTCTGGCTTGTTTCACTTAGTATGATATTCACCAGTTCCATCCATTTCCTAGCAAAAGACATAATTTCTTTCTTCCTTATGACTGAAATGCCACATTGTATGTATATTCAACCTTTTCTTTATCCATTTGCCTTTTGAGGGACACATAGTCTGATTTCCTTAACTTAGCTATTGTATTGTGAATTGTTCTTCTTGGTCATTTTCCCAAAATTGATCTTTCTACCTTCATTTAAATCCTTATTCCTTAAATCCATCATCACTATTATTTCCAGAATAATCTTACAAAAAGAAATACAAGTTCTTCTCATGCCTCAAAAATTCTTCAGTAGCTGCCTATTGAGAACAAATTAAAGTCCAATCTCCTTAAAACAGCATTTCAGAACTTTATTGACCTAGTACAAATTCCTTCCCACTGTCCTTTCTAACACTTTCCCATACCTTAGCTTCAGTTTGGCCACAGGAAATTACCCACAAGCCTCTGCAACACAGTCTCCTCAGCCTGGAAGAACCATCCTCCTTCACCTACCAAATATGTGATTCATCCTTCAAGACTCAAACAATTCAAAAAGAACTTCCAAAAACTCCCACCCTCACGTGGGCTCTGTGAGCATATGCTTTACTTTCCCTCCTGTTACTACTGAGGGATTGTGATAAGTAAATCATCCCGGGTGGGAGTATTAACAAAAGGACAGTGGTGGCCACTACCCTGAACTAGCGTGTTATAGATTTTTCAGAATTTCCCAGTAAACAGGAGATAATTTAAAGTGGTTTTCCCCTGATAACTGAGTCAAACTTGTCTAGGGATAACTATCCACCAAGGCCTCTTAAATAGCTTTCAGGCAGTCATATAACTCAGTCAGAAAAAAAGTAAAATTCATTCCTTTTTGACTGTCCCTATATGAGCTCATGTTTTCTTTTCTCACCCCCCACATTCCTATTTCTTTTTTAAACATCTTAATGATCTTTTTCCCACATATATACATAAATCTTCGTGCACATAACTGAATAGATTGGAGATCAAACCTTCACTATACAACAGACCGCACAACCACTCAGAAAAAACACTGCTCCCACAGTCAGCCCCCTCTCCTCCTGAATCATCAGCTTTTAACTTACACATTGTTCTCATGCCCTTACATGCACATAAGTTATTCCATTCTAAAATCCCCTTCCCTCTCTCCATCAGTGACTTCATCTTCCATTTCTTTTTGGATTTTTCCATAAATACTTCTTAGATTCCTTCTTAGTCATCTCTTCCCACTCACACATAAACTTATTCCCATCAGGTTTTGGCTCTCACCAATCACCAAAATAGCTTTCTCAAGGTCACCAGTGACCACCCTATTGCTTTTTGTAATGATCAAAGTTCACTCATCATCTTATTTGATTGGTCTATCTGTAGTACTACACTCAGTTAATCACTTCTCGTGCTGGGGAACATTTTCTTGCCTACTCTTTCAGAATACAACATTCTCTTACTTTGGTTTGCTTGTTTCTGGATCAAATCACCAGTTAATGGACATTAGGGTTGTTTTTTATATTTGCTATTATTGTTAAAATTGTAATGAACATCATATATAATTGTTTTGTAGACATATGTTTCATCTATCTGGGATAAGGCTATGTGACAAATTTATGTCTAACACTACAAAACACTGCCAAGCCACAAACATACATTGGAGAAAAGTAGCATCTTCAACAAATGGTGCTAGGAAAACTGGAAATCCATACGTAGGAGAATGAAATAGAACCGCTATCTCTTACCTTGACAACTCAGAGTGGATCAAGAGCCTAGGCAGGACAAAAAAGACCCTATGCCTACTAGAAGAAAAAGTAGGCCCAACTCTCCATCATGTCAGCTTAAGAACTAACTTTCTCAACAAGATTCCTATGATGAAGAAAGTAAAATCAAGGATCAAGAAATGGGATGGTATCAAACTAAAACCTTCTTCACAATAAAGGAAACAATAACGTGAAGACAGCCTACAGAATGGGAGAGAATCTTTGCCACTTACACCTCAGATAGAGCATTAATCTCCAGGATATAAAAAGCCTGAAAAAAAAAACAGAAAACAAATAGCTCAGTCAATTAATGGGCAAAGGAACTGAACAGACACTTTATACAGGAAGAAATATAAATGATCAACAAATATATGAAAAAAGTTCAACTGATCTCTAGGAGTTAGAGAAATTCAAATTAAAACTACACTGAGATTCCATCTCACTCCAGTCAGAATGGCAATTATCAAGAATACAAGTAACAATAAAATTTGGTGAGGATGTGGGGAAAAAGCTACACTCACACATTGTTGGTGGGACTCCAAACTGGTGTAACCACTCTGGAAAGCAGTGTGGAGATTCCTCAGAAATCTTGGAATGGAACCACTATTTGACCCAGTTATATCATATACCCAAAGGTATTAAAATCAGCATTCTACAGTGACTCAGCCACATTAAAGTTTAGAGCACCTCAATTCACAATAGCTAAGTTATGAAACCAACAGATGAATGGATAAAGAAAATGTGATGTGTATACACAATGGAGTATTACTTGGCCAAAAAGAAGAATGACATTATGACATTTGCCGGTAAATGGATGGAACTGGAGACTATCATGCTAAGTGAAAAAAGCCAATCTCAAAACACCAAAAGCCGATTATTCTCTCTCATATGTGAATACTAATAAACAATGTGGAGGTGTTAATAATAGAAGTTCACTTAGACAAAGGGGAATGAAGGGAAGAGCTGTGGGAATAGGAAAGTCAGTAGAATGACTAGGATATAACTTTCCTATGTTCATATATAAATACTCCACCAATGAAATTCCACTTCATGTATAACCACAAGAATTGGATCCTAATTAGAGTAAGTTATTATCCATGCATGTATAATATGTCAAAATACACTCTATTATCTTGTATACCTAAAAAAAAACAAATTCTTAAAAAATAAGACATTGCCAACCTACTTTTCAAAGTAATTACAACATTTTGCCTCCCCAAGATTAATGCAGAAAAATTGCTATTGCTCCACATCCTCACCAACACTTGAAATTGTTCCTCTGGAAGAAGATGGTGGAAGGGAGCTTGGCAGCAATTTCTAATCTCCTAGAAACACAGAAAGAAATCAGTGAAGGAAAAGCAGAATTGAGAGGTGCGTGAAAAAATGAATGCTCTAAGATTCACTACTACAAAGTCTGAAACCTGGAGTGACTGGGAGATTGGTTCCCAGGGGTAAAAATAAATGCAGAGTTCCCTAACCCTGAACCCAAACCAGGGTGAGAGAAGGGGCAAGGGGCAACAGAGAAAAACAGAGAAAGGGAGCCGAAATACTCAAGCTCACTCACTTAAAAACATTTAGAAAGGCAGACAAAATTTAAAGCATGATGGAAACTGCAATATCCTTGAAGGATATAAAAGAGTTTAAAACCAAATAGTGAAAAGACAGCTGGGGGGGGGGGCAGCAATAGGGTATTCACAGCCATTTTATGGAGCCCTGAACCAACTAGTCACCCCCTTAAATCAACACATCATCTTCCCACACCCAAACAGATGCAAATCAAACCACATAGAAGTCCACTGCAGCAGGATCACTTAAGGATTTGACTAAAAACAATTTGTAATTGGATCACTAGTAGCATAGCCAAAAGTCGCTGAAAACCCCTCCCCCTCACTGGTGAACAAGGGGAATGGAGTGGAACAGATCTGGGCCGGGGAAGTGCACCTAACTCACTACTCCACTCAGCCTCCTTGTGGGCGCGGCAGAGGTGATAAGCTCCCTGGGACCTCCATGGGGTCCAGGCAGAGACCAGCATCAAGACAGACTTAATCCTGAACAGACAAAAGGAGATCCATTGTGACCACACCAGCCCCCACAACTGACACTGGGCAAGGCACCATGAGAAGCCTAGAGACTGTCCCTGTGATCATAAGGCCACATGACAGGGAAGCTGCCTGTGTAGAGAATCAGATGTAACTGCATTACTATTACTGTTCTTGATGGAATCTGCCTGCAAACGGGATATTCTGTCAAGGTATAGATAAGTAACAGCGGACATGCTTGCAAACGAGGTGTCTGCTCTCCTTGGGAGGGCCTGCTTGCAAACGAGAGGCTCCTTCAAGGTTTAGATAAGGTAACAGCGGACATGCTTGAAAACGAGGACTTGCCTGCAAATGGGATGTTCTGCCAAGTGGGCTAGGAGGGCGCTGAGAAAAATTTTATTATCTGTTCTTAACAAAGAGCAGAGCTCAACACACTCCGGGCTGAGAATAGATTAGCCATGAGAAGCGGGTCACTTCTGATTAGAAAGTAAAACTTCTGTGTGCTATGTTTAATTAGCTGAAAGACCTGATTTATTGATATTGGAAGGCTGCCTTTTTTGTTCACAATACTATAAAAAGATTGCTTGTACACAATAAAGGACTTTTTTTTCTGCTGCTGCTTCGCTTGCTCTGCTTCTTCTTCTTCTTCTTTCTTTTCCCATGCTGACCTGCAAGTGAATTACTGCAACAGCCTGAATATCCAGGAACATAGACAATCGGTTACCAGATGGTGGCAGCCACTGATAGAAAGCCAATAAAGAAAACATTTCATGAGTACCCAGGAAAATTAAACAGAAGGTGCCTACAACCATATCCAGAGGGAGGTCAATTAACATGGAAAATTGCCAGATCCAAGACAGGAGGGAGTGACTGTTCCCAGCATTACCCAGCTCTGTTGAGAGCCACAGCCAAAGGGGCCCCAGCAAACTTCTAGCTGCCAACTGATTGGCTCCTCTGCAGTGATGCTCATTGGGCTGTTTCCCTGCCCTTTCAGCCCAGGGAGCTGCTCACGGGGGGACTTTTTTGGCTCCGCCCATGGGACCCAGCCAATCAGCCTCAAGAGCAGGAGGAGTGGGGGAGGTTGAGAGGCTTGTGTCCCTGAAGAGCTGTGTGGTGAGGTGTACTGTGTTCTAAAAATAAAGTTCGTTTCTTTTGACAAGTGGCTCCTGAATTGTGCCCAGCCAGACTGGGGCACAGCTCAAAGCCTGGCCCATGGCCTCAACTGGCTCCTGAAAGGACATTGTTTGGAAACTGGCTGGACCTTGCCTCACTCAATAGTCCATAATCAGCATCTACTGTTCACAACCTGGGACAATGGAAAGTAGAACCCACATAAACTGAATTCCTTTACTGCTGCACCCCAGAGAGTGATGTTGGCTAGCGTAATGCTTCTGCACCACAGAACACCCACTGGAAACTTATAGACATCCACCTGGCATTTACCACCATGAAAAGGATCCTGTAGAGGGAAACAGGTACATGGTGACTCACAGCAATCACAGAGACAATCCACAGCCAGCATCCTAAATTCCTGCACACAGTACAAATAACCAAAACATGAACACTGCACCCTCTGAGCAGTCAGTTGCAGGCCCCTGAACTGACCAACCAGAACCAGATGGTGGGAAGCCTACGGCAACTAGGGAAGTGGCTCCTGAGACCCAGCAACACTGGAGCAATCCACAGTCAAAGAATGATGGACATCTACTTAATGACCAAACCCCGATGCAATCCAAACCATTATCCAAAAAGAATTTTCTTCTCCTTGGCAAGTTTTGCTAAATAATTCTAATGACAACTTTGATCATATTATCACTCTTTAACTTGATTGATAGTTGTTGCCCTAAGAGCCAACATCATATCTTCAATTCATTTGAATTTATATCTTTTAATAGTTTAAAACAGACATTGAAATCAATCTATCATTGTTTCCCTAACTCTATTTTATACTTTCTCCTCTTACTCCCCATTTGTCCTCTTACATTATCTGCTACAATTTCAAATACTCACCATCCATTTCTGTCTTGTATCTTGTGTGTATTAATCTTTTCTATCTTTCCTTTCTTTCTCCTCACTTTCTCTCTTTGTATCAAATCTTTCTTCTTACCCCCTTTTAGCCAAATCTTTCTTCTTACCCCCTTTTAGCCATCATTTAATATTATAGAAATTTTACTATTTTAATAATTAATTTTTCAAGCTAGTCCAGAATTTTACTACAAGTTTATACCAGATTTTAGGAATTATGAAGAACAGATTCAATAAGATTGTTGTTGTTGTTGTTTTTCCATAAGGTTGAATGGTGTGAGGCTTAGTTCTGAATTAATTGTAATAAATAGGGTTCAGTGGTTTCTATCAAACTGGTGTAAAACTGTGATCAACAGAAGTCACACATTGAGTTAAAGTATTGATATCTGGATATCAGTCCAACTCAGGGTTCTTAAGAGAAGGAATCTCACAAAGTAGTCCCATGTTAAAAGAAGAAGTGATAATGTCCAAGTAGATGGTTAAACATACAAACAATATGAAAAAGCAAAGCAAAAAATAAATAAATAAATAACCCACCCCAAACAGATTGCAATGCTTCGAAACTTACTACATCAACACTACAGTGGAGAAAATGTCAGCAAAAGAATTTTTTCGTAGTTGAAATGTTCATCATACTTAAAGAAGATCTAAGGAGTGAAAATAGAGAGAAAATAAAGGGAGTGAAAACTCACTTCAATAAAGAGAAAGCAATTTTGAGAAAGAACCAAATGGAAATCCTAAAAATGAAAGACTCAATAAACCAAATTTAAAATTCAATGGAAAGCATTAGTGATAGATTAGACCACTTTGAAGATAAATTTTCAGACCTTGAAGACAAAATAAAGAATACTGAATATAAAATAGACCATACAGAAAACATTTTAAGAGACCATGAGCAGAATATTCAACAAATCTGAGATAACATCAAAAAGCCAAATTTAAGAAATCTTGGGGTATATGAAGGCTCTGAAATACAAGCTAAATGGATGCACAAACTTGTCAATGAAATAATAACAGAAAAACTTTCCAACCTTAAGGATGAGATGGAAATTCAAATACAAGAGGCATGTAGGATTTCAAACATACAAAACACAATAGATCCACTCCAAGACACATTATAATAAAAATACCTAACATACAAATTAAGGATAGAATTTTAAAATCTGCAAGAGAAAAATGGCTGGTTGCATTTAGAGCTAAACTTAAATGAACTTCAACTGATTTCTCAACTCAGACCCTAAAAGCAAGAAGGGCTTGGAATAATATATAACAAGCTCTGAAAGAAAATGAATTCCAACAAAGATTACTATACCCAGAAAAATTAAGTTTCAGAATTGATGGGGAAAAAACCTTCCATGAAATCAGAAGCTAAAAGAATTCATAACCAGAAAGTCTACACTACAAAATGTACTCAGTAAAGGATTTCATGAAGAAGAAACAAAAAATAAAAATGAAAAACTGCATAGGAATGAATTACAGTAGAAGAATAGTCAATTAAAGAGTGTAGTCAATTAAAGGACAGTATGAAGGTTTCTAAGAGGAAAATTTATAGCATTGAATTCAAGTCTGATTTAAATATTAGAAATACATCAAAATGAAATTAAATAAATAGCTACTCTGTATAATATGGAGTGTAAATGATCTAAACTCTTCAGTAAAAAGACATAGGTTGGAACACTGGATTTAAAACAAGACCCAAGCTGGCTGTGGTAGTGCATGCTTATAATACCAGTGACTCAGGAAGCTGAGGCAGGAGGCTAGCCTCATCAACTTAGTGAGACCCATTTCAAAATAAAAAATACAAAGGGCTGGGAATGTGGCTAAGTGGTTAAGCACTCCTTGGTTCAATCACTAATATCAAAAATAAATAAACACTCAACAATATCCTCTTTGTGTGAAACTCAACTCACAGGCAAAGATATCCACAGACTGAAGGTGAATAAATAGGAAAAAAATCATAACTTCATTTTATTTATTTTTATGTTTTATGTGGTACTGAGGATCGAACCTAGTGCCTCACCTGTGCTAGGCAAGCGCTTCACCACTAAGCTACAGCCCAAGCCCCAGAAAAAGATTTTTTTAAAAAAGAATGGTACTAGGAAATAAGCAAAGTTAGCTATTCTCACATCAAACTCAGTGAATTTCAATCCAAATTAATCAGAAGGGACAAGGTCCTTTTATATTGCTTAAAGAAATCATACTACAAGAAGATATAATGATTCTAAGTATTTGTGTCCAAACAATGGTGCATCTCTATATGTCAAACAAACTCTTTTCAATAATAAAAATCAAATGGACTACAACACAATAATACCAGGTTACTTTAACGTACTGCTCTCACCACTAGATAGATCATCAAGACTTAAATTAAAATTCCACAGAACTAAAAATATGATCAATAATATGTAATATTTCATCCATATATGTAAAATTTAATCCATTAAAACCTGAATTCACATTCTTCTCAACAGCACATGGAATATTTTCCAAAATAGACCATATTTTAGGTCACAAACAAATCTTAGAAAACACAAAAAATCAGAGATAATATCTTATATTCTATCAGATCATAATGCAATTAAATTAGAAATAAACAGTAAGATAAAAAAGACAGACACAAATATGGAGACTAAATAACACACTTTTGAATGATGAATTGACTGCAAAAGAAATCAGGGGAGGAATTTTAAAATTCTCAGAAGTAAATGAGAACAGTGAGACAACATATCAAAATCTCTGAGGCAATAAGAGAAAAGTTTAGAGCATTGAGTTCATACATCAAAAGAATAGAAAGATACCAAATAAGTAATCTAACATTACACTTCAAGACCCTAGAAAAAGAAGAACAAACCAACACCAAAATCAGTAGAAGACAGGAAATGATTAAAATCAGAGACAACTCAATGAATTTGAGAATAAAAAACAATACAAAAGATCAACAGAACAAATACTTGGCTTTTTGAAAGGATAAACAAGATTAATAAACTAACCAAAGGAAAGAGATCACTCAGATTAACAAATTTCAATGTGAAAAAGGAGATATCATATAGACACTAATAAAAATCCAGAGGATCCTGAGGAATTATTTTGAAAATTTATACTCTGATAAATTAGAAAATCATAAGATATCAACATTTTCCTAGAGACATATGACCTAACCAAATTGAATTAGGAGGATAGAGAAAACTTACACAGTCCAATATCAACTCATAAAATTGAAGCAGCCATCAAGAAACCTTTCAATGAAGCAAAGACCTGGACTGGACAGGTTATTAGGCAAGTTCTACCAGACCTTTAGAGAAAAATTAATACTAATCTTCCTCAAATTATTTCATTAAATATAAAAGCAGGAACAGTACCAAATTCATTCTATGAAACCAGCATTGCCCTGATACCAAAACTATACAAAGACACATCAAGAGTAGAAAACATCACACCAATATCCTTGATGAATACAGATGCAAAATTTTATAATAAAATATTGGCAAACCACACACAAAAATACATTAAAAAGGTGGTGCACCATAATCAAGTGGATTTCATTCCAGGGATTCAAGGTTGGATCACTAATGGAAATCAATAAATGTAATTCACCACATAAATAGACTTGTGGTCGTAATACTAAGAACCTAAAAGAATCAGTTTTTTTAATATTGGTAATAATCCACAATGAGCATACACTTATTATTCTCATTGAAAAGAAAGTATTTGCATTTCCTGAAGCAGGAAGTGCAGACCATTACTGAATCACTCACAGTTTCATGCCACTAAATGGTTTACCTAGGGTTTACCTATCTTATTCCAGGGCCCACACTCATATCTATGACCTCCTGCAATTAACCTAGATGGACCCACTAGAGGAGATTAAAGGGTAGATTTTTCAAGTAGCCTCAACCACATTCAGAGGGGGGGGAAAGGGTAAAGAGAGGAACAAAACTGAAATCCTCAATTCTAAGCTATCTCCTCTCACCCACAATCCCCTCCTCCACCACTTGTAAATGTAAGACCCAAAACTATGAAACTGCTAGAAGAAAACATAGATAGGAAAGCCCCATAACGCTGGTATAGGTGATGGGTTTTTTAAAATCTGACCTCAGGAGCACAGATAATAAAAGAAAAATTAGACTGATGGGATTACATTAAACTAAAAGCTTCTGTACAGCAAAGTAAGCAATCAATGGGGTTTAGAAACAACCCACAGATTGAAGGAAAGTATTTTCACATTGATAAGGGATTAATATCCAATGCAAATACCTCAATAATAAAATGAACGCTTTATACACTGTTGATGGGAATATGGGTAGTACAACCACTACGGAAAACAAGAAAACAATTCCACCAAAAAAAATTTTAAAAGACATTTACCATATAATCCAGCAATCCTACAACTGGGGCTATACCCAAAGCAAATGAAATCAATATGCTGAAGAGAGCTTCACTCACATGTTTACTGCAGCATTATTCACAATAGTCAAGATATGGACTCAGTATGAGTATACTGCAGTGGATTAATGGATAAAGAAAATCTGATGTATACAATGTTTACAGCACCTCAACTTACAATAGCCAAGCTATGAACCCAATCTAGGTATCCTTCAATAGAAGAATGGATAAAGAAAATGTGGTACATTTGCACAATGAAATATTACTCAGCCATAAAGAAAAATGAAATCATGGCATTTGCCAGTAAATGGATGGAACTGAAGACTGTTGTGCTAAGTGAAATAAGTAAATCCAAAAAACAAAAAAAAAAGCCAAATGTTCTCTCTGATATGTGGATGCTAATACACAACAAGGGTCAGGAGGGACGAATAGAAGTTCATTGGATTAGACAAAAGGGGAATGAAAGGAAGGGAGTGGGGATGGGACTAGAATGATTCGGACATAAATTTCCTGTACTTATACATGAATACATCACAGTGTATTTCCACATCATGTGCAACCACAAGACTGGGACTCTAGTTAGAATAAGATTTACTCTACAAATTTATACTATGTCAAAATAAACTGTACTTTCATGTATATCTAAAAAGAGAATAAATAAAAAAGAAACTTGAATTTGTATTTTAAGAAGAAAAAATGTGATGAATAAACAATAAAATTCTCTCATTTGCAACAATATATATGAACTTGAAAGACATTATGTGGTGATATAAAGCCAATGCAGAAATAGAAAAGTCATTATATCACTCACATGTGTGTACCTGGGACTCATTGGGGCTTGGAGTGGATTGCAGAGTAACTAGTCGAAGAACACAAAATTTTAGGTAGACGGAATAAGTTCAGGAGATAATTTGGACAACAGAATAACTGTAGTTAATGACAATATATTGTAGTCTTAAAATAAGAAACAGTAGAAATTGTGAACTCACCACAAAAATTATAATTATGTGAGGTAATACATTCATTGGTTAGCTATATTTAACCATTTCACAGCCTATCTATATTTCAAAATATGGTGCATGCTGTACACAATGATACCTAGGTTTTCCATCAATTAAAAAATAAATAAAAATATATCAAATCAATAGCTAAAGGCCCTAAATATGAGACATGAAACTTTACAATACTTCATTCAAAATATCCAAGCTTTCACAGATTGTCTGTATCCTACATCGTTCCTGACTGTGAGTTTTATCTTCAGATGGACCCAATATGCACTCAATAGTTGCCAACCTAATGGTGTATGGTTTCTAGCAGCTGAATTCCATGAATGACTATGGTCATCATGGCAGATACAGAGATCCCACAAACAATGAGAAGACGACATTAAACCCTCTAGACTGAAGAAGGCTCTGGGTGGCACTAATGGGAATTCCTGTTGTATGAGAATTTAGACACACTCTAGCACCTTTTTCTGTTGGATGGCCTACCCTTAGAGGAATTATTGGTGATTAACAGCATAAAGGATGTAAATGAAATCTGTAAATGAGGAATGCATTGCCTCTGAGATGCAAGTAAACAGTGTGGTGCCCTTGGATCATCCTTGGGCTGACTAGTAATTTTTCTGACATGGTCGAGGCCTTCAATTTCATGGGAAGCAATTACTCAACCTCAATAGAAAAGTTCAATGACATGTGTTTATATATGCCATGCAAGTATATCCTTGGAATTTCCTCACACAAGGACATTGTCGGTGTAATGGGAGACATGTCTTCCTAGAAAGGTTGGATGTGGTTAAGACGTGCCTGTATCCAATTGTAACAGCAAACTGTTTTCCAGTTGCAATAATTCTATGACATTGAGGTTTTGGAAATCCCTTATAAAATACCATTCACTTATATCAGGTTTGAGCTCTGGACACCTGGCTTGTTAAAAGATAAACAACAGGAACATTATCAAGGCCAGGCCTACCCATCCCCAGGAGTCTCACTCCACGGCTCTCAACTTATCCACAAACCTCGTGGCTAAGTCATATTCACTTGTAGAATCCTTATGTCATGGTCTCTGGAGCCTCTCTTCTCAGCCATATGTTTACAATTTGTTCTCAAAATTGTCAACAACTGAGGTTCATTATCACATTTTGAATTTGAGTCCACAGGGCATCTTTAGCTTCTACAGGAAATTGATCCCCATGCGTCTGCTCTAAAGAGAACAGATAAAACCTCTGTCACTCTTGGTAACATGGAAACTGCAAAGAAGCCTTTTGCCTGCCTTCTTACACATAAAATTTCTTAGGACAGAAATATAAGAAATTCTGATTCTCTCAAAGTCTTCCAATTCTATAACTGCTGGGGGAAAGTGTTGGGGTTTTGTTGCTTTTTTTTTTAAGTGCTTAGGATTTAACCCAGCACCTTGCTTTTGTTTTCTATTATATGTACGAAGGACTGTGCCAGGAACTATCATTTGATTCTGGCATGTACTCTTGGAAAGGAAGATAATATTCTTTTCTAGTTAAGGCCCACAACTTTGGATACTTCCAAGGACAGAATGTGGAAGGCAATCTAAGGTTGTATGGGAAAGCCAATAGGAAGCATGTCAGATTTAAGATTACTCAGAGATTCACATGGCACACTTTATCTTTGTCTTATACCTCTTAGGAATGACAAGGTATACTGCACCCTACACACATTTAGATTGTCTAATGTATGAGCATCTTGTACTTTTAAAGTCACCAATGTTATAATTCTGTTAATGTGGGTCATGAAAGCAATCAATTGTAAAAAATCTGGAATAGAATGCAATACTTGTCAAAGATCACAGGTTAGTATAAAGAGGCAAAGGAGGATTGTTAGAGACCCAGTTCAATGTTTAACATCACCTATTACCTCTAAAATCTATATGAGAAATATAGAGATTGGTGAGAATAATTTTGATATGATATTTCTAACATTATGCATGAGAATTGGAGGGACCACTTAACCTGGTCTTTGCTTCTTTATCAGAAAAATCTAAAAATGCATAAAGAATATCTAGACAAAGTTTCCTTCCCTGGAAAAATGAATTTATCTATTAAAAAAACTCTTATTGTTTAAAAAGAAATAAGAATTACATGGGGACCTCTCTTCCTGATCTCCATATTCTAAGAATAGATGGCAGTTTGGGCATGATGAACTGTCACCCTCTGGTGCCATTGAGGACACTTTAAAACAGTGCAAAATCCATTCTGTGATGCTGTCTGTGCATTGCTCAATAACTCAGTTCTCAAGAGTGTATTTCAAATCAAGATCCTGGAGGCACTGATGGTAAGAGACTTATAATAAAATACTAATTAGCATGATTTATTGATACCTAAGCTTTATCAGGCAGGAGAAAGTCTCACGGTATAAAATCAGAAGTTATTCAGCATTGCCCATTTGGGGGGAAGTCTTACTTGTTCCTGAAACAAGGAAGTCAGATATTTGGACAGTGATGAGATGGGGATCTACAGCAGAGATCCACTGAAGCAAAAAATTTCAGAGAAATCAAAGAAACAGAAAACAGCATCAGGTGGAAATATTTCTACCAAGAGTGAGAAGTAAGAGAGATTATTAATAGAGTCAGAGGAAAGTGCTTTAAATGTGGAGGTTTCATAAAAACTTTGAGAGGAAAGAATAGTTCCAAAAACATTCATTTGAAAAAAAAAATTGTTGGGTAATTATTCTATTATATCTTTTGTTAAGTGCCTGGGAATATATAAATTTGAGGAATTACAAAGACTTTAGGAATAAAGTCACTTATATAAAATATATGGGGCTTCCATGGAGCCAAGTGTAATCCAAGGAACACTGATTTGGGCAGATATGACGAAGAGCAATGTGTGACCTCATTCTGTTCTTAAAATAAGCCTTATCTCTTCTACTGGGGAGTTCTGCAGTTTTCGTCTTTCTCACTTTTCCCCTCAGATCTGCTGGAGGTCAACTATGAAAAACAGGACCATGCTGACTGAATTTATTCTACTGGGCCTCACAAGTCAACCTGAACTTCAGGTGGTGATGTTCATGTTTCTGTTTATCACCTACATGCTCAGTGTCCTAGGAAATCTAACTATCATCATCCTCACCCTACTGAATTCTCAGCTCCAAACCCCCATGTATTTCTTCCTCCGGAATTTCTCCTTCTTAGAGATTTCCTTCACATCCATTTTTATTCCCAGATTTCTGACCAGCATGACAACAGGAAATAAGGCCATCAGCTTTGCAGGCTGCATCACTCAGTATTTTTTTGCTATATTTCTTGGGGCAACAGAATTTTACCTCCTGGCTTCCATGTCCTATGATCGCTATGTGGCCATCTGCAAACCCCTGCATTACCTGACCATTATGAGCAGCAGAGTCTGCACACAGCTTGTGCTCTGCTCCTGGCTGGGGGGATTCCTCGCTATCTTACTGCCAGTCGTCTTAATGAGTCAGGTAGATTTCTGTGCCTCCAATGTTCTGAATCACTATTTCTGTGACTATGGACCCCTCCTGGAGCTGGCCTGCTCAGACACAAGCCTCTTAGAAAGGATGGTCATGCTCATGGCTGTGGTGACTCTAGTGATTACTTTGATTCTGGTGACAGTTTCTTACACATACATCATCAGGACCATTCTGAAGATCCCTTCTGCTCAGCAAAGGACAAAGGCCTTTTCCACTTGCTCTTCCCACATGATTGTCATCTCCCTGTCTTATGGCAGCTGCATGTTTATGTACGTTAATCCCTCTATAAAAGAAGGAGGTGCTTTCAACAAAGGAATAGCTGTGCTCATTACTTCAGTCACCCCTGTGTTGAATCCCTTTATCTATACTCTAAGAAATCAACAAGTAAAGCAAGCCTTCAAGGACACTGTCAAAAAGATTGTAAAGTTTTAAGAAAAAAAAAGAAGGAAAAATGTATTTCCACTTCATAGAAATATTTTGAGAGTCTACTAAATATCAAAGGCTTAACTGGCCCCTGAAAATAAAAATACAGAAATCACATGTTCTAATGTTCAAGGAATCTATAGTCCAGGGGTAAGGTGTGTAAACTGTAAATTTTTGGATAAATTTACAAAAACATGACATAGTAAGTGTTACTAGAAAAGGGTTAATGAATCCAGCAAAAGAACAGTTGGGAAGAATTAACTCTTCCTTCCAGAAATGACTTCAAATTTAAGAAGCAAAACACTGCTTTTTTGAGAGAAGAGTTTGGAGTGACAAAGAAGGCCAGATTGTAAAGTGTATAATGGCAAACTGAGGAGTTAGTTGAGTTTTATGAGTCAAGAGGAGTCTTAAAAAACACCATGTGGCCATCAGAATTTTTTCAAGGGGTGAGGCATTGGCCTTTTTCCTCAGCCCCAGAGACTGTGCTTCCATTGAAGTGTAATTCCAATTCTCTCCCTTTATCATTTAGGTTTCAGTTATAGCCATTGCAACCTTCATCCTTTTGTAAGTGGAAAATGAAAGGAAAGAATATACATGTGGTCCACATCATTCAAATTAGAAGAAAATTTTTTAGATATTGTCACCTTACATGCGTCCCTTCTAGAGGTTAGGGTTAAAAGAGGCTCCTAGAGGAAGGTTGGGAGCCTCTCTGTTTGTGCCTCTCCTTGACAGAATCTATTGTTTAATTTCTTAGATGACATCTTTTTAAGTTAATAGCAGAAGATCTGTTTCCTCTCTCTTTCATAGTTCCTGGTGATTTTTTTTATTTGTATGCATTAGTTGGAAACATTAATGGAGTTCAGTGTCATATTTCAATTACATGCAAACAGTATACACTAATCAAATCCAGCCTCCCTTTATCCTATTATGATTTTATTTTCATCTTTTTGTTTATATTAATTAGATATTAGAAAAGACAAATTCTGTAATCTGCTTCATTCCTTTAACTTTCCCTCAAATATACTGCTTTTGTTGCTAACACAAACCACCATGGATAACTATTTTGTAAAGTGAAAAGAATGTAAGATATGGATACAGTTTTCTATCTAGAATGTTCCAAATTATGAGTCTTGAAAAACAGCTGGGAATAGACTCCCCTACCAAAAGAAGTGAACATATGGATTCAAGATAACAACTTAAATTTTAACAGGTGTTGGTAGGACCTTGATTTCAATGGAAGGACTTTTTCTAATCTGAGCATGTCTACATAGTTTGATGCTATCCTAACACACTGTGGGATGTTGTTTACTGTTTTGAGTACAAAAAGTGGAACATAATCCAGTATATTGACATACTTTATATGTTTTAACATGAGCAGCATATTGCTTCTCAAGCATTTAAGGAAAAGTTGGATTATATTGATCATGAGAATAAATTGTCAGACCCACAGAAAGTATTGGAGTCTATGTGGTATTTCTGAATAAAAAGTCTTTTATGGGAAGCCTCTGCTATTTTGAATATCTGGGTTCTTTTATTGCTAGAAATTAGTAATTAATTTGACTTTAAATATATTCCATATTCACTGAGATATCTTTTAATTGGTACAGAAATGTTCTTAAACAGTCACACCTGCATTATTAAGAGCCTCCACATCCAAATGCCTCCGGAAACCTGTGTGGTAAACTGGTTTAAAACACAGGCTTTATTCAAATCCAAGATTCTCAATGGTCTATCAGAATTACCTAGATTTAGTTACTTGACCTTTATAAGGCTTATCTTTCTCAACTGTACAATGTGAATATTAATAGTATCTATTTTATAGGGTTCCTTAAGAATTAAATAAAATAACAGACATAAAATAGAGAGCCAGTAATTGTGACTTAATAATAACCACTTAATTGTAAACCATCATAACCACATAATTGTAACAATATCTTTTTTGAAGAACTATAGCTTAACTAAGAACAGATATTAAATTGATTGGTTTAATATAAATAGTAAAACATAGGCCATTTCATTTCTATATGAAATCCTTCTGCAACAAGACCAATATAGTTCCACTCCTCCTGTGTCTCAGTGCATGTTTGGATTGCCAGATTAGTGAAGGTCTCACCCATATACCAAATGAAAATATCAGAATACTCAGAAATGGGTTGTAAGAATTGGGTTAATACTAGCCTCAAATCAGAAAGAGTGATGTCTGAATATTCTGGGACAGAGTAGTAAGCACATCAAGTAAATCAAAGTCTATAATCACAAGGAAGGACATCACTGTTTTCACAATCTAAGCATTTAGAAATGAATTTGGGTAGGAAAAAAATTACCTTCCCAAAAATGCAAAAAATAAAAAACAATTAATGTTATTCTGAAGGTGTTCATCTAGACTGGCTTTATGTTCATACATTCTTGGAATATAATCTAGGTCAGAGATAAGCAAAAGTAATGATTTCATTGATTCTGAGACTGAGTTACTGGAATGTTCAATACTAAGTATGTGAATTGATGAGTTTTATTCCTCCTATCAATACTGTAGACAAGAATCAAAAGATACAGATTTAGGTACCTAGTGGTCTCAGTATAATTTCATTGAAGTGCTAGGGTGAGATTATGAAAATGAGGGAGGGCTGATCTGCCACACTTGGACATTCATGCTCCCATTGCCTCTTCTTAACACCTCCAGAGCTTGCGGACTTATGGCTTTGAAATCTAAAGAGGTGGTCAACTCCAATGCCAAATGTGGACAAAGAGTTCAAAGGAAAATTCAAAAGAAAAAAAAATTATAGGAAATCTGCTAAGGTAGAACAAAGAGATGGTTGAGAACAGTTCTGTAATACCATGAGTACTCTGGCCTAAGGACCATCTTCAATCCTTTCTTTAAAATCACCCAGAAGGTCACAAATGAGAGCTTGAGCATCTGTTCATATCTATCAATAGGGAGTACAGCTGAAACTCTACTAGAATCATAACTCTGAAATTAATACCATCACTCATCTGAGGAACTGACCACTGGGGGAGGGGCGAGATCTTCCCTGGACAATATATGATGTAAAGGAGAATTATTGAAACAGAAGCATCAAAATTTTTAAATCAGTATAATATTCTGGAAAAATATACGGAAGATACTGATACTATTAAAAAACATAAAAATTAAGAGGTGAAAATATTTCTGAAAAGCACAATAAATGAAATGAAGAAAATGAGAGTAATACAAGGAGAGGTAGAGTCAAAGCATACACAACAAGATAAAATGTAAGTTCTGGTAAAATATCCAAATACAACCAAAGACAATAAAAATATTTGAATAGAGAGAGATTATAGGTAAGTACATATGTAGGTAATAAATGATATATAGACACCAAAAGACGAGTGCAAATGCCAAAATAAATCTAGATAATGGAAGTCATAGGCAAAGGGAAATAGAATAATGGCAATGGGTATCATAAAATGTGATGTAGGATGGAAAAATAAAGAGTAGAACTTTAAAAATCAGGCATCACATGTACTAGAACAATAATTTTAAAATACCTCAGAATGTTTGCTGCACATTCATGAGAAAAATTGAAAACAATTTTTAAAGAAACAAATAAGAAGGGAGATAAATCCAGAAGGATGATGAAAATGATATGAAACATTAAAATTATAACATAATTTATATTATCTATAAGTATATTTTTAAAAAATAAGACTCAAAAAAAGAAAATATGTCTATAACTAGAAATAAAATTCTATAAAACATATGCTTGATGGGATTGCAAAGAAAGACCAAAGTAACATATAAGAAAGATAATATGTTGTGGTCAAAGGAAGAAATAAAAAGCATAAATTAATCAGCAGATGAAAATGAACAAGCATGGGTCTTAAAGTATACATGATAAAAATAAGAGGTAACTGAGCTGGGACTGGGACTCAATGACAGAGCACTTGCCTTGCATATGTGAGGCACTGGGTTAGATCCTCAGCACCACATAAAAATAAATAAAATAAATATATGGTGTTCATCTAAAAAAATTTTTTAAAAATAAGAGGTGATTTATAACTTTTAAATCAACAAAATTAAAATTATTATCCAATAAAAGAGATCAAATGATTGAAAAGTAATAAAAAATAGAAAACATGGCAACGTAGGATACACTAACCTTCTACCCCCACAAAATACAAGACATGCACAGTTTTTTGTACATGATAATAGCCTTTGTAGGGCTCCAGTGACCACCTAGGAACCTACAGCAACTCGGAAGAACAAACAGAAATGGAGACTAATCACACAGGAAGGATAAGGGGGGAGGAAGACATATCTGAGATGTCTGAAAATGGCTAGGAACAAAGAAGTGGTGCTAAGGCTTATGTAAGGGGCTTTAGTAATATGAAAAAAAAACTGATTTAAAAATGTGTGAAAGACCTGAGTAGACATGTCTCAAAAAACATACAAATGACCATAAGTATATGAAAAATACTTAACATCTCTAATCATCAGGGAAACACAAATTAAATCCTAAATGAGATATTACCATACATTGTTGGGATGGCTAATACTAGTAGGGCATGGTGGTGCACATCTGTAATCCCAGAAGTTTAGAAGGCTAAGACAGGAGAATTGTGAGTTCAAAGCCAACCTCAGCAACTTAGCGAGGGCCTAAGCAACTCAGCAAGACCCTGTCTCTAAATAAAATATAAAAAAAGGACTGGGGATGTTGCTCAGTAGTTAAGCACCCCTGGGTTCAATTCCTGGTACCAAAAAAAATTGGATATTATCAAAAAAAAAAAAGGTACATTTTGGTGAGGAAGTGAAGAAAGCTCAACTTTTACACTGTTTTTAGGAATGTAAATTAGTACAATCATTATGAAGAAGAGTATGGAATTTTGGGGGCAAATGAAAAATAATACTACCATATAACCTAGCCATCCCACTTCCGGGTATTTCCTCAAAAGAAATGAAATCAGAATACTGAAGAGAAGTTCACACTCCCACATTCATTGCAGCACTACTCACAATGACGTAGTTATATAATCAACCTACAAGTCCATCAAAGACTAATGGATGAAGAAAATTCAGTGTATATATGCACAAAAGAATACTATTCAGCCTTTAAAAATAAAGAAATCTTATCATTTGCAACAATACAAATGAAATTGTAGAATATTATGCTAGTAAGCCAGTCACACAAAGGCAAATACTGCATGTTTTCACTTATTGTTGAATCTAAAACAACAGAACTCATGGAAGCA
Source organism: Urocitellus parryii (assembly GCF_045843805.1). Lineage (NCBI taxonomy): Eukaryota > Metazoa > Chordata > Mammalia > Rodentia > Sciuridae > Urocitellus > Urocitellus parryii. Next base: position 59,560,964 of record NC_135535.1, on the reverse strand, counting down.
GAGAGTAGAATCATGATTAGCAGAGATTAGGACATGGTGGAAGGATGATGGCCAAAGGGCAAGAAGCCTCAGGAGAAATAAGATCAGTCCATTTTTAGATCTATTGCACAGCTTGGTGAATATAGTTAATAATAGTGTAGTGTACATTTCAAATCATTGAGTAAGTTTCAGGGTCTGGGATTATGGCTCAGTGGTAAAGTGCTTGCTTAGCATATGTAAGGCACTGGGTTCAATTATTAGCACCACATAAAAATAAATAAAAATTTCATCAACACTTATAAAAATATTGTTTTTAAAAAACAGAGTAAGCTTCAAATATTTGCACCACAAATATAGTAAGTATTTTCAGTGGTAGATACGTTAATTGACTTGATTTAATTGCTCCACACTATTAACATCTAGAAATCAATCTATTTAATCATGATATTGACAAAATAAAAAAACAAAACCACGTGACTATTTTAGTAGATGCAGAAAAGGCATTTGACAAAACCCAATATTCACTCTGAGGAAAGCTTTCAACAAACTTTAGAAATAGAAAGTAATTTCCTCATCCTGATAAAGGTTATCAATGAAAAAGCTGCAATTAACAACTTTTCCCCTTGTTTTCCCCTTGATAAAAATAACAAGGCAGGAATTTCTGCTCATACCATTTCTACCTCCAGTATCTCAAATTAGATAGTCCAGCAATCCTGATCAGACAAGAAAAAGAAATAAAAGAAATCTAGGTTGAAAAGAAAAAGTAACTGTTGGTATTCACAAATGACATGGTAATCTATGTAGAAAAATCTGAAATGATGTTAAAATAAGTGTCTCCCAAAAACTCATGTGTAGCACATGCAAGACAGTTTAGAGGTAAAATTATTGGGTTATGAGAGCTTTAATGTAATCAGTGGATTAACTAAGTGGTGTCTATAGGCAGGTAGGGTGTGCCTAAAGGAGGCAGGTCAAAATATAACCCTCTGAGTTATGCAGTGAACAAAGACCCCCTCCTCCTTTCTGTTGCCACATCCTGAGCTGCTTTCATCATGATTTCCTGCCTCACCTTGGGCCTGGAGTTATGGAGTCAGCCAAACATTGACTGAACCTAAAACCAGGAACCAAATATAAACTTCTTCACCACATTGTTTTGTCAGGTCTTTTGGTTACAAAAGATGAAGATCTGACTAAAACAAAGACCAATATACAAAATCAAATATACTTCTGTATAGTTGGAACAATGAGAAATCAATTTGAAAACAATACTATTTATAACAGTATCAAAATATTAAATATTTAGAGATAAATTCAGTATTGAAAATTACACATCACTGAAAGAAATTAAAGAAGACTAAATAAATTCAGAGATACCTTGTTCATGGCTAGATGACTTAATTTTTTAAGATAGTAATTCTCCTACAAGTGACTTATGGATTCAATGCAACACCAAAAACATAATCATACCATATATTTTTGTAGAAATTGACAGGTTGATTTCAAGCTTCATATGGAAATGCGAAAGAACTAGAATAACCAAACCAATTCTGGAAACGGAGAATAATAACATAGGAATGATAACAAGACCTAAGTTCAAAAATCATCACAAAACTACAGTAATCAAAGTATTGCCATAAAGAGAATCAAATATATTAATGAAACAAAGTAGTGAATCTATAAAACAAACTCATGTATATGTAGACCGCTAATTTTTAATATGGTTTACATACCATATGCAACCCAGCAACAAATTCTGCTGCCTCTCCCTTCAGGATATATCTAGAATCCGACCACTCCACCATCTCTATCCCTTCCACTCTGTTGCCAAACACCATCAAATCTCACTGGAATTATTGCAGCAATTTCCAGTCTGGTCTCTGTGCTTTTGACCTTGTTTCACTCTAGGCTATTCTCAATACTGCACCCAGAATAATACTTCATTACCCAAATCAGATCATATTATTCATATCCTCTAATATTTTGGCACAAGTTGAAGTCCTTGCATACCCCACAAAACCCTATTTGCTCTTCACAGCTCTCACCTCCCTGACCTCAGCACCCTCTTCTTTTTGCTGTATTCTGCTCTTGTCTCAGTGCTGGAGGCTTGAAGCCTGAGATTCAGGTATCAGTAGCAATGGTTTCTTCTAAGAACTATGAGGACATCGGTTCCAGGCCTGTCCCCTAGCTTTGGGTGGCTGGCAGTCAATCTCCAGCTGGTAGAAGGATGCCCCAAACTCTACTTTCATCTTCTCATGACAATTTGCTTGTGTTTGTGTGTCTCCAGTTTTCTCCTTTTCTATAAGGACACCAATCATGTTCAGTTTGAGCCCCCACCTAATGATTTTATTTTAAATAGATTAGCTCTGCAAAGAGTCTGGTCAATTTAAATAAATTTAGATAAGATAACCAATAAGGTCACTTTCTGAGGTATTTAGGATTGGAACTTATGTGGGGGAACACAATTTAATCCATAACATATGCTTTATTTTGTATCACACATCATCATTTCACTCATTTTATATCTACCTGTCCACATGCCACCTCAAGGCATGTACTTTAGTGGTTTGCCTGCATTGCTTGCACATGGTAAATAAGAGTCAGTAAGTATTTGTTGAATGAATGAATGGATTAGCTTATTATCCATTAAGATCTCATAAAATTCAGGGCACTGATGATTATTCGTTCAAATGCAACAAAAGCTTAGTAATATTATGAACTAAATTATTCCTGAGGATGTTAGAAATGACCAAAGGTGTTTCTTATTACAGCATCTCTTACACAAAATTAATGTTCTACTTTCTTCATCACAAGGTAAGATTATCACAAATATAAAACCTATAAAATAAGCAACTAGAAACTTCTGACATTAGAAGGCTTTCTCAAAAAAAAGTTATAATTTCTAAAACAACTGCTATCTTCTTTTGGTCACATTTATCCTAATCACTTACTTATCATGCAAAATAGGTTCTTTCTAACCTTTGGAGAACAGCCTATTATGGTTGAAATCAAATGTCTCCCAAAGACTCATGTGTTGAAGGCTTGGACCCAGATAATGGTGCTATTAGAAGGTGGTGGAACTTTTAGGAGTAGGGGCCTAGTGGAAAGAAAGTTAGGACATTGGAGTGTGCCCTTGAAAGGGGTTTGAGAACCTTGGTCCCTCCCCTCTCTCTTTTTGCTTCCTGGCCAACACAAAGTGAGTGGCTTTGGTTCCTACCATGATGTTCTGCTAAAAGCTCTGGAGCCAATCAACTATGAACTGAAACCTCTGAAACCATGATCCAAAATAAATAATGCCTCCTCTAATTTGTTCATCTCAGGTATTTTGTCCCAGCGATAGAAAGTTGACTAACACAGTCCAGCCTTTTCAAATAATATTATCAAATAATTTCCTCCATGAATCACTCCCTGAAGCATATTTCCACTTCTTGCTCTCCTTGTCTTATTTCTGATTCTTGTTCCCAAATTCAAATCTGCACAATTTGCAGTTTAGAGTAACTCATGAGACATGACCACTCACTCAACTTACTTCTTCTGCTATCCTTTCTATTTTCCTAATCTCTAGGGAAAGAGATTTCCTTAAACAAAGCATTTATAATCTGTCATAGCTAAATGGTTTCCAATAGCGACTTACGGAAAGTTGCTAACTCTAAAAACATATTTGAAAAAATCTTTCTTCTCTATAAACATATTTTAAAGAAACAAATGAACTATTGCCAAATATAGTTTTGGGATATTTATTAAGTGGAAAATAAAAAATGGGAAGTATTTGGGAAGCATATCCTATGTACCAGGTACTAATCCACACCCTTAACTATTATATTTCTATTTAATAGGTATTGTGATCCTATTTTACAGAACAGGAAAATGAGAGATATGAAGATTGTTGTGTAATTTAAGATGAAATTGATACCATCTGATCTAGCAATACCACTACAGGATATATACCCAAAGAAAATGAAATCACCTTGTCCCCCTACACCTTCCCTACAAACCCTCCTCCCAACTCACCTCTCTGGACCCTCTTCCCTCAGTTATATGTGTAAAGCTTGTTCCCAAAATTGTCAACAAAGGACATCCATTAGCCTGTTCCAAATAAGGATATACTTGTACTCCCATGTTTATTGCAGAACTATTCAAAACATCTAGGATATGGAATCAATCTAAATGTCTATCAATGAATGAATACATAAAGAAATTGTAGTATGAGGTAAGTATGATGGTGCATACCTATAATACCAGAAAAGTGGGAAGATGTAGCAGGACGATCACATCTTCAAAGCCAACTGAGCAACTTTGCAAGACTCTGACTCAAAATAAGAAATAAATAGAGCTGAGGCCAGATGTGGTGGTGCACACCTGTAATCCCAATGACTCTGGAAACTGAGGCAGGAGGATGACAAGTTTAAAGCCACCCTCAACAACTTAACAAGATCCTGAGCAACTTAGCAAGACCGTGTGTCAAAATAAAAAGTAAAAAGGGCTGGGGATGTGTCTCAGTGGTTAAGCACCCTGGGTTCAAAAGTACAAAAAGAAAAGAAAGAAATAGGGCTGGGGATGTAGCTCAGTGGTAGAGAGTCCCTGAGTTCAATCTCCAGTACTGCAAAAAAATAAGAAGGAAAAGAAGATGAAAATAAAATGTGATTTGTATACACAATGAATTTCTATTATATTCAGGCATGAAATCCTTTACTTTTTAAAAAAAATATATGGATGGACTTGAAAGATATTGGTTTAATTGAGTAAGTCAGGCAGAAAGACAAATGCCATATGAGCTGATTTATATGTGGTATCTAAAAAAAATAGATCTTAGGGAGATTGAGATAGAATAGTGTATACCAACAACAAGGGAGTATAAGAGGAGGTAATTGGGGCAGGCAGAGAGATTGGTAATGGGCACACAAGAAGAATAAATTCTGATGTTCTGTGGCATGGGGTGGTGAATATGATTAACAATAATGCATTATATATCTCAACATAGTTAGAAGAAAGGATTTCAAAGATATACCTCACAAAGAAATGTTAAAGTAACCCAATGTATACAGAAATCAAAACATCACATTGTACCTTAAACATATACAAATACTACATGTCAATCAAAATATGAAATTAGTTAATTTTTTTAAAAAAAGATACTTGATTATTTGGTTGACCACATTTCCTCTCTTGGCCTCCCCATTATGAAATATATATAAAACCATGTATAAAAAAAGACATTTGTAAGGCATGTGTAGTGGTTATTTTGTCCATAATTCTGGCATTTTATTTCTAAAGCTATAATTGATTTTCCTGGTGTTTGTATTTATTAACCTAATAAATTAATTGCTGTGAAGAAGTCCTTGGATAGCAATGTGTCAGTCTTCCTAGGAAATAAATACATGTCTTAACAAGTTCTCCGCTACTGTAAACTGGAGAGCTGCAAGCATTTTCTCAGTGTGGGCTTCTATCCTTACTTCAGTTTGACCATTCCACTTTTTTGTTGTTGTTGTTGTTGTTTTGTATTTCATTTCTTTATGCATCCTTCAAAAAAATGAAAACTGCTCCTGACGTGTCTCTAACCAATAGTCTGTAAGTGAGCTAACTGAAACAAGGCCAGTGATGTTTTTTAATAATGTGGCTTTTCAGGATTTCCATGATCTGACAATGGTTCCACCCAGTCTGCTTATCCAAGTCAAGATCAGCTGTGCCCATCCACTGGGGAAGGATAATAACACTTCATACTCTTCCTCTTCTGATGCTCTCTTGCTATGACCCCCACCGTCTCCACATCAACCCATCTCTCCAGACCCTCTAGTCTCTCTGGACCAACTTGGCTCAGCTATATGTATAAAGCTCATTCCCAAATTGTCAACAAGGACACTCATTAACCTGTTCCAAACAAGCATCCCCAGGGAAACTTGTGCTTTTACATTCAATTGATCCCCCAGTGCATGTTCTCAACAAAGTAGACATAACCTCTGTCGCTGTGAATAAGGAATATTTGAGATGTAAGAGAGAGTTCATATTCTGCCTTCGGAGGTCAACAGCCTCATTTCTTCGAGGCCAGAAAAATCGAGAACTACTTTATTCTCAAAAATCTTTTCTTTTATCCTCCTACTTATTAACTCTTCTTTCTTCAACTCCAGTCTCACTGAGTGGAATAGCAGAAACCATCAAATCCTTGATAAATCAAGAAGGTACAGGAGCAGAAGAAGGTTACTTCTTATCAAGATAAGCCCTGGAAGTTTGTGGGGTTTTTCGAAATCCATGATGGGATTTGATGGCAGAGAATGTAGAAAATGCAATAAAGTTTATATTATCTTTTAATTATGTGGCCTTATAATTTTGGTTTCCTTCTAAGAATACTTAGGAGTAAAATCTCCCTGGGCCAATTAGATGGTCAAGTAAGGAAGTGTGCTCACTGTTCGTAGCCTCATTGACTACTTCTCTGTGGTTGTGAATCCTGAAACTTATGCAAAGGGGAATACTCCGCCACTCTCTAAAAACTCCAGGTTGGTAACCAGAAGGGCAAGGGTATCCAAAGCATTGCGTGATTTTTCTTGATCCCAGATTCCATCTGTGAATGAACTACAACCCACTAGAGGGTTATGTTGTCAATTTAGTGAGTTGCAAACAATATTTTAAAGGAAATTAAAATATAATAAAATAGAAATATGTAATAATAAGTGTGCTGTAAAACTTTTCTTTAAATTATATATGTTGGCTGAAAAAATACATAAAATTTAGAATGAATTATGATCAAAAATGCTTGGAAGCTGCTGCATTGTAAATGTTTATAAAAACAATAAGTAGAAAAAGTCTTGAATAAATCAGTGAGGAAATTCCCAGATAAAGTGCCTCTTTAACCACATGAGCTCACAAATAAGTAAAGACTTGAAATGCCCATAAAGTGCTCAAATGTAGAGCCTCATAGAAAACCATAGAACATAGTTTTATACACTTTCCCCATAAAAGTTACCTACTCACACAAAATGGTGTGCTCATGGTATAGTGGATTCACAGACGTAGCACATCTAATCTAGGAATTACTGGATTCCTACTTAAGAGTTTCTGCCTTAAATATCCTTAAGTTCCTAAAAATCCTTAGCATATGATGCAATCTCTTTATCCTTACAGGAAAGTAAAACTATATCTAAAGATTCTGAATGCATTAGAGTAAGTAAATGCAGATTATTACCCAATAAAGCTACTGCTAATATTGACAGGTGAGGAATATGTTCCAAAGGACAGAATGACATGTGCCTAACACAGAGAACTTCAAATTCTCGTTGACAGACACAGGCAGAAAAGACTGGAGGGTCCATTGGGAGGAAATGAGGAACTGGCATTTCTCTGACATCAAGAGAATTAAGGAAGTTGAACCAGAAGAAAAATGAGAGATTTGGAAAAGAAAACAGCAATTCTGAGAGGAGTTAAGCAAACAAAGGAGGTAAGGCAATGAATGGCACCGGTGGAAAGTAGGGGAAGTGAATGATGGGGAAAAGAAATTAGCAATTATTCTGGAAGGAGGCGGCAGCTCGAGGCATTCCTTTGTTAAATGACTACCTGAACTTCTTGAACATCATCTGTGAGGCAGCCACTTGCTTCATGCAGGCACTGGGGAGGGTACAGTGTTGGGAAATAATGACAAGAATTTTCCTACAAAAGGGACTGTGGAGAAGTCAACACCATTCAAATGAGCCATTGATCTGGATCATGTCATCACAGGAAAAGTTCATGGTTCCCTCCATTTTGTTCTCTTCAGATTTCCCATGTCCATTTCAGAGCACCTCTTCCCTTCTCCACTTTGATTTCTCTCTTTTTTACCTTGAGACTCAAAAACTATTCAACAATGAAAAATAAAACCATATTGACTGAGTTCATCCTTCTGGGTTTAACAGATGTCCCTGAATTCCAAGTGGCAATTTTCACTTTTTTTTTCCTGACCTACTTTCTCAGCATCATTGGAAACCTGACTATCCTCATCCTCACCTTGTTGGACTCCCACCTTCAGACTCCCATGTATTTTTTTCTCCGGAACTTCTCCTTCTTGGAAATTTCCTTCACAAACATCTTCATTCCCAGGGTCCTCTTCAGCATCACCACAGGGAACAAGAGTATCAGCTTTGCTGGTTGCTTCACTCAGTACTTCTTTGCCATATTCCTTGGATCCACAGAGTTTTATCTTCTAGCTGCCATGTCCTATGATCGCTATGTGGCCATCTGCAAACCCCTGCATTACACGATCATCATGAGTGGCAGAGTCTGCACCCAGCTGGTTCTCTGCTGTTGGCTGGCTGGGTTAATGGTTATTATACCACCATTCACTCTAATGAATCAGCAGGACTTTTGTGCATCCAACAGGCTGAATCATTATTTCTGTGACTTTGAGCCTCTTCGAGAACTCTCCTGTTCAGACACTAGCCTCATGGAGAAGATAGTCTTTCTTGTGGCATCTGTGACCCTGATTGTCACTCTGGTACTAGTGATTATCTCCTATACATCTATCATCAGGGCTATTCTGAAGCTTCCTTCAGCCCAGCAGAGGTCAAAGGCCTTTTCCACCTGTTCTTCCCACATGATTGTCATCTCCCTCTCTTACGGAAGCTGCATCTTCATTTATATTAAACCCTCAACAGAAGGAGACACATTCAACAAGGGAGTAGCTCTACTCATTACTTCAGTTGCTCCTTTGTTGAACCCCTTCATTTACACACTAAGGAACCAACAGGTAAAACAAGCCTTCCAGGATATTCTCAAAAAGCTTGTGAATCTTTAAAGAACTTAAAAATTAAAGATTTGGAACTGGATGGGTATCAACCATATACCAAGCTCTCTGACGGTTACTAGGTACCCAACAAAGAATTAAAATCCAGTCTAGTGAAACTTGGAAATAAATAAATTGCAACCTGTTGTTAAATTGATACAGAGCAAGCAAAAGAGTATCTAAGCCAAAATAATGTGTGGTTGTTTGTGGTTGTTTGTTGTTTGGCACTGGAGACTGTATGACAACCTGCAATTGTCCATAAACTCCATTTTAATGACCATTTTATTTACATGAATTTATATGTTCAATTTCCTACTTAAGAAAAAGTGAATAAAAAAGAAAGTGGAAATTTTAAGACAATTGATAAAGCAGTTAATTTCTATACTTTCATTTGGGCAATGTATTATTATTTTAAATTTTAGAATTTTTCATATTTATTCACCTAAACTTACATATTAATAAAGTTAATTGCATATGCTTGGAAAAAAAGAAATGAATAAGTTTTTTTAATTGAAAAAGCAATTGAATTACTCAGTTGAACAACTCAATGTGAATTAGCCCATAAATGTCTTCAGAGAGGATACCATTTATACTGGATTTTTACAAGTAGGAATAAGACAAGAAATCAAAAACATGGAGTAGAAAAAATATTAGGGGTGGGAGCCCAAAATTTTAATCCAAGGAGCTTGAATAAGTGATACTGTCATTTATATCAATCAAAACAAAAGGTGTAAGAAGAATGTGGAGATTATAATTTTAGTTTTGAATTAAGTTAAATTCTCATCTAAAATAAAATCAATGCTGATAGTGTCAAGGCATCTGAATTCAGGACCACCCTCTGGATCACATAGGTGATCATTGATTATATAGGAATATAGGGGCTCAAATAGTAAGCTCTAAAGGTCCTCCCAATATTTAAAGAGCAGCAAATGCAGATGGAACAATAAGAAAAATAAAATATCTGTGGAATTCATAGAAAGAGAATATCTTAAGAAACGGGTTGTTGTCAATGTGAAATGCTGCAGAGAGCAATTAAAACGAAGAATTAAAGTATTTGAATAAATAATTAGAGTTTCATTGTTTATCCTAACCACTTTGAGAAAATGTCGAAGTTGGAGGTAGGGTAAGAATTAGTCAGACTTTATAGTGTTATTGGTGAAAAGTTAAAGCTGAAAAGGTAGAGAATGGTAAAAATGGAATTTCAAGAACAGAGGAATAAAAAAAATGACCACCTAGTTATGTTCCCTCATAGTATTCTGTGTTTTGTCATTCATAGTATAACCAAAATAATGGTTATATTTTTTAATGTATTCTTTCCTAGTCTATAAGGTCCAGGAGTGCAGAAATACTATGTTCTTTTTGTTTGTTTGCTTGTTTGTTTTAGTTGTAGATGAACATAACAACTTTATTTTTTTAATGTGGTACTGAAGATCAAACCCAATGCCTCACACATGCTAGACAAGTGCTCTATCACTGCACTACAAGTCCAGCCTAGAGATAATATCTTTTTGATCACAATTCCGACTGTAATGCCAAGCAAGAGTATGCTATTGAATGAATGAATGAATGATAGATGGATAGATGGCGATATAAACAAATGGATGAGGGAAGCCAGGACAGGATATTTTTAAGTGAAAAAATTTTCTGCATAGAAAATTTACAGATGGGGAAACTGAAACTTAGAAAAGTGAAACAGCTTCTGCAAGGACACACAGCTAAGTGCCTGGACTAGAATCAGAAGTTGAATATTTTTGGCACCTGTGTAACGACTGAGTCATGCAGCCATTCCAGTAGACTTTAACATTTGCTCTCTTCAGCATGACCAAGTATTTTAAGTACCATTGATGTTTTTACCTATTGCCTGCTTCTCCAAGATCTCAATAGGCTTGATCAGAAAGCTTCAGTACATAAATCTATTTAGGATATCAGAAGCATACAAAAAGCCATATTACTCCACCCCATTGTTCTTTTTTTAATTATATACATTTTATTAGTGCATTATAGTTACACATAATTTGGGGGGTTACCTATTAATACATTATATAACATAATTTGCTCCATTTCAATCTCCAGTGATGCCTCCTTCCCATACCTCCTCCTTCCCCCTCACCTGCTTCCTTTACCTTATTGGTCTTCCTTCTTTTAATTTGTTTTTAAGTATTATACTTAAAAGTGGAATTCACTATGACATATTTATATATGCACACTGCATGCTTTTGTCAATTGTATTTCGAATTTCTCCCCTTTCCTTGTTCCTTCTTACTCCTCCTCAATCCCCTTCCTTTACTCCATTGTTCTCCCTTCTATTTTTATGAGACCCTTTTTAATGTTTTTATTAATGAATTATAAATAGTTGGGTTCATTTTGACATATTCATGCATTCGCATAATACAATTTGCTTCATTTCAGTCCACAGTGACTTCTCCTTCCCTCTCTTCCTCCCTCCTACTCCTCCTCTTCCTCTACTCTATTGGTCCTCCATCTATTGTTATTTTTTTAATTGGTGCTTGAGAGAAATGCATAAAGGTAAAATTCACTGTTGTATGTTTATATATGTCCATAGCTTAAATTGGCAAATTTCACTCCACAGTTTCCCCCCTTTCCCAATTCCCCTTCCCCCGCCCTTTGATCCCTTCCTCTACTCCACTGTTCTCCATTTTTTTCATAAGACTACTTTTTAAAGTTGATATTTCTCTCTAGCTTCTGCATTTGTGAGAAAACATTAAATCTTTGACTTTCTGTGTCTGGCTTCTTCATTTAGCATGATGTTCTCCAATTCCATCTATTTACCAGCAAATGGCATAATTTCATTCTTCTTTATAGTTCAGTAAAACACCATTTTATATATGACCCACATTTTCTTTATCCATTCACTTGTTGATGAGCACCTGGGCTCTTCCATAACTTGGCTATTATGAATTTCACATGGATGTGCCTATATCCCTATAGTAGGGTGATTTTAGGTCTTTTGGATAAATACCAAGAAGTGGAATACCTAGGCATATGGTGGATCCATTCCTACTCTTTTGAAGAATGTCCATCCTGCTTCCCAAATTAGTTGTGCTAGTTTTCATTCCCACCAACAATGTATGATTATACCTTTTTTCCTACATCCTTACCAGCATTTATTATTATTTTTATTATTGATTATTGCCATTTTAACTGCAGTGAAATGAAATCTCAATGAAGTTTTGATTTGCTATTGCTAGAGTTGTGGAACATTTTTTTCAAATATTTGTTGGCAATTTATATTTCTTTTGAGAAATGTCTATATAGTTCTTTTGCCTATTTATTGATTCGGTTATTGGAGGAGTTCCCTTGTTGGTTTGGGTGTTATGTTTTTTGAGTGTTTATATATTCTGGACATTGATTCCCTGTCAGAAGAGTACCTGGCAAAGATTTTCTCCCACTCTGTAGGCTCTCTCTTCATACTCTTAATCATTTCCTTGCTATGCAGAAGTTTTAAAACTTTGCCCCCCTCCTCCCTCAACTTCCTAGTACATCTTCTCCCATTGGAGCAGTCAGAGCTCATCTTTCCCCACCAACTATCACAGAGCCCATCTGGCCGTGCAGCCCCCAGCCATGGAAGTTGGGGGTCCAGGGTCTATAGAGTAACTTGTGTGCGTGCATGAGTGTGTATGCAAATATGTGTGTGTGCATGTGGATATGTATGTATGTATGTGAGGATGAACAGAGCTCTAACATTCAGGGATCAGGAATAAGGAATGTGTTTTCAGGAGGGTGATGTGAGTCCTAGTGACAGAGGTGAGAATTCATCAGGAGGCTGAGGTTATAAGGGTGTGTGTACGCAGCTGGGGGCATGCACTAAGAGCTGGGTGGGCTCATGGCTGAGCATGTAGGAGTGTGGGGAGGCTCCATGCACCTCTCTTCTGTGGACATGAGTGTGCAGAGATGAATGTGCAAGGAGATGCTGTGCAGCCTGAGCCTGTGGGAGTCTTGGGCAGTTCTGAGTATGAGTATGGAAAGGCCACATGGCCATCTTGGTGTGCAGGACAGCATGGTCATGATGTAAGGAGGGGATGGAGTACTGGATTCAGGGAGGAGAGGTCCCTACCTAAGGGAGGTGCTACCCAGTGTACAAGCACACAGGGGGTGTGTAAGGCTCAAAGGGGCCAGGTATGCAGGGGTTGAGGAAGCCATTTCCTCCTCAGATCTTGATAGTGTTATGGGGGATGCTGTTGGCCTCTTAAGAAGCTTGGGTGGATAGAAATCTTGGGAGTTAGAGGTCCTGATGTTCTTCCACCTCCAAGCCTCCCTTTCAGAGGCTCAAGGAGATTTCCTTTCCTGGTCCTCGGGCCCCCTCTTGATATTCCTCTTGCTGTGAATGAGAACCTGGGGCCCTGGCACTGGTGGCACCCTGGGTGCTGCCCATGGTGCTGGGTGCTGGTTGGCCTGTCTCTTTTCTGCTTCAGCTGGTTGTTTCTCTCCCAGGGGTGGTGGGGGCAAGGCTCTGTGTTGTGGGTGTGTGTCCCCAGGACCTCAGCCCTGCAGCTCCTCATAGTCTGGCTTGGCATCCTTATAGATGGGATTCTTCAAGCGGGCAAAGCACCCCGAGGCCACAGTGCCCCAGTACCATGCAGTGAAGATCCCCCGTGAAGACCGGCAACAGTTCAAGGAAGAGAAGACAGGGACCATCTTGAGGAACAACTGGGGAAGTCCCCGACGGGAAAGTCCTGATGCACACCCCATCCTGGCTACGGATGGGCACCCTGAGCTGGGCCCTGAGGTGCACCCTGTGCCAGGCACTGCCTAGCTTCCTTGGTATCAGCCTGGCCCAAGGGTCCCTTCCATCTCTTCCTGAGTGGCTCCTCTGGATGAAGAGAGTAGAATTGGTTGCTGACACTGCTTCAAGATTTGGCAGGATCTGCTTTCTCAGGAGCACAGACCTCACCCACCCATGAGAACCAGCCCGAACTTCCCCTTGGAATGCTGGGAGACAAGAGGGTGTCAACCAGGGATGAGGCTGTGGGGCAGGGCAAGAAGGGAAGGGATGTCCTGTTATATGGTGGGGATCAGAATCCCTCCTTCTGCCACTCCCACTGTGTAACCTGTCTCCCCCAAAATGCCTTAGCCGGACAGTCAGGGAGGAGATTGTGTTGCTGACTCAGGGGCTTCTCCCTCCTCAGTTTCCCTTCTCCTCTGACCTTAGTTTGCTGCATCAGTCCAGTGGATTTTGTCTATTTATTAAAAAACATTGAAGACAAAACCTCTGGCTTCTTTGCTAAGTGCTGCTCCCTCCTCCCCAGGGTCTCCCCTTCTCTCTGGTACCCCCACAGCTCAGGATAAAGGTGGTAGGGGGGAGGGACACTCAGGTAGCCAGGTAGGGTTGCAGTACCATGGCTTCTGTGACTAGTCCCAGGGACACATAGGAGTAACCTAAGGAGGGCAGGGGGACCTTTCCCATGGGGACAAGGGAAGGGATGGGAGCTGTCCTAGGAGAGGGGGTGGGTGAAGTCTGGGAATTTTTAGTTAAGGAATGACAGGGTATAATGTTTTTCTCTCTCTGGTCAGGGTAGGAATAGGTTTGGGTTTTGGTTTTGGTTTTGGTGGGGGTTTTTGTTTTGTTTTGTTTTGGGTTTTTTTAGAGCTAGAGATTCCCCTCTGGCAGAGGGAGGGAGGAACCAGGGATGATGGTGGTAGGGGAAGCTTCTCTCATTCTTGATTAGATCCCTCTTAGTAGAAGACAGATTTGGCTGTGGGTGGCTTTTTCTGACTGGGGACAGGGGAGGGAGCAAATGACCCCCCCGATGGAAGTTTATTTCACAGCCTTCCCCATGATGTGGGGCCCAACAGGTAACCATTTGAGGGGAGGGGGCTGTTGTTCCATTTGGATCTCAGAGAACTTGGCATTCTCCAGGTCCTTCCAGGTCTCTCTGGTAAGGTAGCAGCCATCCCCAGTGTGCTTCCAGGTGGGCTCAAAAACTTGCTGCCACATGAAGGCCTGGCTTCCTCGCAGATAAGCCACGTGCTCCCAGAAGAACAGCGCTCCTCCCTGGGAGGGAGGAGAGGGTCAGTGTCACTAGCTGCTTCATCCTGCTCCTTCCTTCTGTCATCACCTCCTTCCCTCTGATCAAGCCTGGCCAAATCTCTTAGTGAAGTGGGAGCAGCTGGTCTGAGAGTTTATGGAGCAAACTGCTGCTCTGACATTTTCTGTGGGAGGCCATCCTCGAATGTGATTTGAGTTACCTCCCTGGCTGGGTGAGAGGCACTTAGACACAGCTGTGTTAGAGCTTTTCCCACCCTTTCCCAAGTCCGAGGGCTTGCCCATGCAGAGGCCTGTCTGGCCACTGCCCTGAAGACCCAGTCGTCACCTCTGATCTTGGAATGCTGCCCCCATTGGCCTACATTGGATGGGATTTTCCCTGGAATTTCTTTTCCCCAAGAAAAGCCCACTCCCTGGCGTGTTCGCTCTCTCCCTAGACTCTTCTGTAAACCTCGCCACCGCATTAGGTGGCTGGAGGCTGGAGCTAAGAGAAGCCATCCCAGAGCTGGTATTAAAGGTAATGAGAGTTTTGTCTCTTTAATTTAAAACTCCCTAGCAATTACTTATGAATCAAACCTTCTTTCATGAAGCCAGCGCTGGTCTCGTGGCAGAATTTTCTACAACCCCGGCTCCTACCCTCCCTCAAGGGGCCTGTGAAGAACCTCTTGTAACTGAGGGGGAAAGGACTGCTGAGAGATCTTTAAAGAAGGTCCAGAGGGCAGACAGAGGGCGAGTAAGAAACAAGGGCAGATGGCTCACTATATACAGATGCACCAGGCCTCTCTATCAAGACTCAGGTGCGTGCCATAGCTGTTCCTGACATCTCCTCCAACATCTCAGGGAAGCCCCAGACACTGCCCGATAACCACAGGGGGTTTCTCCAGCTCTTCTCTTCCCACTCCCTGCCCTAGTGATTCCCTCACCCCTTAGCTCTTAATTAGCAGCTACAAGCTGGCGATGTCCAACTCTCTATCTCCACGTTGCATCTTTTCCTGCCTCCAGTTCTAGCCCTCTAACAGCCCACATGGCTTCTTGCTTGGCTGTCTCAGCAGCTCCTGGGATCTAACAAGTCCCAAACAGTGTTCCTCCATTCCAGCAAATGGTCTAGCACCCATTATCCCTTCAGTTGCTCACGCCAGAAACTTGGAAACTATCCTAAACTCCCCTCTCTCTATGCCCCACTTGAAATATTATGGATTTAAAAAACAAATGTATGGATTCTACTTCCCCTAATATCTCTACTGGCACACTTATTTCCCCACCCTCCATGTCCTGTTTAATTCCTCTGATCTCAATTTAAACTTCACTTCCTTAGGTGACTTCCCACCTCCCTCCACTTCCTGTTAGGTGACTCTCCTATCTGCCCCAACAGCATCCTATTGGGCCCACCCTGGTCACATCTCTTATTCAGCAGCAGGCATCTAATGTACTAGGACCTCAGTTCCCCCTCCTGGGGCCCCCGAACTCTGGGGTCGCCAATGCTGTTTGCCTGTCCCAGGCCCACGTCCTTCCCACTCTGCTCACCGGCCTCAGCACTCTGTGGACTTCCTGCAGGACCCTCTTTGGGCTCTGCACAGAGCACAGCAGCAGAGTGCAGACCACCAGGTCCATGGAGCCATCAGTCACTTGTTTCATGTCCTCTCCAGGGGCCACCACAAACCGCTCATATAGGAGGTGCTGTTCTCAGCCATGCTCCTTTTCAGGAACTTCTCAAAGTGGGGGGTTGGGTCCAGGCAGGTGATGCTGCAGCCAGCAGGATAGAACTGGAAGTTGGCACCAGTGCCACAGCCCAGCTCCAGCAGGGCCACCTTCCCTGAGGTTCCCATCAGCTTCTTTATCTCACTGAAGAGCTCCCGTTTCTTGTTCTCCATCATGCGGTTGGTTTTGGCAGCCAGCGCATCCATCAGGTAGGGGAAGTAGCTTTTGCACAGGGGCTGCCAGAGCCCAGCAGAGCCATCAGGTGCAGGGGCAGCATCAGGAGCAGCATGAGCAGCTGCAGGAGTCGGACCAGGACATCCATGGCACCAGCTTCTGGTGGTGCTTCTGTTGGGGCACTGGCTTTCTTTCTCTGCCCAGCCTCGGCAGAAACCAGTCTCCTCTCCTCCTGTTTTAGGACTTTGCTCCTTGGGTCTGGATTGGCAATCTTCCTTACAGGGTGGAGAGGGTGTGTGGAATTCCTCCAGAGGGCAAGGTTCTCACAGTCCTATGGGCTCTCCAAAAGCTTTATGTGGGGCGAAGGGAAAGGTGGTGCCTCTGTTCTGGGGTCGCTGCCCAGCTGAGGAGGGTGGTATCTCTAAGGCTGACTCACCTTAGAGGGGAGTTAAGGGGGACCAGGATTATGTCTCAGATCACTGCTTCATGGGAGCCAAATGCCAGGGAAGAGCTGCATCATGGGGGATATCCTAGTCTCATTCCAATCTCAGGTCTGCTTCAGTTGATTGTGCAAGCTGGAAATTCTGGTTGGGTTCCCAGAGTATACCCTGAGGACTGTGTAAACTGTAACAGGAGGAAGCCTGTAACAGGAGGAGAAGTCTGTCTAATTGCTCTGGCTAGTATTTCAAGGACTAAATTAAATAGAAGTGGTGAGAGAGGGCATCCCTGTCTTGTTCCAGATTTTAGCGGGAATGCCTTCAGTTTTTCTCCACTTAGAATGATGTTAGCCTGAGGCTTAGCATAGATAGCTTTTACAATGTTGAGGTAAGTTCCTGTTATCCCTAGTTTTTCTAATGTTTTGAACATAAAGGGATGCTGTACTTTGTCCAATGCTTTTTCTGCATCTATCGAGAAGATCATATGGTTCTTATCTTTAAGTCTATTGATGTGGTGTATAACATTTATTGATTTCCGTATATTGAACCAACCTTGCATCCCATGGATGAATCCTACTTGATCATGGTGCACAATTTTTTTGATATGCTTTTGTATTCGATTCGCCAGGATTTTATTGAGAATTTTTGCATCTAGGTTCATTAGAGATATTGTTCTATAGTTTTCTTTCTTTGAGGTGTCTTTGTCTGGTTTCGGGATAAGGGTGATGTTGGCCTCATAGAATGAATTTGGAAGAGCTCCTTCTTTTTCTATTTCTTGAAATAGCTTGAAGAGTATTGGTATTAATTCTTCTTTGAAGGTTTTGTAAAACTCCGCTGTATACCCATCCGGTCCAGGGCTTTTCTTGGTTGGTAGTCTTTTGATGGCTTCTTCTATTTCTTCCTTTGTTATTGGTCGGTTTAAATTGTGTGTGTCTTCCTGACTCAATCTGGGCAGATCATGTGACTTAAGATATTTATCGATATCTTCACTGTCTTCTATTTTATTAGAATATAGGGTTTCAAAATACTTTCTAATTATCTTCTGTATTTCTGTAGTGTCTGTTGTGATATTGCCTTTTTCATCCCATATGTTAGTAATTTGAGTTTTCTCTCTTCTTCTCTTCATTAGCATGGCTAAGGGTCTGTCGATCCTATTTATTTTTTCAAAGAACCAACTTTTAGTGTTATCAATTTTTTCAGTGGTTTATTTTTGTTTCAATTTCGTTGATTTCCGCTCTGATTTTAATTATTTCTTGTGTTCTGCTATATTTGCTGTTGTTTTGCTCTTCCTTTTCTAGGGTTTTGAGATGTAGTGTGAGTTCATTTATTTGTTGGTTTTTTTCTTTTTTTGAGGAATGAACTCCAGGAAATGAATTTCCCTCTTAAAACTGCTTTCATTGTGTCCCATAGATTCCAGTATGTTGTGTCTGAATTGTCGTTTATCTCTAAGAATTTTTTGATTTCCTCTTTTATGTCTTCTGTAACCCATTGATCATTCAGTAATATATTGTTTATTTTCCATGTGATGCAGGATTTTTCCTTCCTTCTTTTATCATTGATTTCCAGTTTCATTCCATTATGATCAGATATGGTGCATGGTATTATCTCCACACCTTTATATTTACTAAGGGTTGCCCTATGGCATAATATATGATCTATTTGAATTGGATCCATGTGCTGCTGAGAAGAACGTGTATCCACTTGATGATGGTTGATATATTCTATATGTGTCGGTTAAGTCTAGGTTATTGATTGTGTTATTGAGTTCTATAGTTTCTTTATTCAGATTTTGTCTGGAGGATCTGTCTAATGGTGAGAGCGGTGTGTTGAAGTCATCCATAATTATTGTGTTGTGGTCTATTTGACTCTTGAACTTGAGGAGAGTTTGTTTTATGAACATTGCAGCACCATTGTTTGGTGCATACAAATTGATAATTGTTATGTCTTGTTGGTGGGTGGATCCTTTTAACAGGATATAGTGTCCTTCTTTATCCCTTTTGATTAACTTAGGTTTGAAGTTGATTTTATTTGATATGAGTATGGCCACTCCTGCTTGCTTCCGCGGGCCATGTGAGTGGTATGATTTTTCCCAACCTTTTACCTTCAGCCTGTGTATGTCTTTTCCTATCATATGAGTCTCCTGAAGGCAGCATATTGTTGGATTTGTTTTTTTGATCCAGGTTACTAGCTTATGTCTCTTGATTGGTGAGTTTAGGCCATTAACATTTAAGGTTACAATTGAAATATGATTTGTACTTCCAGTTATGTTTATTATTTATTTTAGTTTGGCAAGTTTTTCCTCTTTGGTTATTTTCCTCCCCCTTTACTGAGATACCTCCCACTGTTAGTTTTTGGCACTATTTTTTCATTCCTCTTCTTGTAGTATTTTGCCCAAAATGCTTTGCAGTGCTGGTTTTCTGGCTGCGAATTCTTTTAGCTTTTGTTTATCGTGAAATATTTTAATTTCATTGTCAAATCTGAAGCTTAATTTTGCTGGAAACAGTATTCTTGGTTGGAATCCATTATTTTTCAGTGTTTGAAATACATTGTTCCAGGATCTTCTCGCTTTCAAAGTCTGTGATGAAAAATCAGCCGTAAACCTAATTGGTTTACCCCTGAATGTAATCTGCCTCCTTTCTCTCGTAGCTTTTAATATTCTCTCCTTGTTCTGTATGTTGGCTATCTTCATAATTATATGTCTTGGAGTTGGTCTATTATGGTTTTGGATGTTTGGGGTCCCATAGGCTTCCAGGATTTGGCAATCCATTCCATCTTTCATCTCTGGGAAGTTTCCTAGGATTATTTCATTTAATAAGTTGTCCATTCCTATGGTTTGAACCTCTGTGCCTTCTTCTATCCCAATGACTCTCAAATTTGGTTTTTTTATGAGATCCCATAACTCTTGGATAGATTGCTCGTGAGATTTAAGCATCTTTTCTGTGTTGACTATATTATTTTCAAGTTGATAAACTTTGTCTTCATTATCTGATGTTCTGATTTCTACTTGATCTAGTCTATTTGTAATATTCTCATTAGAGTTTTTAATCTGGTTTATGGTTTCTTGAATTTCTAGGATTACTGTTTGGTTTTTTTAAGATCTCTATCTCCTGGTAAAGCTCGTTCTTTGCAGTTTGAATTTGTTTGTTTAGTTCGTTTTCAAAATATACTTTCAATGTTTGGACTTGCTGTCTCATGTCTTCTCTAATATTCCATTCCATCTGAGTTAGGTATGCCTTGATTTCTTTCCCTGTCCATGTTTCTGATGCTTCTAGGTCCTCCTGTAGATTTAAGTTGTCCTGCATTGTCTGTAATCCTTTTTTCCCTTGTTTTTTCATGTTGTTCACATTACTTTCCAGCTCTGTTTGACTGCTTTGTAACTGCTTTCTCCTATACATTTGTTTTGGCTTTGTATATCTCTGTTGTCTCTCCTTTGTGGTGGGAAATTATGCCTAGAGATGTTGGGCTTTATTGTACTTTAAAGCTGATTCATTCAATTTATAATGGGCTTCCGGATTCTGTATGCATATAGTGATTTGTTGTTTGTTCTTAGGACTTTAGGTTATGTGCTATGAAGGTATAAGGGTTAGTATGTCTTGGCTACTTTAGAAGGTTGCTCTACTGAAGGGGTATACTAACAGTCAATTGGATCAGGGTGTTGGTAGTAGCTAGGTATTTAGGAGCCCTATAGACGGCCTCGAAACATTCACCTATTTGCATTTAGACAATTACACGTAATGGACAATGTAATGCTTGGGATGAAAGTTGGGGCGAAGGGGAAGGAAGGTGCTCTTGAAAAGAAAGAAGGAGAGGGAGATAGAATAGAGGAGAATGGAAAGAACAATAAAACTTGAAAGGGGAAAGAAAGAAGAAAAAGGGAAGAGATAAAATAAAATAAAATAAAATAAAATAAGAAATAAAATTAGGTCTTAGAGATCCATTTTCTTCTCTTCCCGTAGGCAGAGCTGTGCCCTCTGAGCTAAGTTTTGCCCTCTATGTGTCGACAGCCATCCCTGTAAGGCAGCTCCTGGGAGTCTCTCTCAATCCTGTTAGTCCAGAGCCATTTCACTTCTATGGCCCCTCCTCCCCTTCCTCCTGCCAGTCAGCCAGGTCCTACTCACCGGAGGCGGTTCCCCAAGGATCTGGTTACACTTTCAGCCCCACCGCGTGCCCTATTTCCCGAATGACTGAGCACTCTCTCTGTCATTCATCTAAGCCCCAGTGCTGTGGAGCTGTGGTCTAGGAGTCAATAGTTTAATTTTTCTGGACCCCTTTGGTGGGCACACCCTCAGAAGCTGGCGGCTAAGACCTTGGGTGTCGCTACTGGTCGTAATGGGAGTTGGGGGTCGAGGATCCCCTCTGCTTCCCTCAGCCCCTACAATCACGACCACTCTGCTGGCGGTAGGAGGAGTTGGAGGTCAGGAGTGTCCTCTGTTTCCCTCCGCCCCTACCGTCATGCCCTCTCAGTTGGCAGTTGGGGGAGTTGGGGGTGGGGAGTCTTCTCTGCTTCCCTCTGCCCCTACAGTCACGGCAGTAGGGGAAGTTGGGGGTCGGGAGTCCCTTGGCCCTTACGGTCTTGCCCACAGAGAGATTTTTGAAGTTACCCCGTTGTTTGTATCTGATGTGGGTGAGAGTCACACACCTGCTAAAGTAGATTCCACTGGGAAGGAATCTCGATGGCCGAACTCAGGTGACTTCCCCTCTCTGATATGGCTGGCCCCTGGCTCCTTGCCGGAGTGTCTGAAGGGAGGGGTGGGACTGGCTTGTCTCTGGTGTGACTCAATCTCTGGTTTTAGTTCCCAGTTCGCTATTTCATAAAGGCTTTGTTAGAGGCCCTTCACGTTGCCTCCTGAGCCAGGCAGGCAGGGGCCCTTTGCCGTGCGGGCGGGGCCATTCGCAGAGCCTGGCTGGGGGCCCTTCACTGCGTTGGGCCGCCGGTGCAGTTTGCAGAGCCAGGCAGGCAGCTGCCGTTCGAACATTTGCTGCAACAGGCAGGCGGCGGCCGTTTGGCGGCCGGCCGGCGGGACTGGACCTCTGCGCCGCGTGGCCAAGATTCACTCGTCTGGGACAAACTGTCACCTCTAATAAACTTATTAATTCCTGGCAGGTCTCCTTTCAGCAGAATTTTGCTAGAAGTTTCTCAGCAGGTAGAATCTAGGCGTATTAATGGGTCTTTCTGATCCCATTAATGTGGAGATACTGAAAGTGCTGCCTCCTCACCGGCTGCCATGTTGGGTCCCCCTGTTTGTTTCTTTCTTTTGTTTTGTTTTTGTGATACTGGGGATTGAACTCAGGGAATCTCTACCACTGAGCTACATCACTAGACTTTTCTTGAGACAGGATCTCACTAAATTGCCTAGGCTAGCCTCGAACTTGCAATCCTCCTACCTCAGTCTCTTGAGTAGCTTGGGATTACAGGTATGTGCCCCGCCCTTGGCCCAAAGAAAATATTATAAAGATTGGTTCATATAGATTTTGAACTTTTTGTAATTATACTCTTAGTTATTTTACCTTTGTTTTTATTACAAAAGGGGTTCTGTTCTTTATTTAAAATTTGCATGTATCAATGCTCATTCTTTTAATCATTTTATGCCCAAGTTAAATTGTATTGTATAGATATGCCATGCTATATTTATCCATTCACCAAGTGATGAATGAGTTGTTTCCACTTTTAGGGTATTTGAATAATGCTTCTGTAAATTCTTGCCTTAGTTTTGTCTGTTCTGTCTCCTAAATCATTACTCTCATGAATCTCCTCATGAAACTTTTAACATATTAACATACTATAATATATAATACTACATACTATAATAGATATAATATATAATACTATAATATAATATACTATATAATACTATATACTATAATATATAATTTAAAAACAACCCTCTCTTGAGTCTATGCTTTTATTATCACCCCATGCTAGTTTTTTTCAAAGTCTTTTTTTTTTTTTTGGTACTAGGGTTTGAACCTAGCAGTGCTTTACTGCTGAGCCACATCCCCTGCCCTTTTATGTCATTTTTTTAATTAAATTTTGCTTTAATTTTGTTTTAATTTTGGGATAGGGTCTTACAAAGTTACTTAGGGCCTTACTAAGTTGTTGAGGCTGATCTCAAACTTTCAATCCTCCTACATCAGCATCGCTGGGATTATAGGCTTGTGCCACCAGGCACAGCCAAAGTCATACTTCTTGAGTTCTCTGTTCAGGTTACCTTGATTTTCTCACCATTCATTCACCTTCCATTCATCATATCCTTCCCCCTCAATCCATCACTCTATATTTTTAAGTTTGCCTGATTTATTTCTAATCTGTGGAGATGATATCCCACACCACACAAATTTACATGCACATGTAGACACATAATTACCTTCGTACCTTTTGTGTCCCAGAAACAAAGCCATCCTTAGCAGTCCTCACATTGCTGTTATATTAGTTAGATATTATGTGGGCTCTCTCTTGTCCTGAAAGGAGGTCCATGGAACAAGATAGAGAACAGTGTGGCTGTGAAGTCTCTAATCAAGACCTCTGGAGACCAAGCAGGAAGCAGGTCTAATTTTACTGTGCAGTTACCATGTATATATAGTCAGGTAGTAGCTAGGCAGATTACAGGCAGCCACCAATACAATTCCTTGCTATCCTTGCAGCGGCCAATCAAGAGCTGGCCATGGAGCAAGTGCCAGGACTGCAACACATGGCCTCACACCCAGGGCTGTGCCTACAGGGTAAATGGTTTGCCATTAACACGCCTAGTACAAGGGAAGTGACCTGCCACTCAGGCACGCTACCATATGCCATGTAAGCAGTACTCCATGCACTTGTCCCCACATCTCCCCACCTCTGACTACTACAAGGACTTCATCCTGCATTGCTGTTTTTCATTCAGTGGCATTTACATGGTTACCTAAGCATCTCACAACACAAGAAAAAAAAATTATCACTATTATAAACAGTAGGGCCAGGGTAAAAGCATTATAAGGGTTAGTTAATATGGCTATCAGGTTTTTCCAATGTTCATTCAATCCCTGGAAGAAAGAGGAGCTTGTAAAAATAGATACTTTAGCCGCATTGATTTGACAACTGCCTTAGTAAGTTTATGCATAGTTGTAACATAGTTAGCATCTCAAGTGCCCTTAATATACTGAGAAAAATTGGAGAAGTATAAGGTTACATTTTCAGATACAGTATATTGGGTGACACAAAAACTGTGGAATTCAGGGTCACAAGTGCACCTTTACAACATAAACAGAATATCTATTTGTTCCTGGTGGATGTCTATATACTGCCAAATGACTAAAATTGTGGCTCAGGACAATTTATTTAAGTCATTTTGAATGGCAAAGGCTTCTGCCATGGCAGTAGACAAATTATTTACAGTCTAAGCAATTTTGGATACTCTAAGTGACTGGAGTAGCAGCAGTGGCTATAGAGGCGATAGAGGCTACCAGGGCAATAATCCCAGCGATGATGAGGCTAATTGCACACCTTGTCTGGTGTAGGATCTTATTCAGAAGATTCTTCATCTCCATGTCTCATGGTGAATCAGCAGGATGTATTAACTGCACAAGAGATCTTTGCATGAGTGATATTTATGCCATCAGTATCATTGATTACTAACATAGCAAAGGGTGGTATAATACAAGTATTGCCTAGTGGGTATAGGTATAATTTTGCATAAGGCAAATCCATGGTCAGGGTCTGGACTCAATATAGACCCATTCATTCAGCCAGCTGCTGCCCATTTGATGGGCCTAGCAGTTAGCAATATTAGTATCATTTCTATTATGTCATACTGATTTCCTGCATAATGGTTGGTAATGGCTTATTCCGTGTAGCAGGTACTACAGTAGCCCATGTGATTTTCAGCATGAGTTACATTCCAGGGAGCTGTGCCCACCCAGGCACATTGATGTTGTTCTTCCCCAGAGAAATTCCTCTTATGAAGGAGATAAGGTATGGCTGAGACAGATTGATTCCATGGGATGCCATCATTATCTGAGGGGGACTTTCCAAAAAGCATTGTTGGGCATGTTGGCAGCAAGGGTTTTCTTGCATTGCCATAGGGGAGTCTATGGCTATAGGTAGCATTAACTATAACTCTAAGGTCAATGAGAGATAGTCCAACATATGACTTATTATAGTTCTCAACAATAGTTTCATTGGCAAGAGCAAAACAGAGGGGACTGCCTGGATTAAAAGTTTCATTATCTACCACAGAGAAATAGATGGGTAGTGTAGCTATGGAAATGCTGGTGTTCCACTGTATGGTCATCTCCTGGATAGATAACTCAGGATCAATATGGTTGGAATTATTAGAGAAGAACTTAGGTAAAATCCCTTCCCAGTTAGCAACTGCTAACTGTGGTGGCCTAGTGAGCAAAGCTCAATTTACCTGATGGGAGGCTTCACTGTTAACAGTGAGTGCCACACCCTATAGAACCACCATCATAGGGCCAGGGATGGGGTTGCCACCAGGCAAAGGGCCAGTCTGGTGGCTTTGTCAACAAGACTTTTACTATTACCCCAGGTTACTTTTCGTGAGGTGCATTTGCATTGGTGAGACTTTGCTTGTGAGGTTTCTCCTCCAGAGTTAGTTCCTTCATCTTCTTGGTTGGTGGTTCTGGGGATCTGGGGCTTGACTTTCTGGCAGCCACCCAAATGGGGTGATGCTCCTGTTAACATATGTATGGGGCTGGGGATATGGCTCAAATAGTAGCACTGTCGCCTGGCATGTATGAGGCTACAGAGGCTACCAGGGCAATAATCCCAGCGATGATGAGGGTTCGATCCTCAGCACCACATAAAAATAAAATAAAGATATTGTGTCCACCTAAACCTAAAAAATAAATATTAAAAAAAAACATATGTAAACCCTCCACCCATGTTTAGGAGGGTCCCCAGACCATCCCATGTATTTGTTATGGGGTCCTTCCATGAGACCATAGGTAGATGGGAAGGCCCAATTAGGGAGGACTGATGCTTATGGGCTGTTATTTCCATAGAATATTTTTAAATTTAAAGAAAATAAGGTTTTTATCAAGGCATCATGAGATAACTTGGTATAGTTTCTCCCCCTCTGCTTTTGTAGCATGGTCTTAAATTCCTTGTGTGTTCTTTTATGATGCCTTGAGTCTTGGGGTTATAGGGAACTCAGGTAAAAGCTACATATACCAATTATTGCAAACTCCTTGAAATGTCTTGCTAGGGTAGGCTGGCCCATTTTTAGCTTTAATAGACATGGGAACATCCATAATTTCAAAACATTTTAATAAATGTAAGATGACCTTTTTTGCGGTTTCTCCTGTGGAGGCTGTGGCCATTACACAGCCTGAATAGATATCAATAATTACATGAATATATTTTAAATTTCCAAAAGGTGTATAATGAGTGATATCCATTTGCCATAAACATTAGATTTTAACTCTCAGGGAGTCACTCCAGCAGGTTATAAAGGGCCAATGGGAAAAATGGTGCACATGTTTTGCAGTCTCTGATTAGCTGTCTGCAAGTCTCCTTAGTCCTACTCTTATGCAGATGCAATGGCTAAGGCCAGCAGAGTGGCTTGAGCTGTTTGTGTTCCTCTGTCCTGGTGGCCAAAATCCAGTCATCCAGTGTGCCATTTCGTACTGGCACTACTTCTGCTCTATGTTCCTTATTTCGTCCATCCCAGATGATATCCTTGGCTAGAGCTGTTCTAGCTCCTTCATGAGACACCTTCCCTCCTACCACCTTGTTTACTCCATCAATAAACTGTGGCAAGTCTTCAGTGGCTTTCTGCCTTAAGCCCTGTTTAGAAACTGTACCTCCCCCAGCTGGTTACTCCCTCCAGGCTCTTAAAGTACAGAGTTACACCAAATAATTTGGTGGGTCTGTGGCTTGTACCTCAGGGGGACTGTAAATTCCCTCTCTCTGCAAGCATTCAGCTGGGAGGTTCATATTTGTGGTGTGGTTATGTTCACCCTGCTTTTCACATTCATCAAAGAAGAATGCCTTCCACTTCAAAAATGTTGCAGGCTCAAGAGCTGCTCTGGCTAAGTCTTTCCAGTCTTGAGAGCAATTAAGTTCAAGACTGAGTGATTCTAGCATTTTCTCTGCAAACATCCCCTAGTGCCTATCTTCCTTTACTGTCTTCTTCAACTCCTTCAGGGTACCCAATGAGTGTGGATACCAAGTGGCAGGGTGCTGTGGCATAGGGGCCAGGTTGACTGGGAAGGCTTGTACTCCCCTACTCCACTTTTCATCTCTTATCTTACATAGATCTTCAAAAGGATCTCTGGCCTCTGGAATGGGTTTCTGGGAGACCATGACTTGGGCCTGTCCAGGGGCCTGGTCATTTCTAAGCTATCATAGTCCCTTGCTGGCTTTGGCACTGCCTCATAAGGAGGCAGTTGCCATTGACCTAGGGAAGGATATAATCTTTGCCTGTCAGTAGAAGGCGCACCTGCACCATTTGCAGTCACCTCTTCCTGCACCATGAAGGCCAGCAGTACACTTTCTTGCCTCTCTCCCTCAGCACCTGTTGTGGTTGCTAGCATACTACAGGGACACAGCCACATCAATGTTTATAGCAGCACAATTCACAATAGCTAAACTGTGGAACCAACCTAGATGTCCTTTAGTAGATGAATGGATAAAGAAAATGTATAAATATACAACACAATATTATTCAGCATTAAAAGAGAATAAAATCATGGCATTTGCAGGTAAATGGATGGAGTTGGAGAATATAATGCTAAGTGAAGTTAGCCAATTCCAAAAAAAAACAAATGCCAAATGTTTTCTCTGATTTAAGGCTGCTGATAATGTGGTGCAGGAGGCATGGGAGGATTAGATGAATTCTAGATAGGGCAAAGGAGAAAAGGGGATGGAGGGAAAGGGAGAAGGAATGGGGATAAGAAAGATGGTGGAATGAGATAGACATAGTTACCCTAAATACATGTATAAAGACATGAATGGTGTGACTCTATTTGTGTACAACCAGAGATATGAAAAAATGTGCTCTATATGTGTAATATGAATTATAATGCAGTCTTCTGTCATATATAACAAAATTTAAAAATTGAAAATATTTTTTAAAATAAAATTTATTTCATTAATGTCTTAAAAAAAAACAAAAAGAGAGATTGGGGTGTAACTCAGTGGTAGAGTGCCCTTGGGTTCAGTTTCCAGTACCATACAAAAAAAAAGCCCTGAACACATGTACAAACACACACACTTAATTTTGGAATTCATTGTGATATATTCACACATGCAAATAACATAATTTGATCAATTTAATTTCCCATTACCTCCTCTTTTTCTCGTACTCCCACCCTGGTCTCCTTCTTCTACTTCTCTACTCTCCTGATTTCCCTTCTTTTTTCATTGGCTTCTCCCCTTCTTTTTACCATTTTCTCTTTATCTTATACACATGAGAGAAAACAATGACCCTTGACTTTCTGAGTTTGGTTTATTTCACTAGCATACTACAAGGACACAGCCACATCAATGTTTATAGCAGCACAATTCCCAATAGCTAAACTATGGAACCAACCTAAATGCCCTTCAGTAGATGAATAGATAAAGAAAATGATATTCTCCAGTTCCAACCATTTTCCTGCAGATAACATAATTGTGTTCCTATTTATAGCTGAGTAAAATTACATTGTGTGTATATATACCTTGTTTTCTTCACCCATTCATCTGTTGATGAGCACCTAGGATATTTCTGTAAGTTGGCTATTATGAATTGTGCTGCTTTTAAATAGATATGCATGAATCACTGTAGTATGCTGATTTTAGTTCTTTTATTAGTTCTTTTTTTAGTTTAGATAAATATCAAGGAGTGAGATACATGGCTCTATGTTGGAGCTATTCCTAGTCTTTTGAGGTATCTCTATACTGCTTTCAAAAATCATTGTACTAATTTACAATCCCACCAATGATGCATGAAGGTACCTTTTTCCCTATAACCTTGGCAGCATTTATTGTTATTTGCATTCTTAATGATTGCCATTCTAACTGCAGTGAGATGAAATCTAAGTGTAATTTTGAATTGCATTTCCCTGATTGCTAAAGATGTTGAAGATTTTTTTATATATTTGTTGGCCATTTGCATTTCTTCTTTTCAAAAATGGCAGGTGTTCTGTTGTTCTTGATTTCTCTCATGATGTTTCTCTTTTCAGATGTCCTATCTTTTCTGAACAACCTGAATCTCTTATTTATTTTCTCTTTCAGAATTAACATAAAAACCCCCAAAGAGCATGAGAACTAATGAACTATTTTGCCTCTATCTTCAACCCAAATGAGATTCCAGTGAGGATTCATAGCAACTACTAACTGTTTCACCTCCTCCAATTTATATTCTTTCTGAGCTATAGAACAGTGGCTTTGATTCCTAGGCTTGGAGGCAACATTGATAGTCTTACTGCATAAAACAGCGTCAACTGCAATGAATTTTCAAATAGTAAAAGAACAAATAGATGAGTGAATAATGTCATTATTTCTTAATATAATGCAATTACTTTTCACAGGCTTTCCTACCACCTACATGTTTTTAAAAGGCCATATCATTTCACAACTGAACCCTTTTAAGTATATTTTGAACCACATGGTTATTGCTTTATAGATACTTCTTTAAATAAATCCTTGGTTAATCTTACCTTTCTCTTTTTTCAATTCATATTACACATATAGAGCACAATTTTTCATGTCTCTGGTTGTAAACAAAGTAGAGTCACACCATTTGCCTCTTCATTCATGTACTTGGGGGAATGATGTCCATCTCATTCCATCTTCTTTCCTACCCCCATACCCGCTTCCGACCCATCCCTCCCCTTTGCTCTATCTAGAGTTCATCAAATCCTCCCATGCTTTTCCCAATCCCCATTATGGATCAGCTTCCTCATTTCACAGAAATCATTCAGCATTTGGTTTTTTGGGATTGGCTAACTTCACTTAGCATTGTATTCTCCAACTCCATCCATTTACCTGCAAATGCCATGATTTTTTCCCTCTCTTATTACTGAGTAATATTCCATTATGAATATATACCACAATTCTTTATCCATTCATCTACTGAAGGGCATCTGGGTTGGTTCCACAGTTTAGGTATTATGAATTGTGCTGCTATAAATATTGATGTGGCTGTGTTACTATAGTAAGCTGTTTTTAAATCCTTTGTTTATAAACCAAGGAGTGGGATAACTGGGTCAAATGGTGGTCCCATTCCCAGTTTTCCAATGAATCTCCATACATCTTCCCATATTGGCTGCACCAATTCGCAGTCCCACCAGCAATGTATGGGTGTGCCTTTTTCCATACATCCTTGCCAACACATTCTTTTTTTAATAAAGGTAACACTTATTAACCTCAAAATATTTCTTCAGATCATTTTCTTTTTAAATTTAGTATACTAGAATGTGATCACAGAGAGCAAAAATCATGAAGATTCAAGAGTCCATGAGAAAAAAAATCACTATTGTGATTCTTTTGATCATCCACTAAAAGAAAATAGTAACAGTATATTAGTTCTAAACTATCAAAGCAAAAAAATTGAATGACATTTTTGTTGTAATTTTGGAGTTCACAAAAAAAGGTAAATGGCTAAAGATAAAAGAAGCAGAATAGATAGAAAAAATAGAATGTAAAATGTAACAACATAAAATAAAATATATCAATAATTCTATTAATCAAATAGATTATCCAACAGAATCAAACTAGAAGAAAAAATCTATTCATTTCCTTTCTAAGATTTATCAAATATATTAATAGACATAATGTTATTTATAAGTGAACAAAATAAAAAAGAGATGATTAAAATATTAGAAATGAAATGGAAAACATTGCCATGGGTATGCTAGAATAGACATTAACAAAGTACAAGTTATAAGCAAATTCATGCTAAAATGAGAATTTGAGTGAAAACTATTTCATAGTTTATAGAAATAAACACCTTTCCAGATTCTCAAAAATAGAAACAGAATACCCAAATGTCATATACTTATTACACAAATTAAACATTTTACAAATTTTCACACATGAAAGCTTCAGGCTTAATTTCCATCACCGGTTTCTAAATATGGGGGAAAAAAATCCAATGGTGCTTCACAAACTGTTCCATTTAAAATAAATAAAGCTAGAACACTTAATTCTCCCAAACTTTGACATTAAACACTACAACCTAGTAAGGAGAGGATAAGAAAGAACTATTGTTATATCATTGTCAATCAAGTTCCTACATACAAAACCATTAAGCAGAATGGAGACAGTCTTATCTGTAAAAAAAAATAAAGTGTACTCTTTCAGGCATTCATGCTCACTTGGGGAATTTATGATTCATTTATCATTTGAAAAAAATGGTAATATCATATGATAAGAAACTTTACATTGGCTCTAAAATTTAAAAGAACACTTGTTAAATATATGCTGTTCACAATAAAAAGGGAAGAAAACAATAAAATATAAAAAGATATTTCCTTAAATATTTAAAAATAAAAAATATGCACACAAACACATAAGAGAAGCTACTATAATTAATATTTCAGTATGGAGTAATACTTAATATTTAATAATATATATTTTTGGTAGTGTGGGTATTTTATTTTTAAAATTTAGTTAATTTGTTATATATGACAGCAGAATACATTACAATTCATATGAAACATGTGCAGCACAATTTTTCATTACTCTGGTTATATCCAAAGTAGAGTCACACTATTCATGTCCTCATACATGTACTTAAGGTAATGATGTCCATCTCATTCCACCATCATTGCTACACCCATTTCCCTTTCTTTCCCCTCACACTCCTTTGCCCTATCTAGTGTTCATCTAAGCCTCCCATGCTCTTCTTCCCAATCCCATTATGAATTAGCATCCTTATGTCAGAAAAAAAATTCAGCATTTGGTTTTTTGGGGACTGGCTAACTTCACTTAGCATTATATTTTCCAACTCCATCCATTTACCTGCAAGTACCATGATTTTATTCTCACTTATTGCTGAGTAATATTCCATTTTATATATATATATCACATTTTCTTTATCAATTCATTTATTAAGTAGGATCCACAATTTAGCTATTGTGAATTGTGCTGCTATAAACATTGATGTGGTTGTGTCCCTGGAGGATAGTGTTTTTAAGTCCTTTGGGTAAAAGCAAGAAATGGGATAGCTGGGTCAAATAGTGGTTTTATTCCCAGCTTTCCAAGGATTCTTCATACTGCTGTCCATATTGGCTACAACAATTTGCAGTTCCACCAGCAATGTATGGGTGTGACGTTTTCCCCACATCATCACCAACACTTATTGTTGTTGTTTGTATTCCTAATATCTGCCATTCTGATAGGAGTAAGATGAAATCTTAAAGTACTTTTAATTTGCATTTCTCTGATTGCTGGAGATGTTGAGCATTTTTTATTGATTGATTGTATATCTTCTTCTGAGAAGTTTCTGTTCAGTTCCTTGGGCCATTTATTGATTGAGTTATTTGGGGGTTTTTTGGTGTTAAGATTTTTTTGAGTTCTTTGTATATCCTAGAGATTAGTGCTCTATCTGCCATGCATATGGTAAAAATTTGTTCCCAAATTGTAGGTTCTCTATTCACCCCATTGATTGTTTCTTTTGCTGAAAAGAAACTGTTTAGTTAGAATCTATCCCATTTATTGATTCTTGATATTAATTCTTACACTATGAGAGTATTGTTAAGGAAGTTGAAGCCTAATCCAGCGTGATAGAGATTTGGGCCTACTATTTTTCTAATAGATGCAGTGTCTCTGGTTTAATTCTTAGGTTCTTGATCCACTTTGAGTTGAGTTTTGTGCATAGTGACAGATAGGGATTTAATTTCATTTTGTTGCATATGGATTTTCAGTTTTTCCAGCACCATTTGTTGAAGAGACTACCTTTTCTCCAATGTACATTTTTGACACCTTGTCTAATATAAGGTAACTGTAGTTATGTAGGTTAGTCTCTGTGTCCTCTATTCTGTACCATTGGTCTACAGGTCTGTTTTGGAGCCAATACCATGCTGTTTTGATACAATTGCTCTGTAGAATAGCTTAAGGTCTGGTATTGTGATGACACCTGCTTCACTCTTCTAAGGATTGCTTTAGCTATTCTCGATCTCTTATTTTTCTGGATGAATTTCATGACTGCTTTTTCTATTTATATTAGAAATGTCAATGGGGTTTTAACTGGAATTGCATTAAATCTGTATAGTGCTTTTGGTAGTATGGTATTTTTGACAATATTAATTCTGCCTATCCAAGAGCAAGGTAGATCTTTCCATCTTATAAGTTCTTTAACTTCTTTCTTTAGTGTTCTGTAGTTTTCTTTGTAGGGGTATTTCACCTCTTTTGTTAAGTTGACTCCCAAGTTGTTGTTGTTGTTTTTGGCTTTTTTGAGCTTATTGTAAATGGTGTAGTTTTCCTCATCTCTCTTTGAGAGCATTTGTCCCTAATATATAGAAATTCCTTTGATGTATGGGTGTTGATTTTGTATCCTGCTACTTTGCTGAATTTACTTACTAGTTCTAGAAGTTTTCTGTGAAAATTTTTTTGGTCTTCTAAATATAGAATCATATCATTGGTAAATAGTGCTAATTTGAGTTCTTTAACTATTTGTTGAGAGCCACAGCTGAAGGGGCCCCAGTAAACTTCCAGCTGCCAGCAAACTTCCAGCTGCCAGCTGATGATTGGCTCACAGCGGCCCCAGCAACATCTAGCTGATTGGCTCCTCTGTGGTGATGCTCATTGGGCTGTTTCCCTGCCCTTTCAGACCACAAAGCTGCTCATTGGGGGACTTTTTTGGCTCTGCCCACACGACCCAGCCAATCGGCCTCAAGAGCAGGAGGATTGTGGGAGGTGGAGAGGCTTGTGGTTGTGAGAGAGGCTTGTGGGAAGCCAGTGGTGGCAGTTGGGCTCTGAGGGTTTTTCCTGAGGAGCTGTTTTGTTTGGCGTGTGTGGTTCTAAAAATAAAGTTCGTTTCTTTTGACAAGTGGCTCCCGAATTGTGCCCAGCCAGACTGTGGCATTTGATGGCCCGTAAGGGGAGCGACTGAGGGTAAGTGATAAGGTAAACTGCTTGCCCCTGAGGGCAGGGCGAGAGGATGGGTAGCCATTTTAAGATTCCTCTTTTGTTTTGCTTCACTTTTGTTTTAAGTTACCTGTCCCTGGAGATGAGTGAGATGGAAGAAAAACTGCTCACATCTGAGGAAAAACTATTTACGACTGAGGAACAGATAGGGAGAAAGGACGGATGCACATGTCAGGAGGATAGAAAGGCTATAATGACTTTTTGTTGTTCCCTTTTTATTTCATTCTGTCTCGGTTTTGTTTGGCGTCATCTTATTGGGTTGTATTATAGTAGAAATATGGGATCAGAAATTAGTAAAAAACAAATGGAAAGAGTGTTAAGTAAATTGTTAGAGGAAGGAGGTATCTCAGTAAAATCAAGAACAGTCAGGGCATATGTTGATACAATACAAAAATGTAGCTCATGGCTTTTTAAGGAGGAGTTGTTAAATATATCACAATGGAACCATCATGGTGAAGATTTAAAAAGAATAGAAAAGAACAGCCCAGGGACTCTGCCAGTTGGCACATTGCCATTGTGGACATTCGTATCTGGTTTGCTTAGTCCAAAGCCTTCAGTTCAGACAAAGATAGAGGAAGAAAGCTTAGAGCAGAAAAAGCCATCAGCAGCAAAGTTACAAAAGGAGACTGCTACTAACAACTTTCTATCACCAGAGGGTGTAAGTATCCAACCAACAGCGCCACCTCTACAGGAGACTACTACTAACACCTTTCTATCACCAGTGGACGTAAATGTCCAACTAACAAGGCCACCTCCATATGTTGGGAGGCCCCCAACCCCTGCAATTGATAGTTCGGATACTGAGACAGGATCTCAAGTATTAACATGCCCTGTATTTGAGGTAGGCGGGCAGCGAATTTACCATGCTTTAAATTTCAAAATAATGAAGCAGCTAAAAGAGGCTGTAACAACCTATGGTCCTCAAGCACCCTTCACTGTAAGCTTAGTTGAATCCATTAACAACTTGAACATGACGCCAGCAGATTGGGCTAATATGTGTAAAGCTGTGCTAAATGAAGGTCAATACCTGTTATGGAAGGATGCCAATGAGGAATTTTGCAAGGAGACAGCTAAGTGAAATGCAGCAGCTGGTTATCCTCAGAGAAATCTAGATATGTTGTTAGGAAAGGGATCTTATGAGGATCAGCAGCAACAAATTGCATATGATCCTGGCGTATACGCACAAATTGCTGTAGAGGTGGTTAGGGCATGGAAGACTTTACAAGGACATGGAGGTTTACAAGGTCAGTTATCTAAGGTAATACAAGGAGCTAATGAATCTTACGCTGAATTTGTAGATAGGCTTATTCAAACAGCTACCAGAGTTTTTGGGAATACAGAACAAGCAATACCATTAATAAAACAACTAGCTTATGACCAAGCGAATCATTGGTGCAGAGATATCATTAGACCATGGAAACAGGAAGATTTAAACACATATATTAAATTATGTAGAGACATTAATGAACAAGAGCAAGTCGTGGCAGCTGCAGTAAAACAGGCTTTAGATGCCAGAGACATTAATGAACAAGGGCAAATTGTGGCAGCTGCAGTAAAACAGGCTTTATATGCCAGGCCAAGAACATGCTACAATTGTCAACAAACAGGACATTTTAAAAGGAATTGCCCCATAGGAGGAGGGTTTAACAAAACTAGGTATCAAAGGAGTAGAATACCGGGTATTTTCCCATGATGCCATAGAGGGAGACATTGGGCTAATGAATGCCATTCTCAAACCACCATAGAGGGTACTCCATTATCAAAAAATGAACAAGGACCAGGTGTTTATCCACGATATCGTGGAGAAAGGCATCGGGCTCCATTGCCAAAAAATGGACAGGGGGGCCCAATGCTCCGGGGCCCAAAACCACAAATATACTGAGCACTGGAGGAACCCAGCAACACTATCAGGGTAGTGCCCAGGACACATTGTCCATCATATCCCTCATCAGACAAACCAGAGGGAGCGCTGGGTTGGACATCTGCGCCTCTGCCAGATCAGTACTAACTCCAGAGATGGGAGTTCAAATCATTCCCACAGGGGTAAAAGGACCTCTTCCCAAAGGAACAGTAGGCTTATTATTGGGACACAGCTCTTCTACTCTAAAAGGACTTATGATAAGTCCTGGGGTAATTGATCCCAATTATGAAGGTGAAATAAAAATTATAGCCAGTTCTCCAAAGGGTATATCAGTAATTTCACCAGGAGATAGAATAGCACAGTTACTAATAATACCAAGCCTACATGATAAATTTCCAGTCGTGCTGTAGAAAGAGGTTCCAAGGGATTAGGCTCCACAGGTGTAGTTTGGGCTATGCTTTCTTTAAATTTAGATTCTCGCCCAATGCTAAAACTAAATATTCAAGGACATGAATTTAATGGGCTACTGGATACAGGTGCAGACCTTAGCATCATCTCTCGTCAAGAATGGCCAAAACATTGGCCATTACAACAAGCCACTCAAATGCTTCAAGGCCTAGGAGTGGCAACTAATCCCCATAGAAGTGCAATGGTATTAGATTGGAAGTATCCTGAAGGATGTGAAGGAACTATACAGCCATATGTATTGGATCATCTTCCCGTAAATTTATGGGGACAAGATGTCCTAGATCAATTAGGTTTGACATTAACAAATAACATCAACCAAAATGCACCCACTATTATGACTAGACAAGGTTTTAGGAAAGGAAAAAGATTAGAAAAACAAGAACAAGGTATAGCAGCACCAATACAAATAGATCAAGGAACAGACAGACATGGGTTGGATTTTCAGAAAGGGCCACTGAGACAATAAAAATTACTTGGAAATCAGAAAGACCAGTATGGGTTCCTCAGTGGCCCCTGACTAAAGAAAAGATACAAGCAGCCCATGACCTGGTCAAACAACAATTAGCAGAAGGACATATACAACCTTCTGTATCTCCCCATAATACTCCCATTTTTGTCATCAAAAAGAAATCTGGTAAATGGAGATTATTGCAAGATTTAAGAGCCATTAATAATGAGATGGTTATTATGGGACCTGCTCAATCGGGGATTCCTTAATTGTCTGCTTTGCCAAAAACTTGGTATTTTTTAGTTATAGATATTAAAGATTGGTTTTTTTCAATTCCAATTCATCCTGAGGTTAGTCCACGTTTTGCATTTACTATCCCTGCACTGAATCATGAAGGTCCTGATCAGAGATATGAATGGAAAGTACTCCCTCAAAGGATGGCTAACAGCCCAACTATGTGCAAAATTTATGTTAACAAAGTAATCCAGCCACTTAGAAATCAAAATCCTGAACTACAAATATTTCACTATATGGATGATGTATTATTAGCACACAAAGATAAAAACACATTGCTAGAATGTTATGCCACACTTACAAATTTATTTAAAAATTATAATATAGAGATAGCAATAGATAAAGTACAATTAAATTTTCCAATTAATTATTTAGGAGTTCTATTATCCTCAACCATGGTCCGTCCACCAAAAATTCAAATACGAGTAGATCAACTCAAATCACTTAACAACTTTCAAAAGTTATTAGGAGACATAAATTGGATAAGGCCTTCTCTAGGTATACCAACAGGAGAGTTGAGATCTTTATTTGATATCCTAAAAGGTCCATCAGATCCCAATTCATCCCAAGTGTTAACGCCTGAAGCAAGAAAGGCATTAAAAATCATTGAAACATATATGGAAAATATGCATTTGGATAGAATTGATATAAGTTTGCCTTTATTATTTATTGTACTACCAACAAAAAATATTCCTACAGGAGTATTTTGGCAAGAAGGCCCATTATTATGGATACATTTATCTTATTCTCCTAACACTACTCTTACTAGGTATCCTGAGGCTGTAGGACAATTAATACTCAAAGGAATAAAAGCAGCAAAGGGAGTGTTTGGAATTTCTCCCGATAAAATTATTACTCCATATACTATGAATCAAATTGATGAGTTAGCTAATGAGTTAAATACTTGGGCAATAATCATGTGCAAATCTAATGTTTCATTTGATAACCACTTACCATGTAATCCTTTATTGTCTTTTTGGTCATCGCATCCTGTAATTTTTCCAAAAATGACAAGAAAAAACCTATCAAGAATGCTCCAAATATATTCACTGATGGATCAAATAATGGTACAGCAGCAATAGTTACACCTGATCAAACTTTTACATTTTTAGTACCCAAACAATCAGCTCAAAAGGTAGAGCTTAATGCAGTTTTACAAGCTTTTGTGATGTTTAAAGATTCTGTATTTAATTTATTTTCCAATAGACAGTATATAGTTAATGCTATAGTATCCCTTAAAGATGCTGGTAGGATTTCCCCTTCCTCTACTGTTTTCTCTTTGCTTTCCACTATACAAAGTCTAATCTGGGACAGAAAAGATCCGTTCTTTATAGGACATATCAGGGCACATAGGATTGCCTGGAGCCCTTAGTTTGGGCAATGATTTAGCAGATAAAACTACACATGACATACATATTTTCTCTACACTAAAAGAAGCTATAAATTTTCATTAAAAGTTCCATGTCAATGCTAATACTTTACAAAAGCATTTTAAAATAACTAAGGAACAAGCTAGACAAATAATAAAACAATGTCAAAATTGTGTGACCTTTTTACCACAAGTTAATCTTGGAGTCAATCCTAGAGGATTGATAGCTAACCATATTTGGCAGATGGACGTCACACACTTGCCAGAATTTGGAAAATTAAAATATTTGCATGTTACAGTTGACACTTCTTCTGGATTTTTGATGGGCTCCCTTCATGCCGGAGAAAAAACTAAAGATGTTATAGCTCATTACTTACAAAATTTTGCCACTGTGGGTGTTCCAAAACAGTTAAAAACAGATAATGCCCCTGGTTATACTTCTCTTTTAAACAATTTTGCTCATCATTTGGCACTACTCATATAACAGGAATCCCATACAATCCACAGGGACAAGGCATAGTTGAAAGAGCTCATCAAACTATTAAAATGTACTTATTAAAGCAAAAAGAAGGAATTGGGAAGGGGTATATATTCCCCAAAGATAAACTTAAAATAACCCTCTTTACTCTAAGCCTTTTAAATTTGGATTCATCAGGACTTAGTGCTGCAGAAAGGCATATGTGTCCAAAAAATGTGCATAAGCCCAAGGTACTTTGGAAGGATATTCTAACAGGACAATGGAAAGGTCCTGACCCAGTAATTGTCTGGAGCCGGGGGTCTGTTTGTGTGTTTCCACAGGGAGAACAGCAGCCGATTTGGATTCCAGAGAGATTAACTAAAGCGATTTATACAGACCAAAAAGAAGATGATTTGGCTCAAATCCATAACAGCTGATATCCAAAACTCCAGTTTGGCTATCCTTACATCTGCGACAGAACCAGGATGCTTTTTTCAATATCTGTTTTATTATTGCCCTTTCCCACATCATGAAGTTCTATTTTGTTTTTTGAGCTCATACAGACCTAGGTTAATGTTTTGCTGATCAGTTCTATTTTTTGACTATAGAGTTTTTAAACATTGCAATGGAGATTTCACCTGTAAAAAGTTATAAGGCCTTTATTATTATGTTATGTGTTGTATGCATTATATTATGTGTGCACACTTGTGTTTTGTGTTATATGTTTGAATGTACGTATGTCCATATATCATATATGATGAGCGCTCATGAAAAAATGGATCCAAATATTTTTTATTCACATGATTTAAATGGTTTAATTTAAATTGGGTAAACAACTGTTGAGGATTGTTTTAATATGTGAATAAAAAAGGAGGTTAACAGATCTGTTTGTTTACTTTCACCTTTCCTTTCCATTATATTTAATAATTCTCTTCAAGACAATGTAAATTGTTAAGAAAATTGTTTTCTTTTAGTGCCTCCTGGAATGTTACATAATTTTTTCTTTAGCCATTATTGCCAGAATTCCTATCTTCATCCCAGTGCCGGTGAAGACAAAGATAAAACCAATCTACAGCTTCTGCAATAGCCATCATTGAACTGCTTGCAGAACTTGCCTGGACTATGTATCACTTGTATGCATTGTGAACTCACCTGTATGCATTGTGAACTATCTGTTGGTGCAGCAACTTGTGGTAGTGTTGGGGTATTTTTGCTGATGATGTCATCAGTGGTACAATTTTTCCAAAAGGAGCCATCAATTGGCTTGGTTATCTTCCTCCCTTCTACTTGTCATGATCATTCAGCTAAAATTTGGGGGCCAACAGAGGTGAGGCAAAGAACCTCACCCCCCCACTGGTACAAAGACCTCTCCACAGGTGTGGCTATATACTGGACTGGTAGTCAGTGATGGGTAAGATCCAATTGCAATGGTACCAACCTAAGACAGGAGGCTGACACCTTGAGGTCAGCTCATCTGTTAACAGATAAGGACCATATGTACTATTGGACAACCTAAGGCAGGCACAGTCCCTAAGCCACATGCTTGTTGTTTAAACAGAGAGGGGGAGAAATACTATTTGTATCCCTTTAATTTCTTTCATCTGTCTAAATGCTAGTGTTTCAAGAACTATGTTAAATAGAAGGTGAAAGAGGGCGTTCCTGTCATATATCACTCCAAAACCATGTTCCTCTATACCATCCAATTTAAAAATCCTCTTATTAAATAGAGTCATATTAACAGCTCTTAGGAGCATCACATGACAATTATTTTCATGCAAATATTTAGAGATTTAGAGTGCATGGATTGGAAAAGTGTTGAGCAGGAGCGTCAGTTTTCCAGCCTTATGAACGAAATAGAAAAAGAACACAGGGGCTCTGTTCTTCTACCAGAGAACAGTTATCAGGGTACTAAAGACCAATAGGAAAGAAAAGGAGTTACTGGGGGGAAATAGTGAGCCATCCTTCACCACTCATATTCCTTAACCTATATATGTAAGATCTCCACAGCAACCAAAGGCAAATGCCCTAAACCTGCAAACATATTATTCTTTTGTGGCATATGGCATTATGACCATTAAACAAAAAACCCATTTATATAGTCTAGCATTATACTTTAGTATAATGAAGATATGTTGCTTATCCTTATGCTCATCACATAGTAAACTGTTCAAAAAAATGTGTCTTGTTCTATTTCCTGTGACCATTTTTAATCATTATTATTACTGTAGTTTCCATAAGGTTTTGTACTCTGTAGATGCTCCCTTATTACCTTCTGAGAGTCTCTTTGGACTTCTTCCCTAATCTCTTATTAAAAGTTCAATTCAAGGGTTTCTGACAAACAAGATTCATTAACATGTTCTAAATTTGGGTCTCTTGGGATCTTTCATTTCTTTCCTCAACTGAGTATTCTGAGGTCTCCTCTGAATAGATCATTGAAAATATGCTTTAGTCTAGGGTAAAATCAGAGAAGAAGCACATAACCAGCCTCATGCAAATCAGAACAAAGGAAGTAAGGCTATGAATGGAGCATACCCCATAGGGTTTTTTATCACTATTATAAATATGCCTGGCTTTAAAAAGCCACATCTCAAAGGGATATTTACTGGCCAGGGTGCCAGTAAATTAATTTGTTTAAGTTAATGTGGAAATAAAAATAATAAATGATAGCTAACCTGAAATATAGCAGGATGAGAAG
The DNA here is from genome assembly GCF_045843805.1 of Urocitellus parryii. Taxonomy (NCBI): domain Eukaryota; kingdom Metazoa; phylum Chordata; class Mammalia; order Rodentia; family Sciuridae; genus Urocitellus; species Urocitellus parryii. The sequence goes on along the minus strand of NC_135535.1, from coordinate 59,519,272 downwards.
GACTTTTTCTATTAAATTTTCTTAAATTTGTGAACTTCTGTGAATCTTTGTATCAGCAAGTGGTGTTGGGAAAGCAAACAAGTTAAGTTTTATGCTACCCACCATCTACACCTGACTTCTAAATCATGATTCATCCCATGGACTTCTGTGGTTAAAATCCTGCAGGATTTGCCCTGAATGTCAAGTGTAAGTATAATCTCAGTTTGTAGTTAAATCAATGTTACCATCTTATGATTATAGAGCATGAAATCATATAACTGCAATTTTTATTTTTTTAATTAGAAAGTAACTTATTGGTTTTACAACAGTGAAGCTATATAGATAAAGGAAAAACACTTTTTGTGACCCTTGCTTCCCTATCTAACAACATAAAAGTAATTAAAAATTTATGTTTTAAGATCTATGTGATAACATACACACCAGTTTATCAAATAGATATTTCCAAGTGGGTTCATGTAAATCTTTTATTGGCCTATCACATCTTATAATTTGGATACATCAAAAGAGTTAGTCATTTCCCTTATGGATGGAAGCTTAAATTATTTCCAACTTTTATAATTTACAATGTTAAATGAACATCTTGTAAAATTACTGATGCAGAATCATTACACATTTTATATAAATTTTCAAGTGATAGCATGAAGCTCTTCACCCAAAAACTAAATACAAATGCAAGACCCTAGAAATTCAAGATAAATAATAACCTAGCCTTGTTCCATACAACCTAATAATTAGGACATTCTTAGTGACAACAAAAAGGATGGGTTGGTCTCTGGTATTTCAAACATGGCCCATGGAAATGAGATGAACATCAATACCCTAGGAACATGTATGACTGCACATATGTTGCAATGCTACTTCATGTACAACCATAGAAATGTAAAGTTGTGCTGCAATTGTGTGCAATAAATCAAAATGCATTCTGCTGCCATTTTTTAGGGTCTTATCATTTTTAAACCTAGAGATAAATTTAAAATAACTAAAATAAATTTAAAAAATAAAAAAGAGCATGGCCCAGGCGTTCAGGGCAATGTAGGGTTTCTTTATTGCAGGGATCTTAGAAGATAAGAACAAATGAAAAAGCCCAAAGAATTGTTGATATTTGAGGCTTTGAGAGAAACACCTACCTTTCTGGAAAAAGATACTAACAATTCTATGAACAACAACCTGTCTGCTCCTTCTTTATTCTGTGTGTTGGGATTATACCCATATGCCAAGGAAAGTGATGCAGCCTATTCAAGAAGCTTAATGAATGTAGGATAGGAGGCCTGAAGTACAGATGAACATTCCTCCCTCAGTGTCAGTGAGAAGAATTTAAAGTGGTTTCTATGAGCCTCTCCTGAAATCACTTGATACCTGAGGTTTCTCTTTCCATTAGTAATAGATAGCTCAGTATCATGAAAACTAAGCTCAAGGGTCAGCTCTGAATGAAATATACTTTATAGACACTGTAATTATTTTTTAGTCAGTCTATAACGTATGTATACTCTTAACCATAATGTGCACAAAACATACCTACAATTTTATCTGTAGGTTTAAAAATAATCAGACTCTAAAAAAATAAAATAAAATTATTGTACTTCCCTTACCCTCATTAACAAATAGAACAAATACAGATTTTCATTGCTTAAAAAGTCACATCTCAAAGGATTATTAACTGGCCAGGGTGCCAGTAAATTAATTTGTTTAAGTTAATGTAGAAATAAGAAATAGTAAATGATAGCTAACCTGAAATATAGCAGGATGAGAAGGACTTTTTCTATTAAATTTTCTTAAATTTGTGAACTTCTGTGAATCTTTATATCATCAAGTGGTGTTGGGAAAGCAAACAAGTTAAGTTTTATGTTACCCATCATCTACATCTGACTTTTAAGTTATGATTCATCCCATGGACTTCTGTGGTTAAAATTCTGCAGGATTTGCCCTGAATGTCAAGTGTAAGTATAATCTTGGTTTATAGTTAAACCAATGTTATCATCTTATGATTGTAGAGCATGAAATCATATAACTGCAATTTTTATTTTTTTAATTAGAAAGTAACTTGTTTCACAACAGTGAAGCTACAGAAACAAAGGAAAAGCTCCTTTTATGTCTCTTGCTTCCCTAAGAACATAAAAGTAATTCACAATTATGTTTTAAGATCTATGTGATGACTTTAATACCAGTTTATCAAATAGATATTTGCAAGTGGGTTCATATAAATTTTTTATTGGCAAATCACATCTTATAATTTGGATACATCAAGAGTTAGTCATTTCCCTGTGGATGGAAGCGTAAATTATTTCCAACTTTTATAATTTACAATGTTAATTTTGAATGTCTTGTAAAATTACTGATGTGGAATCATTATATATTTTATATGAATTTCCAAGTGATAGCATAGAGCTCTTCATCCAAAAAAATAATTACAAATGTGAGACCCTAGAAATTCAAGTCAAACAATAACCTGGCCTTGTTTCATACATTCTAGTAATTAGGACATTCTTAGTGACAACAAAAAGAATGGGTCTCTGCTATTTCAAACATGGCCCGGAATGGCAAAGGGAAGGGGGATGAGGGTAGGAAAGATAGTGGAATGAGATGGACATCATTACCCTAGGTACATGTATAACTGCACATATGTTGCAATGCTACATCATGTGCAACCATAGAAATGTAAAGTTGTGCTGCAAATGTGTACAATAAATCCAAATGCATTCTGCTGTCATTTTTTAGGGTCTTGTCATTTTTAAACCTTTAGATACATTTAAAATAGCCAAAATAAATTTTTTTAAAAAAAGAACATGGCCCAGGCATTCAGGGCAGTGTCTTAGGGATCTTAGAAGATAAGAACAAATAAAATAGCCCAAAGAATTGTTGATGTTTGAGGCTTCTTGGGAGAAACACTGATCTTTCTGGAAAAAGATATTAACAATACTATGAACAACAACCTGTCTGCTCCTTCTTTATTCTCTGTGTTGGGATTATACCCATATGCCAAGGAAAGTGATGCAGCCCATTCATGAAGCTTAATGAGAGGCCTGAAGTACAGATGAACATTCCTCCCTCGGTGTCAGTGAGAAGAATTTAAAGTGGTTTCTATGAGCCCCTCCTTAAATCATTTGATACCTGAGGTTTCTCTTTCAACCAGTAATAGATAGCTCAGAATCATGAAAACTAAGCTCAAGGGTCAGCTCTGAATGAAATAAACTTTATACACACTGTCATTATTTTTTAGTCAGTCCATAATGTATATATACTCAACCATAATGTGCACAAAACATACGTACAATTTTATCTCTAGGTTTAAAAATGACCAGACCCTAAAAAAAATAAAATAAAATTATTGTACTTCCCTTACCCTCATTAACAAATAGAACAAATACAGATTTTCATTACTTGGTGATAGAGAATTTACCAACTATTATCAAGAAAAATATCAGAATACAAGTTTGCCAACACAGGCCTGACTCCCAGCTCTTGAACTTCCAGCAGAGACAAGGTAACATATATGACTCACTGATCATTCTTCAGTAAAAGAAAGATGACAAAGTTAAATCAGTGTGTAGATTCAAGTGACTTTACCCTTTACCCTCAGCTGATTCTGGAAAGTTCTAGACAAGAAAAAGAGATAAAAAAAAAATATATATATATATATATATAATATTATGGCAATATATCAATAATTCAGAACTTAACATGTGCCAACCTTGTCATTATATTACTTTATTCCAATAATAACCCTTTGAGATATGTACTATTACTGTCCCCATTTTGCAGATGAAGAAACTGAAGTTTGGTATTGGTTTAGTAAGTAGCCAGGAAAATACATGAAGATCCTGAAAAGAAACCATAGAGAAAAATCTTTCTGCATGAGAATTTAAGAAAACAGCTCTTCTGAAAAAGTCAGCCCCTATCTAAAACCTTGACTGACTCACACTGATGGAAAAATAGTAGACATTTGAACTAATTCAACATGAATATATAGCCTCTTCTCAAGGTATCAGACAGACATCTTCTTCTGTCCCCATCACTGACTTAAGTCCTTTGTTCCTTCACAGGTAGCAAAGGTTAAAAATGAAAAACCAAACTTATCTTACAGAATTCATTCTGCTGGGACTAACAGACATCTTAGAGGTTCAAATTGTAATTTTTATACTTCTCCTCCTCACCTATGTATTCAGCATCAGTGGAAATCTGACAATCATCATCCTCACTCTGCTGGACTCCCACCTCCAGACTCCCATGTATTTCTTCCTCCGGAATTTCTCCTTCCTGGAAATTTCCTTTACATCCACTTTCACTCCTAGGCTACTATTCAGCATCTCATCTGGAAATAAGACTATCAGCTTTGCTGGTTGCTTTACTCAGTACTTCTTTGCTATTTTCTTTGGGGCCACTGAATTTTACCTTCTGACTGCCATGTCCTATGACCGCTATGTGGCCATCTGCAAACCTCTGCATTATACCACCATCATGAACAGCAAGGTCTGCCTCCAACTAGTACTCTGCTCCTGGATTTGTGGCTTCCTGATCATCTTATTCCCAATCATCCTGACCAGTCAGTTAGATTTCTGTGGGTCCAATGTGCTGAATCATTATTATTGTGACTATGGACCCCTCATAGAAATATCTTGCTCAGATACAAGTCTACTGGAACTCTTTGACTTTATTTTAGCACTTCTGACCTTAGTGGTCACCCTAGTGCTAGTAGTTCTCTCCTACACAAACATCATTAGGACCATTCTGAAGATCCCCTCAGCTCAGCAAAGGAAAAAGGCCTTTTCCACATGTTCTTCCCACATGATTGTCATCTCCCTCTCTTATGGAAGCTGCATCTTCATGTACATAAAGCCTTCAGCAAAAGAAGGAGTTGCCTTCAATAAGGGAATAGCTGTGCTCAATACATCAGTTGCCCCTTTACTGAACCCATTCATTTATACTCTGAGGAATAAACAGGTAAAACAAGCCTTCAGGGATATGGCCAGAAAAATTGTGAGTATTTAATGAATAAAATGACCTTAAACTCAATGGAAATTCCAGACAACATTTATAAATTTCCTCTCCTTGAAAACTTAGGGGAGCTTCTCTAGCACTCTCCTCATTAAGACAACATCTCAGATAAATTTATCATGAAAGGATGTCAACATTACATTTTAAACCTCCCAGTGAGGGGGAAATCTTTCCAAAATACAATTCAAATATTTCTTTCTAATAAATATATTTTTGAGTTACTTTAAAAACTGCAAAAATATAAAATAATTTCACTCTTCTTAAAACTTTTTCATTATAGTTACTTTAAATAAAAATATATTATTTGTACTAAAAATATCTATTTTTAGATCTGTTTACTATAGTTATTTTTAAACGAATTTATACATACTTTTTTGTTGTTGTTGTTCTTTTTAGTTATATATAACAGTAGAGTATAATTTGGCTTGTTTATACAAAAATGGAGTACATCTTAGTCTAATTAGTATTATCCCAGTCTTGTGGTTGTACATGATCTAGAGATTCACTGTGGTGTATTCATATATGTGCATAGGGAAGTTATACAGATTTTTAAGTCCTCAGTTTTCATTTCTAGTATACAAAAAAAAGATATATAACTATATTCCCATAACAGAAAAAAAATTATAGAAAAAAAATAGAACCAAATAACATTATTAATCTGAGTATAAGAAAAGAACATCAGGCTTAAAATTACAAGGATTGTCACGGTACTGACAGTCCTGGGTGTACTGGTAATGCTTATCTTTACAAATGGGCTTTTAAGTTGATTATGTCTTTTTCTTTAATTTAGGAGTCTTCAGCATTTTTTTTTTTCATTCTTTATTGGCGCATTACAGTTGTACATAGTGGTGGGATTTATTGTTAATTATTTATACATGCACACAATATAACAATATAACTTAGCCAGCATCATTCCCTAGTATTTCCCCTTTCCCTCTCCTTCCTCCCCCTGGTCCCTTTCCTCTATTCTGCTATCCATTTTAGGATCTCCTTTCCATTTTCAAGTTTCTTATATCTTTAAGACAGTTGTCTCAGAATCAAAGCAGCAGGAATACTACTTTTCAGCAAGCTGAGTGACTGTGGGAATTCACCAAAATTTAATATTGGAGAGTCAGAGACTCTGAAAGACCCAAAAACACTAATTTCTTGATCAGAGGACAAGAAAGAATGCATGCATACTAAGCCAGATGCAGCAGTTATGCTGAGTCACCAGAAGGTAGTGGTAACCCAAAGGGAAAGAGAAATACAGCAGACAAATTTGGCATGTAAATACCTGTAGAACAGGAGGGAAGTCAGAACTCAGCTGCTCTAGAGGCTGCCCAGTTAGCTGGGTGTTTCAAAAGTGCTCTAGTTCTCAACTCGTGAGTGGAGAAGCCACATTGTGAGAACCCTGGAGATCATAGCAAATATTGTCACTGTCCCAACCAGTGCTTACTGTGTGATCTAACATGCACCTGGCAGAACATGATTAAAACCAGCAGGGAAAATTGCATCCAGGGGGATTCAGGATAGAGATATGGAGAGGCATGCCACTTACTTTCCCTTTGAGTTGTGTGGCTCTTGCCACCAGCAGAAAAGGATCAGAAAACCTAACAAAAATGCATTGGTGCACGTGGTGACTGATCCTTGGAAGGCCATACTCATGGATGATGGAATACATAAGACTTGCCATGCCCCTTACACCCGGGGAAATTTGTTACACTACCCTACAAGTAGAATTTTCCAGTGATGCCTGAATTAAGACTCCCAGCAGATATTGTCATCCGCCAGGCCCTAAGAGTGTGTTCATTAACTAACCTCAAGGTAGACACCACCCAACAAAGTTCCAGAGTTCCAATCAGAGCTAGAACTCAGGCCATGGAACTTCTGACTTAGAACTCTGTATCAGTCCTGCCCTGTGAGTTCCTCTACTGCCTGGACAAAACTCCAATACAGGGTTCTTCTTTTTCACCCTAACTTTACTGGTGAGCAGGGAAGCTGAGAGCCTTTAACCAGCTTTGGTCTCAGGCCACTCCAACTGGCAGCTCAGTGAGCAACACAAAAAGAGAAAGGGTCTTAAAAACTCTAGCTTTTGGTCTTTCTAAGGGAGGCATAGCCCAATAATAAATAGAAAGAAGGGCAATCTGGCATAGGAAATGAGTATTGTCCACCATTTCTAACATCTCAGTGGAGACAGTTCTTTCTTTTTTCATTAAGAATTTGTTGGCTGTGACCCAAGAATGCAAAGAGGACATAGAGAGTGTATCTCAACTTCTCTGCAAGTTGGAATCAAAGAAATTGAGGGGGAAAACTGATCAAAGGGGTGGGTGGCACTGACTGACAATATTGGAATGACAGAAGGTTGGAAGGACTCAGTAATTCTGATTAGTGGAAAACAAAACAGGAAAGAATTGGTTAGCTTGTAACTAGCAGCTGCACCAGGAGGACAAGGCTGGAGGATAAAGGGAGATAAAGGGACAGGCAAAACTGACAAGCCTGCTTCACAAACAGTGGTAGAGGAGAAAGACTGAGTTGAGCTGGGTGGTGGATTAGAGAATGGCTGCATGCCTAATTGTTCCATGACTCAACTTGTGGATGTGGACACATGCAGGATGCATAAACTCCTGAATGTTCTGAGCCAAGCTAAGGCCAGCCTGTAGACCCAGCAAGAGTCTCTGAAGGAGAAGCAGCTCTGCTTCAACAGTAGCCATGAGCAAAAATTCCACACTCTGAGGTACCCACTGGGGGACAAGTTGTATACACTAGACACTGAGTCCACTATGGACCTGGGCAGAGTGCTGGAGATGTGCCAGTGTGAGGCAGTGGTTGAGACCAACTGCAACAGCCATCAGGTCACATCCTTCTTTAAGGAGCTATAGTGTTGCCAATTTGAGATCCTAGAGCTGAGAGGCATGTTGAATGCTCTGGAGGTGAAGCACCAAGCCCAGCATGGCCTAAAGGACAGTATGCAGAAGAACTATGTAAAACCAAGACCTTTAAAGCTCTGAGCTGGCTCAGAAGCAGAGCCTTATTAGAATTGTGGAGAAACTCTTGTCCAAGACCAGAACTGCCAGGAGTGGTAGAACCAGTAGTACCAGGGACTGTTGTATGTCAATACTGGATAGAAAGTGAGATCACCATGTACCAGAACATTCTGGAGGGTGGGAACAACAAATATGTGATCTAGGCAATTTCTAGCCAAGCTATATAACTGTCAGACGATTCTTCAGAGATAAGAGAGATAACTGGAGTGCTTGCAGACCTCAGCACAAGGAACAGCCTTTCCTGTATACCTCTGCTTCATTCAACTCTCCTATACTGACAGAATGTTACATAAAATGATAACCAGGTTCCTAAACCAGGACTCCTGGATGTGGAATGACAACAATGAGAAGTGAAACTGTCGGTATAGATTCCTTAGATCTGTGTGCCATTGGTGGCAGATCTGTTCTTTGCACCTTTGGTCATGTTTTTGTTTGTCCATCACTGAAGCATCTTTTTACTTCCTTTGTCCAGCTCTTCCAAATCTCTCTCTCTCTCTCTCTCTCTCTCTCTCTCTCTCTCTTCTCTCCCCTCCCTCCCTCTCTGCAGACTCCCCCACCATTTGCTGTATGTCTGTCTCCTATGCCCTTTGTCCAAGCTGAGCCCCACCACCATCAGCCAGTGGAGCCAGCTCTAGGAGCCGATGGTGAAAGTCTGAGTTTCAATGTAGGAGGTTACCACTAGGTTACCATAGTGGGCACTGGGACCAGAATTTCCTTGCCCTATTACTTCCTTCTAGAAAGACCAGACCCATTGGAGGCATTTTTGCTAAATCAGAGTAACACAAGTGTCTCTTCTGGGATTTTGGTTCTACTCCATGGCTTTAGATCTCCTAAAATGTAACTGGGCTCCTACATGAAACACTCAATGAGCCTCCTTCCTGTGTCAAGGGCTATCCTTCTGGCACCAGCCATATGTGCAGTGTGATAAAGAATCCTGGCCTTCAAGTCCTTGCTTGGGTCCTTGTTGGCCCTGATGTTTCACTATCAGGAACTCCCTGGAGTTCAGAGGTTTCAATCTCTGGCACTTTCCTGACAATTGGATGTGTACCTATCTTTCTCATGGATCCCTACAGACTGATGAAAGGAAATGATGCTGGTTGCCAAGCTTGCATCCTTCAAGAACAGCTCAGACTTACCATGTATCTACTATGCTTTTGGCATCTTTGGCCTCTTAACATGTTCAAAAGAAAAATCACACCACTTAAAGTTCCAGTCTAGTCAAACAAAGGTAGTGCTGAGAATTGCCTTGGCCAACTTGCCAAGTTTTCTCACTCACTCAAATTAGCCCTTTTCACAGAGGCATGGAATTCCCACCCAGTCCCTTGGGCATGGAGGACCCACTTGGGCAATGGGGATAGTTGTTGGTCTAGCTCAATTTCTGGATATTGTATTCCCAGAGAGGTGCTAACACTGATATATAGGTTGTCTATGTCTGCTACCTTGCAAATTCTGGCAGTAAGGATTAAAGTCACCATTAGAACATGCCTGGGTTCAAGACCCACTTTGGTAACACAACAGGAGCAAAATTGGCCAGGTTGCTACATGCTCTTTGGACCTATCTTTTGCTTATAAAAGTGCAGTAATTTTACTTTCTTTCACCATGGTTGAGGAATAATTTATATAGTGTTCCTAACATATAGAAAGTGCTCCATGAATATTGATTAGTAGGAGGTCCCTGGGAACCACCTAGGATAATCTTTCTCCTCAGCAGAAAAGAGATACAGAAGTAATAAAAATCCCATTAGCAGCATCAGGAGCCCTAAAAATCCTTGTTGATGTTCTGAAGTTTGACCACAGCCCACATTCAATTATAAGCAGTAGTGAAACTACCCACGGTTGTTATGGGAGTACTTTCTCATTCCAAAGCATTCTTTGAGTTATCAGAGGACAAGAATGTCCACAGGGCTCCTGTGGGTTTCTTTCTAACAAATAAACCACAAGAGTCATGTTTTAAGGAGTGACCATGACCCTGCCATGTGACAGAGCCATGATAGCTCAGAGTTCCTCCTGGTGCCAAATCCCAAGTCTCTCTTTGCACATGTTAATTCTCCAACTTGTACATTATGTGCCTCTCTCTGTCTCCTAGCATCACCATATCTTCATTGACTAGATTGGTGTGGCCTAGATGAGGGATCTGGTTTCACTTTGGCTACAATTGCCAAACAAACCAGGTTGTTTTCAGGTGACTTTTATCTTCCTTGAACCTAAGACTTTTGCACCCTTAACTTAGGACCAGATCCAGTTTGGGGCCACTAAGTGCTGAGCTCATGGGGCATTAGTTTACTAGCCCTGCACCACCAACAGCTAAGCTGGTAATGTTTTTCCAGAATCTACATTATAACATATAACATATAAAAGGGCCTCATCAAGCCTGACGGCAAATTATAATGTAAAGCTAAGTAACTAAAACAGCATAGTGCTGGAATCAAACAGACATGAAGAGCAATGAAATAGAAGACACAGAGACAAACCCACATAGTTACAATTATCTGATATTCAATATGGTGCCAAAAACATATTTGGAGAAAACATAGACTCTTTAACAAATGGTGCTGGGAAAACTATATACCCATATGTAGAAAAATGAAACTATATCCCTATCTTTTACCCTGCACAAAAGTCAATTCAAAGTGGATCAAAGACCAAGAAAAGAGACAACACACTTTGCAACTGCTAGAAGAAAACATAGAGTCAAAACTCCAACATATTGGTGCAGGCAACAACTTCCTTATCAAGGTCCCTAAAACTCAATAAATAAAACCAGGAATCAATAAGTGGGTTGCTATCAAATCAAAAAAGCTTCTGCACAGCAACGAAAACAAGTAAGAGCATGAATTGTGAGTGTACTAAATAGTAGAAAATCTTTGCCAGCCACTCCTCTGACAGGGTATTAAAAAACAAGAATGTATAAAGTATTCAAAAAACTTAACACCAAAAAAAACCTCAATAAATACACAAAAGAACTAAGCAGATACTTCTCAAAAGAAGAAATAAAAGTGGCCAAGATATTTGGAAAAATAATATTCAACTTTCCTAACAATCAGGGAAATGCAAATCAAAACTACACTGAGGGATTTTGGAAGATGGCAAAATAGAAGAGGTTGCTCTCCAAGCTGCTCCACAGCATGAGAACAAGAAAGCAGAAAAAGAGCTTCTCAGTGAAGACAGTGAAAAGAGGGATTTTACTGGGATTTAAAATCAGAACATCTTGGGGACTCAGAAGTTTGGGTATAAAAAATAAAACCCACCACCAGAGCCAGAAGCAGCCAGAGCTGATCCACCCCGGGCAAATTGGGGACATCAGGTGGTACCACAGCATGTCTTGGTATGGAGAAATCAGAGGTCAAGAATACTGCCAGTCTGATCCAGAGGGTGAACTACACTATATCTTCATGGGGGAAATATGCTGCATGTCTCCCAGTTGTCCACAGAAAGTTGAAGCAACACTAGGACACACATGTCCTGCCTGCCACGCTAAGACAGCCAGCAGCTGTGGGACCAGGCCCAGGAGCCCAGACGTGTATAATATGAGCTGAGTCTGAAAAACAAACATGGCAGAGTCCTGCCAAAAGACCCAGAGTATTCTAGGAAGCCAGGAGAAATTCAGGTGCAGAGAGCGTTTTATCCAGGGGGCTATGGGTCATTGAGATCTGAGAGATACCAGGTCCCTCTCAGCCTTTGAGACTGGTGACTTGCAGGACCAGCTGGGGCAGGCCAAGAATTTGGGCAAGCAGGTGGGAGGGACTGTGTGCTTGAGGACTGAGCCCAAAAGGCCAGGAAGGACAGGATCTGTGGGTGGCAGAGAGGGCAAAGGATTGGCTCCTTGACTGTTCAAGTGGAACTTGGGGGTACCCGCTGGGGTGTAGACTCCCAGACAGATTGGCAATTACGGGGCACTGGAAGTGTGCTGATTTATAATCTTCAGACCAATTCCCATTCAAGGAAGAATCTGGGGCCTACCTTGACCCAAACCCCAGGAGCTCTCCCTATGAGAACTCTTCCCACAGAACTCTACAGCAACTCCACCCTGGGGATGGAGAAGACAACACCCTCCAAGTGACTCCACCTCATCCTGCTGAGAAGGAAAGCAGAATGTTTTAACTTCATCCATTAACTTGACAAGCAACACAAAAAGAGGTAAAACATGATAGCCTTGACTATTACTCTTATAAACACTACATACCTAAAGAAAAACTTGAAAGACATTTAGGAACAGATAATGAACATGTATTCTTACTGACAATTTATGACCATTGTAAAAGAAATAGTTGCTTAATTTTTCATCAAGAACTTTGTTATTTTTATTTTATTTCTTTTCCTTTTTCCCTCCTTTCTTATCTCTTTAATCTCTTTTTTATTTATTTATTGTTTGTGTGCTCAATGTACATGGACATATTTACATATACATATTTGTCTCATTTTTGTCATTTCTAGCATTTCTTGAAGGTGATTATTTTTCAGGACTCTGTCTTTTGAGGGCTAGAGCTTTTATTAGTATATTTTGGTTTGGTTTTATATTGTTTTTCATTTGTCTATTTCTCTTGATTCTCTTTCTCTCTTTTATTTTCCTAACAGCCAAATTCTATGGTTTTCTCTTTCACTCTTTAATTTTTTACTCTACTTTTTCTCCTCCTCCCTCATAATAATCACATCCTATATCTCCTCTGCATTCTCCCTTTTCACCTTTTAAAATAGCAAATGCTTTTGCAAACTTACTCTTGGTGATTGCTTATCATACACTATCTGTTTATTGTACCAATTAACATTGTGAATATCAAAATAGTAACTGAGCATTTAGTTTAATGGTGTATATTGTTTGCATTTGTTGTTGCTATTATTTGTCTTCCCTTCAAATGTGAGATGCTAAAAACCTTCAGGGACACTCTAAGTTCATAGAGTGGAAGTTCTGCCACCTCAGATTCATACTGATAAATGAGTAGACGCAGGAAAAATCAAGGAAACAAACCATTCCAAACAAACCAAAATACCTCAATATCAAAATCCATTGACACCACAATGGAGGAAATGTCAGAGAAGGAATTCAGAAAGTTTGTAGTTAAACTAATCTGTGAGATAAAAGATGATGTACAGAGAGGAGGTAAAAAAAAAATCACTTTAGTAAAGAGATAGAAATTCTGGAAAAGACCAAAATGGAAATCTTCAAAATGAAAGAATGGATAAACCAAATTAAAAATTCAATGGAAAACATCACCAACAGACTTGACCACTTAGAAGAAAGATTTTCAAGCAATGAAGATAAAATATACCAAACACCCATAAGTCAATTGCATTCCTATATACCAATGGTGAATCAGCTGAACTAGAAATTGGGAAAACTACACCATTCACAGTAGCCACAAAAATAAAACAAAATACTTTGGACTCAATCTAACAAAAGAGGTGAAAGACCTTTACAGAGAAAACTACAGAATATTAAAGAATAAAATTGAAGAAAGCCATAAAAGATGGAAAGATCTCCCATGTTCTTGGATAGGCAGAATTAATATTGTCAAAATGACCATACTACCAAAAGTACTATACAGATTTAATGCAATTCCCATTAAAATTCCAATGACATTCTTCATAGAAATAGAAAAAGTAGTCATGAAATTCATTTAGAACAAAAAAAAAAAGATCAGAAGAGCCAAAGCAATTCTTAGCATGAAAAGTGAAGCAGGAGGTATCACAATACCAGAACTTAAATTATACTCAGAGCTATAGTAACAAAAACAACAAAGTGTGGGCATTAAAACAGACATGAAGACCAGTGAAACAGAGTAAAGAACACAGAGACAAACCCACATAAATACAGTTATCTCATACTAGACAAAGGCAACATAAACATACACTGGAGAAAATAAAGCCTGTTCAACAAATGGTGCTGGAAAAACTGGAAATCCATATATGGTAGAATGAAACATAACCCCTATCTCACACCCTGCACCAAACTCAATGCAAAGTGAACCAAAGACCTAGGAATTAGACCAGAAACCCTACACCTACTAGAAGAAAATGCAAGCCCAACACTCCAATATGTCAGCTCAGGAACCAACTTCCTTAACAAGACTCCCAAAGTACATGAAGTTAAAATCATACATTGCTGGTGGGACTGCAAACTGGTGCAGCCAATATGGAAAGCAGTATGGAGATTCTTTGGAAAACTGGGAATGGAACCACCATTTAACCCAGCTATCCCATTCCTAGATCTATACTCAAAGGACTTAAAAACAGCATATACAGGGACACAGCGACATCAATGTTTATAGCAGCACAATTCACAATAGCTAAACTGTGGAACCAACCTACATGCTCATCAGTAGATAATGGATATGGACTTTAAAATGTGATGTATATACACAATAGAATATTACTCATCAATAAAAGAGAATAAAATCCTGGCATTTGCAGGTAAATGGATGGCATTGGAGAAGATAATGCTAAGTAAACTTAGCCAATCCCCCCCCAAAAAATGCCAAATGTTTTCTCTGGTACAAGGAGACTGCTTCATAGTGGGGTTGGGATGGGGAGCATGGGAGGAATAGATGAACTCTAGATACGGCAGAGGGGTGGAAGGGGTAGAGAGGGGGCAGGGGATTAGCAAGCATGGTGGAATATGTTGGACATCATTATTCAATATACATGCATGAAGACACGAATTGGGTGAACATACTTTATATACAATCAGAGATATGAAAATTTGTGCTGTATATGTATAATAAGAATTGCAATGCATTCTGCTGTCATTTATTTTCAAAAAATCAATTAAAATTTTTTAAAAAAGAAGTAAAACTCAAAATCAACAAACGGAATGGTATCAAACTAAAAACTTCTTCAAAGCAAAGGAAATAATTAAGAATGTGGAAATCTTACAGAATGGGAGAAAATCTTGGGAACTTCACCTCAAATAAGGCATTAATATCCATGATATACAAAGAACTCAAAAAACTGAATACCAAAAAAAAAACAAATAGCCCACTCAATAAATGGACAATGCAACTAAACAGACACTTCTCAAAAGATTCAACAAATATATTTAAACATTCAACAAATATATTTAAAAAGTTAAATATCTCTAGCAATTAGAGAAATGTAAATTAAAACTACACTGAGATTTCAACTCACTCCAGCCAGAATGGCAATTATCAAGAGTACAAGTAACAATAAATGTTAGTAAGGATGTTGGTGAAAGGGCCCACTCATACTTTGTCAGTGGGGCTGCAAATTGGTTCAACCACTCTGGAAAACAGTATGGGGATTTCTCAAAAAGCTAGAAATGGAACCACCATTTGACCCAATTATACCACTCCTCAGTGAACACCCAAATGATTTAAAATCAACATACTATAGTGATACAGTCACATCAATGTTCATAGCAACACAATTCACAGTAGCTAAGCTATGGAATCAACCTAGGTGCCCATCAACAGATGAACAAATAAAGAAAATATGGTTTATATACACGATGGAATATTACTCAGCCATAAAGAAGAATGACTTTATGACATTTACCAGTAAATGGATGGATCTGGATGCTATCATGTTAAGTAAAATAAGCCAAAATCAAATGTTTTTTCTTCCACAAGCTAACCCACAATATGGGAGGATGAGAAGAATGGGAGTTCAGTGGATTAGATAAAATGGAATGAAGGGAAGGTGGGATAAGAATAAGAAGAACAGTGGAATGATCTGACATAACTTTCTTATGTACACATAGGTATACACCACACTGAATCTCACCATCATGTATATCCACTAGACTAAGGTCCTAATTAGAATAAGATATATTCCATGTTTGTATACATATGACAAAGTAAATTCATTGTCATGTATAACTAAAAACAACAAATTAAGAAAGAAAAAGGGACACTAATATTTCAATTTATTTAGAAGGACAATCATCAAGAATACAAATAATAATAAAGACTGGCAAGGATTAGGAAAAGCTACACTCATACATTGTTGGTGGGAATGTACATGGGCTCTCTCCCATCCAGCGAGGGGGTCCACGGAACAGGGTAGAGGAGAATGTGACTGTGGAGTCACTAATCAATACTTCCAAGACCAAGCAGGAAGCAGATCTGATCTTACTGCACAGTTACCATGTATATATACTCAGACAGTAGTTAAGCAGATTACAGGCAGCCACCAATACAATTTCTTGCTAATTGTCCTTGCAGCAACCAATGGAAGAGCAAGTCATGGCACAAGCGCTGGGAACACAACATATGGCCTCATGCCCAGGGCTGTGCCTACAGGGTAAGCGGTCTGCTAGCACAAAGGGAGTAGCCTGAAACTCAGGCACTCTTAAGGTATGCCACATATGCAGTCTCCATGCATTTGTCCCCACATTTTGCCCCTCTGACTATGCCACAAGGACATCAACTAGCATTGCAGTTTTTTGTTCAGTGGACTTCATAAGGTTGCATAAGTGTCTCAAAACACAAGAAAAAAACTATTACTATCACAAATAGTAGGGGCACGGTAATAGCATTATAAGAATTAATTAATTTGTTTATCAGATTCTTCCAATGTTCTGTTAAGCCCTGAAAGAAAGAGGAGGCCATTAAGATAGACACCTTTGTCTCATTGATTTTGACAACTGTCTTAATAAGATTATGCATAGTCATAACATAGTTGGCATCCCAAGTGCCTTAATATACTGAGAAAAATTGGAGAAGTTAAGGTTACATTGTCAGATACAGCATATTGGGTGACACAAATATGATGAAATTCAGGGTCACAAGTGCGCCTTTGCAACAGTACATCTAGTTGTTTCTGGTGGAAGTCTAGTTCTTGCTGAATGATTAAAATAGCAGCTCAGGACAATTTATTTAAGTCATTTTGAATGGCAAAGGCTTCTGCCATGGCATTAGAAAAGTTGTTTACAATATGAGCAGTCTGGATACTCTGAGTGGAGCATCGGCAGTGGCTGTGGCAGTGATGGCGGCTACCAGGGCAATAATCCCAGGGATGATGAGGCTAATTTCACACCTTGCCTGGTGTAGGGTCTCATTCAGAAGACTCTTCATCTCCATGTCCAATGGACTCCTCCACTCTCTGAAAAGGTTCACTGGAAGCCAGATTGCTGGGGGGCACTCTGAGGATAAATATATGTTTATCTTTCATAGCAGGAGTTAGACAATTTGTGAGCCAGCAGGATGTATTGACTGCACAAGGGATCTCTGTGTGAGTGATATATATGCCATCAGTATCATTGATTATTAGTTTATCAAAGGGTGGCATAACACAAGCTTGTGCATAGTGGGTATGGATATAATTTGGGACAAAGGTAAATCCATGCTTAGAGCCTGGTATCAACATCAACCCATTCATCCAGTCAGCTGCTGTCCATTTGATGGGTCTAGTGGCCAGCAATATTGGTGTGATATCCATCATTTCATACTGATTTCCTGCATAATGGTTGATAACAGATTGTCCCATGTAACAGGAACTGTGGTAGCCCATATTGTTGGTATGCATATCAGAGAGATTCCAGGGAGCTGCACACACCCTTGTGCATAAGTATATTCTTCCCCTGAGATATCCCTCTTATCAAGAAGATAAGGCCTAGAAGTGATGCATTGATTCCAGGAATGGTATCCTTATTTGAGGGGGCTTACCAAAAATTGTCTTAGGGCATATCAACAGGTTTTTTGCATTTGCCATGGGGCAGTCTAGAGCTATTGGTAGCATTAACTACAATTCTAAGGTCAATGAGAGACAGCCCAACATATGACTTGTTATATTTATCTACAACAGTTTCACTGGCAAGAGCAAAGCAAAGGGGACTGGCCTGATTTTAGGTCTCATTATCAACCACAGAGAAACAAATGGGCAGAGTGTGCATGAGAATGCTGGTATTCCTTTGGATGGTTGTTACTTGACAGCTAATTCAGGATCAATAATGTTGAAGTTATTGGAAAAGAACTCAGGTAGGGCTCTTTCCCAATTGGCTAAAAGTGGTGACCTAGTGACCAAAGCCTAATTTACCTGATGGGAGGCTTCACCCTTAGCAGTGAGCACTGCACACAATAGGACCACCATCATAGGCCCAGGGATGAGGTTGCCACAAGGCAAAAGGGCCAATTTGGTGGCTCAGTCAACAAGACCTTTAATATCACCCCAGGTTACTTTATGTGAGGCCTGTTTGCATTGTTGAGTTCTTTGCTTGTGGGGTTTTTCCTCCATAGTTAGTTCCTTCATCTTCTTGGTTGGTGGTTCTGGGGGTCCAGGACTTGACTTTCTGGCAGGCACCCAGATGGGGGTGAAACTCCTGTTAACACATGCAAACTCTCAACCCATTGTTAGCAGGAGCCCTGGACCATTCCATGTGTTTGTTATGGAATCCTTCCATGAGACCATAGGTGGATGGGAGGGCCCTGTGAGGGGGGCCCAATGTTTATGGGCTGTCATTTCCACACGAAATTTTGAAATTGAAAGAAAATTTAAAGCAAATAAGGTTTTGTCCAAGTCATCTCAAGGGAACTTGGTATAGTTTTCCTCCCTCTGTTTTTGTAGCATGGTCTTTAATTCCTTGTGTGTTCTTTCTATGATGCCTTAAGTCTGAGGGCTATAGGGGATCCCAGTTAAAAGCTACATATAACAATCATTGCAAACTGCTTGAAATGTCTTGCTAGTGTGTAGGCTGGCCCATTGTCAGTTTTAATAGACATGGGAACATCCATAATTCCAAAACATTTAAGTATATGGGAGATGACTTTTTTTGTGGTTTCTCCTGGAGAGGCTGTGGCCATTGCACAGCCTAAACAGGTATCAATGACTAGAGAAATATATTTTAAATTTCCAAAAGGTGCATAATGAGCGATATCCACTTGGCATAAGCACTAGATTTTAACCCTTGGGGATTCACTCCAGCAGGTTGTAAAGGGCCAGCTGTTTGCAAGCCTCCTTTGTTGGTTCTGGAAATAATTTGTGGAGGCTCTAGGCATTCTCATCAGGACTGTCCTGTTCCTCCACATCCCCAACAAGTGAGGCGCCCTCTTCTTTATTATTACCTTGTTCCTTCTTTAATGTAACTGCCATGGCAGATGCCAGCAGAGAGGCTTGAGTCACGTGTGTCCCTGTGTCCTGGGTGGCCAAAATAATCTAGGGTGCCATTGCACAAGGGCACACCAGCAGCCCTATGCTCCTTGTTCAATCCTTCCCAGATTAATTCCTTGGCTAGGGCTTCCCTAGCTCTTACATGAGATACCTTCCCTTCCACTGCCTTATTTACTTTATCAATAAATTGCAGCAAGTCTTCAGTGGCTTTCTGTCTTCAGCCCTATATAGAAACTGTACCTTCCCCAGCTGGTAATTTCCTCCAGGCTCTTAAAGCACAGAGTCACACATGATCAAAATAACTTGGCAGACCTGTAGCTTATACCTCTAGGCAAGGGAACTATAGATTCCCTCTCCCTGCAAGCATTCAACTGGGAAGTTGCAATCTCCCTGATGTTCACATTCATCATAGAAAAAAGCCATCCACTTCAAAAATGTTGCAGGCTCAAAAGCTGCTCTGGCTAGGTCTTTCCAGTCTTGAGGGCAATTAAGTTCAAGACTGAGTGATTCTAACATTGGCTCTGCAAATATCCCCAGGGCCCATCCACTTTTACTGCCTCTTCAACTCTTTCAGAGTACCCAATGTGTGTGGATACCAAGTGGCATGGAGGTGCTGTGGTGTAGGGGCCGGGTTGACTGGGAAGGCTTGTAAACTCCCTTACCCCAACTTTCATCTCTTATCTTACACAGATCTTCAAAAGTATCTTTGGTCTTTTGGAATGGGTTTCTGGGAGACCGTGGCTTGGGCCTGTCTGATGACCTGGTTATTTCTAAGCTGTCACAGTCCTTTGCTGGCTTTGGCACTGCCTCATAAGGAGGCAGTTGCCATTGACCTAGGGAAGGATATAATCTTTGTTTGTCAGTAGAAGGTGCACTTGCACCATTGCAGTCACCCCTTCCTGCACCATGAAGGCTAGCAGTATGGTTTCATGTCCCTCTCCCTCCTGCACCAGTTGTGGTTGCTTACTTTGAAGTAGATTTTTGCCCCTGCTTTCTTCCACTTGTTTTTCTTCCATTGTCTCATCCCCCCTCAAGGCCATCATTATATGACAAGGTCTATCACAGTGCCCCCTAAGCTTTGTTGAATGGCCATGACAATAGGGAAAAAGTGTAGGGGTAAAGTATACCTCTGTCTCACTTCAGCTTGCTGTGTGTTTGCCATTATCTTGTCCCATATAGTAGGATCAAAACCATCAGCGGTACTAATCCATGGGCTAGTCTCTACCACTACATCCCAAAACTTGTGGGCTTCTCTCTTATTCTGGGTTAAACCTCTAATTTCCAGGAGAATACACAGTAATTGCAACTGTGTGTCTTTAGTGGAACTCAGTAGGTTCCCCATCTTCCCCTTGCTCACACTTTGTGAAGGGCCACACCCTGTTTTATAGGCTTACCTCAGGTCCCTGTTCAAGCACCAGCTGCATCCACTTTCTCTTGTCCAGTGAAGAGGTCACGGAACAGAGTAGAGGAGGGTGTGGCTGCAAAGTCGCAATTCCAGACTTCCAGAGACCAAGGTAGAAGCAGGTCTGATTGTATTGCATAGTTACCATGTATATATACTCAGGCTGTAGCTAAGCAGATTATAGGCAGCCACCAATACAATTTCTTACCAACTGTCCTTGGGGCAACCAATCAAGGACCTGGCCACGGAACAAGCACTGTGACTACAACACATATTCCTATGCCCAGAACTGTGCCTATAGGGGGAGAGGTCTGCTGATCACACTCCCAGCACAAGGGGAGTGGCCTGCAACTCAGGTGCCCTTAATGTATACCATATGCAGTACTCCATGCATTTGTCCCCGCAGGAATGCAAATTTATACAACCACTGTGGAAAGCACTATGAATATCCCTCAAAAAACTAGGACTAGAGGGAAGATGGCGCCAGGAAGTGAGTGAACCGCTCCGTGCTCCACACCACTGCGCCCGCAGCGTGTGTTGCCGCGTCTTAAAAGAAAAAGTAAAGATCATTAAAGGAGATCTGTCGACAAAGACTAAGCACCGTGTCAAGAAAGGGGCCTAGGTGGAGTGAATCCGTCACGACTCCAGCCAAGGTGGAGTGAGTCTGCCACGAGTCCAGCGCAAGCAGTAAGGCTGCAGCCCCCGAGCTGCCCGCCTCTCTCGGCCCCTTCTCCTTCTCCACTCCGCCTTCCCACTTCGCTTCTCCCCCACCATCTCTCCTCCCACGCTCACTCCCTAAATCTAGATCTCAATTTCTTTCCCCCGCCCCGCCCGCTCTCTCGCGTGCCCAGTCACCCCACGCGGGCCCAGCG
The DNA here is from genome assembly GCF_045843805.1 of Urocitellus parryii. Lineage (NCBI taxonomy): Eukaryota > Metazoa > Chordata > Mammalia > Rodentia > Sciuridae > Urocitellus > Urocitellus parryii. Next base: position 59,497,922 of record NC_135535.1, on the reverse strand, counting down.
GGGCTGCCTCCCCTCCCCCAGCCTGCACCCCCTCCCCGGGCGTTCCAACGGCCGCAGCTGGGCGGCAGCCGCCACCACCACTTCCTGCGGAGCACCTTAGAGCAGACTGTCCACCGCGCGAGTGAGCCGCCGACCCACGGAGTAAAATGGAACAGCTGATGAGTGACATGTTAAAATCTAAGTGATCCAACATGGCGGCAGACGCAGAGAGATCAAGTCTTTAACCCCTTCAGCTGGTCGGGCATAGGAAGAAGTAAACTATCAAAATGCTGTTTGCTCTGGACAATGTTGAGCTGAAGTGGATCCGGGGCGAATAGTCTGGCCTTCTCAGAACACACCGAGCCCGGATTCGCTGCATTCTAGCTCCGGTTCGCCTGCTTCTCGTGACTCAGCACTAACGATCCCGCTGAAATAACTAGTCGGCCCACCTGAACTCACAGAGGTAAAAGCCAACTGAGCAAGATAGCCAGACCGAGGGAATCAGGAGTGACCCGGGACTAGCAGCGCAGAACTCCCGGCTACCGCTCCCACCAGTGCTGACAACAGAGGTCCCTTGCACCAGCTACCAGGGAGTTGCTACCTGAGGGCAAACAAATTCGCTGGGGGTCCTCAGCCCCAAGCTCTACAAACTTAGGGTCTGAGGGAGGCAAACAGAAAGGATGTGCCAGGGATCCATGAAAACAGGGCTCCCAGGAGCAGCAGACCTGGCATGTAGCCAGTATTGTGGTGAGTGTCACAGGTGAGCGGGGCCTGGCTTGAGGAAACACAAGAGAAGACCCTAGGCACTCAGGATTGGAGACCCGCACAGTCTGGGAGGAAGAGCTGATGCACAGTGATTGGATCCCACCTATCAAGAAGAGAAGCCTGGCCCAGTGGGAATAGCTCCACCTACTGGAAGAGAAGTTAATCGAGCTCTATGACTGCATTTATTATTTTTTTTATGATTATTACTAGTATTTTTTTGATTTTATTTTCATTTTTTGCTGTTGATGTTGTTGTTCTTTAACTTTTTTATTAATGGTTTTAATTTTTTAATTCTTTTTATTTTATTATTATTACTATTATTTTTTAAACTTTAATTTCCATTTTTTTATTATCATTATAATTTTTTTTAGTTTTAAATTTTTGTTTTTTCGTTTTTTCTTTCTTTCCTTTCACTTTTTTCCTTTAGTCTTTTCATTTCTTTTCAATTTTCTTATTCACCCTTCCTTGAATTCTACCTGCCTACACTCATTCTCTTTAGTGACTTCTTCCCTTCCCTTCTAATATCTCTCCTCCCAAGCATCAAATAAATTTATAAGAGTAAACAGTAACTCAGCAGTCAAACAGAACAAGAAGTAACATGAGCATAAAAAAGCAAGGAAGAAAAGGAGTACAAACAATGAAGGACAGCCTAAATATTCAGGAGGACCTAGAGTCATCAGAAAAATGGCCATATAAAGAACTCAAGGAATAACTTAGACAGATGGAAAGGAACCTTAAAGATCACATTGAAAATGAATTACATAAACAGATAAAAGAAGAAGTTAAGCATCTTTATCAGGAGATAGAGATTATAAAAAAAATCAAACAATAATTCTAGAAATGAAGGAAACAATAACCAAATTAAAAACTCAATCGAGAGTATCACTAACAGAGTGGAGCAAGTAGAAGCCAGAACGTCAGATAATGAAGACAAAATATATCATCTTGAAAAGAGTCTAGCCAACTCAGAAAGGCTGGTAAAAAATCAGGAGAAAAATATCCAAGAGATTTGGGATAACATAAAAAAAACAAACTTATGAGTCATCGGGATAGAGGAAGGTACAGAGATTCATACCAAGGGAATGAGTAACCTGCTGAATGAAATAATTACAGAAAACTTTCCAGAAATAAAAAAGGAAACAGATATACAAATTGTAGATGCATACAGGACACCGAGCACACAAAATCACAGTAGACCAACGCCAAGACACATTGTTATGAAGATATCCAATATACAGAACAAAGAGAAAATATTAAAAGCTACAAGAGAAAAGAGGCAGGTTACATTTAGGGGTAAACCAATAAGGTTAACAAGGGATTTTTCATCACAGACGCTGAAAGCGAGAAGATCCTGGAACAAGGTATTTCAAACACTGAAAGACAATGGATGCCAACCAAGAATTCTGTATCCAGCAAAATTAAGCTTCAGGTACGACAACGAAATAAAAATCTTTCATGATAAACAAAAGCTAAAAGAATTTGTAGCCAGAAAACCAGCATTGCAAAGCGTCTTGAGCAAAACACTACACGAGGACAATAGCCAAAACCATCAGTGGGAAGTGCCTCGGTAAAGACAGAGGACGGGGGGAAAGCTAATCATGGAGAAACAAACTAAATTAGAAAAAAAAAAAGAGATAAATAAACATGGCAGGAAGTTCAAACCATATATCAATAGTAACTCTAAACGTTAATGGCTTAAACTCTCCAATAAAGCGACATAGGCTGGTAACATGGATTTAAAAAACAAATCCAACAATATGCTGCCTCCAGGAGACACATCTGATTGGAAAAGACATACACAGGCTTAAGTTGAAAGGTTGGGAAAAAATATACCACACACACGGTCCTCGTAAGCAAGCAGGGGTGGCCATTCTCATATCGAATAAAATCGACTTCAAGACTAAGTTAATCAAAAGGGATAAGGAAGGACATTATATACTGTTAAAAGGAACCATTCACCAACAACACATAACAATTATCAATATTTATGCACAAAATAATGGTGCTGCGACATTCATAAAACAAACTCTCCTCAAGTTCAAGAATCAAATAGACCACAACACAATAATTATGGGTGACTTCAACACACCTCTCTCACCATTGCACAGATCCTCCAAACAAAAGTTGAATAAAGAAACTATTGATCTCAATATCACAATCAATAACCTAGACTTAACTGGCATATATAGAATATATCAACTATCATCAAGTGGATATACTTTTTTCTCAGCAGCATATGGATCCTTCTCAAAAATAGACCATATATTATGCCATAGGGCAACCCTCAGTACATATAAAGGGGTGGAGATAACACCATGCATTTTATCAGATAATAATGGAATGAAACTGGAAATCAATGATAAAAGAAGGAAGGAAAAATCCTACATCACATGGAAAATGAACAATATGTTATTGAATGATCAATGGGTTACAGAAGACATAAAGGAGGAAATCAAAAAAATCTTAGAGATAAATGAAAATCCAGACACAACATATCGGAATCTATGGGACACAATGAAAGCAGTTTTAAGAGGGAAATTCATCGCCTGGAGGTCATTCCTCAAAAAAAGGAAAAACCAACAAATAAATGAGCTCACACTTCATCTCAAAGCCCTAGAAAAGGAAGAGCAAAACAACAACAAATGTAGCAGAAGGCAAGAAATAATTAAAATCAGAGCAGAAATCAACAAAATTGAAACAAAAGAAACTATTGAAAAAATTAACAAAACTAAAAGTTGGTTCTTTGAAAAAATAAATAAGATCGACAGACCCTTAGCCATGCTAACGAAGAGAAGACGAGAGAGAACTCAAATTACTAACATACAGGATGAAAAAGGCAATATCACAACAGATGCTACAGAAATACAGAAGACAATTAGAAATTATTTTGAAAACCTATATTCCAATAAAACAGAACATAGTGAAGACATTGATAAATTCTTAGGTCATATGATTTGCCCAGACTGAGTCAGGAGGATACACACAATTTGAACAGACCAAGGTCAATGGATGAAATAGAAGAAGCAATCAAAAGACTACCAACCAAGAAAAGCCCAGGACCAGATGGGTACACATCGGAGTTTTACAAAACCTTTAAAGAAGAATTAATACCAATACTTTTCAAGTTATTTCAGGAAATAGAAAATGAGGGAGCTCTACCAAATTCATTCTATGAGGCCAACATCACCCTGATTCCGAAATCAGACAAAGACACCTCAAAGAAAGAAAACTACAGACCAATATCTCTGATGAACCTAGATGCAAAAATCTTCAATAAAATTCTGGCGAATCGGATACAAAGGCACATCAAAAAAATTGTACACCATGATCAAGTAGGATTCATCCCTGGGATGCAAGGTTGGCTCAATATATGGAAATCAATAAATGTTATTCACCACATCAATAGACTTAAAGATAAGAACCATATGATCATCTCGATAGACGCAGAAAAAGCATTCGACAAAGTACAGCATCCCTTTATGTTCAAAACATTATAAAAACTAGAGATAACAGGAACTTACCTCGACATTGTAAAAGCTATCTATGCTAAGCCTCAGGCTAGCATCATTCTGAATTGAGAAAAATTAAAGGCATTCACGCTAAATTCTGGAACAAGACAGGGATGCCCCCTATCACCACTTCTATTCAATATAGTTCTCGAAACACTGGCCAGAGCAATTAGACAGACGAAAGAAATTAAAGGCATAAAAATAGGAAAAGAAGAACTTAAATTATCACTATTTGCAGATGACATGATTCTATACCTAGAAGATCCAAAAGGGTCTACAAAAAAACTACTAGAACTAATAAATGAATTCAGCAAAGTGGCAGGATATAAAATCAACACACATAAATCAAAGGCATTTCTGTATATCAGCGACAAAACTTCTGAAACGGAATTGAGGAAAAACACTCCATTCACAATATCCTCAAAAAAATAAAATACTTGGGAATCAACCTAACAAAAGAGGTGAAAGACTTATACAATGAAAACTACAGAACCCTAAAGAGAGAAATAGAAGAGGATCTTAGAAGATGGAAAAATATACCCTGTTCATGGATAGGCAGAACTAACATTATCAAAATGGCGATATTACCAAAAGTTCTCTATAGGTTTAATGCAATGCCAATCAAAATCCCAATGGCATTTCTTGTAGAAATAGATAAAGCAATCATGAAATTCATATGGAAAAATAAAAGACCCAGAATAGCAAAAGCAATTCTAAGCAGGAAACGTGAATCAGGCAGTATAGCGATACCAGATTTCAAACTATATTACAGAGCAATAGTGACAAAAACAGCATGGTACTGGTACCAAAACAGGCGGGTGGACCAATGGTACAGAATAGAGGACACAGAGACTAATCCACAAAGCTACAACTATCTTATATTTGATAAAGGAGCTAAAAGCATGCAATGGAGGAAGGATAGCATCTTCAACAAATGGTGTTAGGAAAACTGGAAATCCCCATATGCAACAAAATGAAACTGAATCCCCTCCTCTTGCAATGCACAAAAGTTAACTCAAAGTGGATCAAGGAGCTAGATATCAAATCAGAGACTCTGTGTCTGATAGAAGAAAAAGTTGGCTCTGATCTACATATTGTGGGGTCAGGCTCCAAATTCCTTAATAGGACCCCCATAGCACAAGAGTTAATAACAAGAATCAACAAATGGGACTTTCTTAAACTGAAAAGTTTTTTCTCAGCAAGAGAAACAATAAGAGAGGTAAATAGGGAGCCTACATCATGGGAACAAATTTTTACTCCTCACACTTCAGATAGAGCCCTAATATCCAGAGTATACAAAGAACTCAAAAAATTAGACAATAAGAAAACAAATAACCCAATCAACAAATGGGCCAAGGACATGAACAAACACTTCACAGAGGAAGACATACAATCAATCAACAAGTACATGAAACAATGCTCACCATCTCTAGCAGTCAAGGAAATGCAAATCAAAACCACCCTAAGATACCATCTCACCCCAGTAAGATTGGCAGCCATTATGAAGTCAAACAACAACAAGTGCTGGCAAGGATGTGGGGAAAAGGGTACTCTTGTACATTGCTGGTGGGACTGCAAATTGGTGCAGCCAATTTGGAAAGCCGTATGGAGATTCCTGGGAAAGCTGGGAATGGAACCACCATTTGACCCAGCTATTGCCCTTCTCGGACTATTCCCTGAAGACCTTAAAAGAGCGCACTACAGGGATACTGCCACATCGATGTTCATAGCAGCACAATTCACAATTGCTAGACTGTGGAATCAACCCAGATGCCCTTCAATAGATGAATGGATAAAAAAAAATGTGGCATTTATACACCATGGAGTATTATGCAGCACTAAAAAATGACAAAATCATAGAATTTGCAGGGAAATGGATGGCACTAGAGCAGATTATGCTTAGTGAAGCTAGTCAATCCCTAAAAAACAAATACCAAATGTCTTCTTTGATATAATGAGAGCAACTAAGAACAGAGCAGGGAGGAAGAGCAGGAAGAAAAGATTAACATTAAACAGAGACATGAGGTGGGAGGAAAAGGGAGAAAAAAGGGAAATTGCATGGAAATGGAGGGAGACCCTCATTGTTATACAAAATTACATATAAGAGGTTGTGAGGGGAATGGGATAATAAACATGGAGGGAAATGAATTACAGTAGATGGGGTAGAGAGAGAAGATGGAAGGTGAGGGGAGGGGAGGGGGGATAGTAGAGGATAGGAAAGGCAGCAGAATACAACAGACACTAGTATGGCATTATGTAAAAATGTGGATGTGTAACCTATGTGATTCTGCAATCTGTATTTGGGGTAAAAATGGGAGTTCATAACCCACTTGATTCTAATGTATGAAATATGATATGTCAAGAGCTATGTAATGTTGTGAACAACCAATAAAAAAAATTTTTTTAAATAAAAATAAAAATAAAAAAACTAGGTCTAGAACCCTATGACCCAGCTTTCCCATTTTTGGTATTTATGCAAAAAAATAAAAATCAGCAATATTATAGTGATATAGGCACATCAAAGTTTATAGCAGCACAATTCACAATAACTGTGTTATGGAACCAACTTAGGAGCCTACAAACAGGTGAATGGGTAAATAAACTGTGGTGTTCATACACAATGGAGTTTTACTCAGTAATAAGGAAAAATTAAATTATGGCATTTACAGTAAATGGATGGAAATGGAGAACAACATTCTAAGTGAAATGAACCAGACTCAAAAAGTCAAGGGTCAAATGTTTTCTCTCAAATGTGGAAGCTAAAGCAAACTAAAGGGAAAGGGATAGTTCCATAAAAATTGGAGGGAGATCAGTGGCATAGAGGAAGGGGTTTGAGGGGGGGGGGAGAAGAGTGATAGGAAAAAGGAGGAACTAAAGAATGAAACTTACCAAATTATGCTATGTACATACATTAATACACCACAGTGAATTTCAGCTTTATGTATATCTGTCAAGTACCAATTAAAACCCATAAACCAATAGAAGACAAGTAGAATAAGGGAAACCAGGAGGGAAGCAGAGAGGAAGAGGTAATAAGATGCACTGGGAACTAAAATGGAACAAAATGTATTCCTTGTATGATCAGGTTTGAATGAGCCGCCTATTATGTATAACCATAATGCATTAATAAAAACATCATTACTGTAAAGAAACTGATTGTGTTTTATTTTTCACTATTGTTGTGTTCATTGCTTCAGTTCCCACAAGGTTTTTACCCTCTTAATGATACTTGGTGCCAGCTTCCTCTTGGGTTGGTTTGGAACATCTTCTCTAACTACCTGTTCAAAGTTAATTTCCAGTATTATTTCTTTTACAAGAGGCTAATTAACATTTCTGGACCTAGGTCCCAGGGAAATAAATTATCCCCCAATGTCTCTGCTGATTAAACTAGAAGAAATGTGCACCACTGAAACTACTATAAAATTGCAATTAGGTGCATTACCAATCTTCAGAAAGAATAAAGAAATTAAGACTTTAAAGAGTAGGATGTTCCCAGATCTTTGATGATTTTAAATAAGCCAGCTTCTTAAGGAATTATAAGAGTTCTGATTTGAATCAATGGAGTAAGTGCAGCAGCAAGCAATTGATTAAATGCAGAGAAAGATAAAAATGACTTTCTTTCAAAGCCTGCCTGAATTCTTTGTGAGTACTCAGGGCATATATTAAGATTAAGAAAGAAAATATGTGATATTTCATTTAACTTTTTCATGCATATGTGACATCTCAGGACTGATGCTACATAGCCTCCAGAAAGATAAAGTCTCTCATCATCTTTCCTGTGTCAAAAAGTGAGTATGTACAGAGGTCATCGACATTACTCTTACATGATAGTGAATTATCAGCTCTTTATCAATTTGAATATCTACTAATATTTGTTGGATTTTTATTTTAAATCTTCTTTTTAGGTTTTTTTAATGATCAGGTAAGCATGAAATAAAAGGGAAAGTCTTCCTTTCTTCTCTTACAGTATGATTCCAAAACAATGCCCAACCATTTGGTGTTCTTCTGGATGTTGGTCTGTGCACACACCCAGATAAAATCACACTAAGAGTAATGGGCTGCAACCTCTTTCACTATCCATATGTTAAAATCACCATATGCAAATTATTACATAGACATTTCCTATTTTATTCCATAATAGAAATGACCATGATATATTTATTTATTTACCTATTAGTGGAATTTTAATGCTTATAACATTTGACTATTATGAGCAAAGATGAAAAGAATATCTCTGAACAATTTTCTCTGTGGACTTGTGCTGGAATTCCTATACAATATGCATGTGAATGTTTGAATAATAAAACAGAGAAATGCTCTAAAAGCCAAAGGCTAGTGGACGGATAGTGCTTCAGAAGTCCAAGCCTCCCAGTTGGCTGGGTGACATGAATTTGGACTTCAATCCCAGTGGTTATGATGGAGCAAAGGCATGATGGACCTTTGTTGTGAATCTTTGTTCCAGAAAATCACACAGTTCAAAAGCACCCTGAGATTCATTGGTTTCAAGGATTCTGGAAGAGCAGAGCACAAGATAAATGCCTGAGAGGATATTTATCAATCTGTAAGGGCAACCTTTCCCTAATTTCCTATAACAGAGTCAAAACTATGTCCTGTACCTGCACCATTAAAGATATAAGAAGGAATTCCAATTCATATACATTTCTTAAATTAATTAAAGAAACACTTCTTTTTTTATATTTTTTATTGGTTGTTCACAACATTACAAAGCTCATGACATATCATATTTCATACATTAGATTGAAGTGGGTTATGAACTCCCAATTTTACCCCAAATGCAGATTGCAGAATCACGTCGGTTACACATCCACAATTTTACATAATGCCCAATTAGTAATTTTTGTATTAAAGAAACACTTCTTACCATGATTGACTATCTACTATTGTTTTGTCATTAGATAAAAATGGAGGAAATGATTTATACAGAACTAATTATTTTGAAACTTTCTCAAGCTATGCTTCCAGGCACAAAAAAACTCAGAAAAAGGGTGATTCTTCCATCAACAGTAGGTTGTAAATTGTTATTGATCAGAGAAAAAAAATCAAACAGACATCCAACATGTTGGAGAGGGCCACAGTAAAGCTAATCACCAAGAAATAAAAGTAAGGGAAAGATAAAACATGATAACTACAATACTGGAAAAGAGATATCATATATATGACAGGGGAAAATAAAAATAAACACATAAAATTAAAATTCAGATGATACATTCAGGAGATCCAGGTGGTCATTGTTCTATACTGAAAATAGGAACCCAAAACAAAGCCATTTGCATGGGAATTGAAAAATAAATTTTGTGAAGCACCAGAATGAGACCAAGAGACATTCTCTTTGGGTAAGATTAGACAGAAGAATTCCCTATGAAGAATTCCAGGGAAATCTAAACCTCTGCTCAATATTCCTGAGCTCTGCTCTGATTCTAATCACTAGTTTTTCTCTTTCTCAGCGTCACAGGCACCAGAAGTTAGCAATGAAAAACCACTCTTTGACTGAATTCATCCTTCTGGGCCTATCAGATGTCCCAGAGCTTCAGATTATCATTTTCATATTTCTCCTCCTCACATACATGTTCAGCATCATTGGGAATCTGACAATCATCATCCTCACCCTGCTGGACTCCCACCTCCAGACTCCCATGTATTTCTTCCTCCGGAATTTCTCCTTCCTGGAAATTTCCTTTACATCCATTTTCACTCCTAGGCTGCTGTTCAGCATCTCAACTGGAATCAAGACTATCAGCTTTGCTGGATGCTTTACCCAGTTCTTCTTTGCTTTTTTCTTTGGGGCCACTGAGTTTTGTCTTCTGACTGCCATGTCCTATGACCGCTATGTGGCCATCTGCAAACCTCTGCATTATACCACCATCATGAACAGCAAGGTCTGCATCCAACTAGTACTCTGCTCTTGGATATGGGGCTTCCTGATCATCTTGTTCCCAATCATCCCAACTAGTCAGTTAGATTTCTGTGGGTCTAATGTGCTGAATCATTATTACTGTGACTATGGACCCCTCATAGAAATATCTTGCTCAGACACAAGTCTACTGGAACTGTTTGATTTTATCCTAGCAGTTGTAACATTGGGGGTAACACTGGTGCTGGTGATCCTCTCCTACACAAACATCATCAGGACCATTCTGAAGATCCCCTCAGTTCAGCAAAGGAAAAAGGCCTTTTCCACATGTTCTTCCCACATGATTGTCATCTCCCTCTCTTATGGAAGCTGCATCTTCATGTACATAAAGCCTTCAGCAAAAGAAGGAGTTGCCTTCAATAAGGGAATAGCTGTGCTCAATAACTCAGTTGCCCCTTTATTGAACCCATTCATTTATACTCTGAGGAATAAACAGGTAAAACAAGCCTTCAAGGATATGACCAGAAAAATTGTGCATCTTGATTCATTTTAGTGGCCTCAAAACAAATGAAAACTGTTAATGATATTCCTGAAGGTGAATTTTGGTTGTTAAAGTGATTTCTTAGATAAATTCAGTGTAAATACCTGTCAAAATTTTAAATCAAATTTCCACCAAGAAATAGATAATTAAAGAAGGCTAGTTCAATTTGTCTGAGATAACTTTTATATTCATAAAAAAGAGGAAAATATTTTTAGAGTGTGTACACACAAAAAAACTGATTTAAAAATATTTAAAAATTAAATATTTAATTTAAAAATATTGTAAATTTTATGATCAGCTAAATGATTGACTCTATCTTCCCAAAGGAGCTCTAGGGCTCATCAATAATTATCAAAGTTGTGGGTGGAGCTCAGTGATAGAGCACTTCCCTGCAATTTTCAAAACTGAAAAAAAAAATAGTAATTATTTTATTATTATCAAATAGCTGTAGCTATACTGTGTCAAAAATGACTGGCTGCTTCACAGAAGAGGTTGTTCATAATCTATGCATAAAACTACTTCATAAGATCACCTTTTCTATAGTTTTAAACAAATTTATTTCTGTAGCTTTTCTTTTCAATGACCCTAATGACTGCCTCTTTCTGTCATCACAAAAAGAATTTTTTATGTTACAGTGTTAGGTAACATAAATATTCTTTTTTAAAATATATATATATTCATTTTTAGTTGTAGTTGGACATAATACCTTTATTTTATTTATTTATTTTTATGTGATGCTGAGGATCGAACCAAGGACCTCACATGTGCTAAGTGAGCACTCTACTGCTGAGCCACAATCCCAGCCCCAATATGAGTAGTCTTAAGGTTTGGCTGTCCTTTTGGGGTGCTAAAATCAGAAGGAAAGGTGTTAAATGTAATCATCTAGATTCCATTGTAAGGGAGACTCAGGAAAAGAGAATTCTTAGGCAATATTGGCAATGATAAAAATCCATCAAGACTAGAGTGTAACAAGGCTGCTCCTGATGTTTAGAGGACACATTTAAAGATGATACTGGGAGGTTAGGGTGATTATTAAGGATGCTACACCATGGTCTATTAATCCTCTCCACAGCTCCTTGCATAGAAGGTCCCATGGGTGCCCCTCTGGCCTTGCCAGTCATTGTGAGGATGGTAGACCCCTGGCTTCTGTGCATAAGTAGAGCAAACTGGTCTCTAATGCTTCAAGCCTCTTCACTCCCAGGAATATTAACAAGCACAGCTCCATGACCATCTATCTCTCCCACCATCACCTTTGGTGAATGAAAGCCACCATTGAACATTAGTGATGCTGGTTCCCCTCTCAAAATCCCAGTCCCCATCTCATTGGAGAATGTAGGGCCTCTTCTGGAACAAATCTTTGGAGGCTCTTAGGCTCTTATATCTTTATTCATTCCTTTGTCACATTCCAGGGGAACCAAGTATTTCCACATCAATGAGTGTTGGGCATTGCTTTTTCCAGGCTCTGGGAGACAGCATAGCCATGAAGCCAGGTCTTTGCCCAGACATTAAATCCCACATCTTGAGAAATTCTCCCAAGTCCATAAAGTCTAGCTCCAATAGTCTTACATGCCTGACCCCTAAGCAATATCGATTCCCAATAGACTACCTCTGACTGCAGCCAGAACAAGTTGTCTGGTGATTAAATTATTTCAGTATATATATTCTATCTCCCTGACTAAGTCACCAGGTCTCCACTTACACTATATGGAATTTAACCCTTATATCAGCCTAGTACCTAGGAAAAGAGATGGGAACAGCTCCCAAAGGAAACATTTGTTCTCTTGCATAGAAGACACCTCTGAAACATCTTCCCACTATCTCTTACTAAGGAAGAGTGAGTCACATCTGAATTCCAATTGTTCATAGGGTTAAAAATGTGAAAATACTCAAGACATATTTCCAGACATCCTTTTTTCCTATTTCTAGTCATGTTTCCCCCATCAGGATCCTAAGCTTCATAACACACCTGCCTTGCTAAGAATTCAGAGATTTCTGGAGCTCAACAACCATAACAAGTAGATCAACATTCCACTAAACTCTGTATGTCCTTATACTATAGGAGATCAATTTCCCCTTGTAAGCTACCACATTGTCCCTCTGGCTCTCAAAGTTAGCTGCTAACTAGATCTTAGACTCCTGTGATCCCTCTTTAGGGCATCAACACAACTTACCTGTAAATATTTACCTACATATGTAGTCCAACATAAAATAAAATACTACATGTTATACAAAATAAAGAGAAAATAATTAATCTCCATTTCCACAAAAAAGGAGGAAAAAACTAAAGCAAATTTCTTATGTAAAACATAAATTACTAAATATAACTATTCTCACATATAACCAATACTCATATTATCATGCAGGAACTAGGAAATGATGGTGCTTATCATGTTAAGGATTTAGTGGACAATGGGGAAAATATGCCTGTACATTTTGGAAATTTCGTGGAAACAAAGTATTTTTTAAGAGTGTAATTGAATTCTAGAAATATAACACATAGTGACAGAAATAAAGAATTTCTCAGAAGCCTACTGAACACAGTTTAAGAAACAATCAGTGATAAGTCAAGAGAAAATATCCAAATTATTTGTTTGTTTGTTTGTTTGTTTTTACGACAAAATTAGTCACTTTTATTTAATGAAACAGTACAAATATGTGTGCAAAATTAAAGTTCATGATTAAATACACACAGGTAACATGCATACTTGACATGGAACTCACAGACAGCAGACCACACAACAGCAAAGGAAAACGGCAAAACTGAGAACTTGCCACTACACAGATTTTAAAAGTTTGCAACCTGAAATGAAAATCACAGAAGAAAGCTTCTCTAACAGGAATTTAAGAAAATTAAACATGTAGCTCAACAGCATGGACAATGTGGAGCCCATGACCTAGTGCAGTCACCAAGTGTTAAAAATGGCAAGAGCCTTCGGCTCCCAGAAGGTTAGTGTGCAGCTACTCACAAGTGCTGGGGAGGGAGGGTGGTGGAGAGGGAAGTGGGCAGGAGAGGCAGAGGCATCTCCCTCCACGCCGGGCAGGACCGGCAGGGCCGCTGCCCACAGCAGTGGCGCTCTCCTCCATGACCAACCTTCAGACACTGTTCGCTGCTCTGTACCCATAGATGGTGGGGAAGCGCTGCAGCACCCCCATAAGGACAGGGCTCTGGTGGGTGGACACAACTCTGTGCTGGAGGGTAGTGTTAGCCTCGTCCTAATGGCTCCAACAGGGTGGGGACAGCCACTTGAGGCCCAGAGCAGGCTGTGCTCCCAAGAGACACGTGTCCAGGTGCCAGGACTGCAGGTGTGGGCTCCAGGTGGTGTTGCACTGCTGACTTCTTCACTTGTCTGCTTCTCCGAAAAAACAGTGGGTTTGTGGCAGGAACAAACCTCCATGTGCCCATCCTTGGCAGCCCTGTCCCTAGGCTGTTTGTTTGTTTTTAATAGTGCTGAGGATTGAACCCAGTGTCTCACACATGCTAGGCAAATGCTTTGCCACTGAGCTACAGCCCAGCCAAAAAATACCCAAATTAAATGCAAAAATAAAAAACCAAAAAGAGGGAAAGATCATTCCAGCATCATGGCACAAGATCAAATACTATAAAACATGTGCAATGTGTATTCCTGAAGAAGAGAGCAAGAATAAGGGGAAATAAATATTTACAATGATATAGTAATACAATTTTTTAAAAGGAAAAAGAAGGTATATTGCCTTGTTAGCAAAGAAGAGGCACAGGGGACTCCTATCCCCAGACGCTGTGATTCTGCCCATCCAGTTGAGCAGGGGCTTTTAGCTTTTAAAGAGCTGGTTCAAAAGTTATATTCCACATGTTCTCTGTCCAAGTTGTAATTCACTTGTTAAGCTGGAATATAGTCATTTCTGAGAGGTTCTTCTGCCATCCCCAAAGTCTCAGTTACTTCATTCCTGTGATGGGTATGTGCTCAAGGACAGATAACTCTGCCTAGGAGGGGAAAAAAAGGTAACTCTGTTTTCCCTGAGATTGCGGAGCGGGAGAGATTAGGGAGGAGCAGGGAGAGAGGAAAAGAACCATGTCCATTTTAATAATAAGTTGCATTGGCAGAGCAGCAAGGGCTATATTCAAAGCATAAAGTGAGTCACTGTTACATTCCTCCACTGTCATTTTCTATGTAAAAATGGGCAATGACATCTCCAAGCTTCTTCCTGCTGAAAGAGTGGGGTAATGAAAGAGGGTGAAGTTGGGGAAACTGACCCAAAGTACTTGTTCTGAATCTGGTGGGGCATGGATAGATTGTTAAGCATACTTGGCATCAAGACAGTCCAGAGGGCTGGGAATGTGGCTCATCTGGGGATGTAGCGTGCTTGCCTGGCATGCATGCGGCCCAGGTTCAATCCTCAGCACCACATACCAACAAAGATGTTGTGTCTGCCGAAAACTAAAAAATAAATATTAAAAAAATTCTCTCTCTCTCTCTCTCTCTCTCTCTCTCTCTCTCTCTCTCTCTCTCTTTAAAAAAAAAAAAAAAAAGACAATCCAGAGGTCCACAGTGGCAGATGGCAGGTGACTGGAAAAGGCATACATAGGGCCAGGATTATGCTAAAACAACACTAATTTGAACTTATAAATTCTTCTAATTCTTATTAGAATAGACTCTTGACTAAATCACTTTGCAAGCTTCAGTTCCACACTCACCACAACTGCTATCCTCACCATGTCATTAATCCACATTATTTCATTGTAAATTTGGGCTAAAAGTCTTAATCTCCCTGCCTCTGGGTGAGGGTGGAAAATCATCCCACCATGGCTGCTGAGTTTAGTAACTGAGATTTGATTTAGTAACTGAGATTTGAAGCTATGTGCCTGTTTCAACAAACTTTAGTTCTTTTATCTAAAAAAAACGGGGTTGTGGCTCAGCAGTGGAGCACTTGCCTAGCACCGGTGAGGCCCTGGGTTTGATTCTCAGCATGACACAAAAAATAAATAAATTGAATAAAGCTATTGTGTCCAACTACAATTTTAAAAAAATAAAAATAAATAAAAATGGGAATAGTAATAATACCTACCTCAATGAGTTAATATTGGAATCAAATCAAATAATGACAAGGTTTGGTACACAGAAAGATTTCAATTAATGATAGTTATTATTTTCCATTATGATAGCTATAACCAAATAAAGCCATGCACATTAAAATGCTTTTTAGATTATGGTAAATATCATTTTATACTGTTTTCTTTTATTAAAAATTAGAAAGAGACTGATCTTTGGCACAAGAGTCACCTGACACCTTTTTTTAACTTTTTTTTCTAATTAGTTATACAGGACAGCAGAATGCATTTCACTTCATTGTACACAAGTGGAGCACAACTTTCATTTCTCTGGTTGTACATGATGCAGAGTCGCACCATTTGTGCAATCATACGTGTAATGATGTCCATCTCATTCCACCATCTTACCTACTCCCAATACCCCTCTCTTCCCCTACTCCCCTTTTACCAATCCAAAGTTCCTCCATTATTCTCATGCTCCCTCACTCCATTATCAATCAGCATCCACTTAACAAAGAGAACATTTGGCCTTTGGCGTTTTGGAATTGGCTTACTTCTCTTAGCATGATATTCTCCAATTCCATCCATTCAACTGCAAATGCCATAATTTTATTCTCTTTTAAATGCTGCATGATATTCCATTTTGTATATATACCACAGTTTCTTTATCCATTCATCTACTGAAGGGCATATAAGTTGCTTCCATGGTTTAGCTATTGTGAATTGAGCTGCTATAACCATTGATGTGGCTGCATAATTATAGTATGCTCATTTTAAGTCCTTTGGGTATAGACCAAGGAATAGAATAGCTGGGTCAAATGGTCGTTCCATCCCAAGTTTTCTAAGAAATCTCCATACTGCTTTCCACAGTGGCTGCACCAATTTTCAGTGCCACCAGCAATATAGGAATGTACCTTTTCCCCCCACATCCTCACCAACACTTATTGTTGCTTGTATTCTTGATAATGTCCATTCTGACTAGAGTGAGATGAAATCTTAGAGTAGATTTGATTTGCATTTCTCTAATTGCTAGAGATGTTGAACATTTTTTTATATATTTGTTGATCACTTGTATATCTTCTTCTGAGAAGTGTCTCTTCAGTTCCTTAGTCCATTTATTGATTGGGTTATTTGGTTTGTGGGTTTTGGGGGGTTTTTTTGTTTGTTTTTTTGGGTTTTGGGGGGTTTTTTGGTATTAACTTTTTTGAGTTCAAGGACTGAGGAATTAGACTTAGACCAAAGACCCTGCACCTAATAGAAGTAAAAATAGATCCATATCTTTATCATGTCAAATTAGGTCTTGACTTATTGGGCCCGTGAGCTGGAAAGCAGCCTATGATGCCTATGTGAGGGGCTCTCAGGAGTCAGCCCACTGAGTCCAGATATTTGTGGTTGGAACACTGACCATGACCAGCCCCATCATCATGGTAACTTGGCCACCCTCTTGTGCACAGGATATTCCTTTTCCTTCTGCTATTTTCTGCTGACCTATTAGCCCATTGGTTGCTGCTCATAAAGGTGTTGCTAGCTCATTGGATTATTATGACCCTCAGCTAATTTGCCCAGTAACAGGCTATCCATAAAAGGCTTGCCTATGATAATAAAGTGAAATGAGTTCTCTGAAACTGGTCTCCAGAGGTCTCTTTTTCTCCGTTTGCCACATCCTCCTCAGTTGTTCGGTAAGCTTCAGCTGGATTGAGCAAGCCCACATTGACTTCCTTAAGCAGACTCCTAAATTGTGAGAAATAAAATTAAGAATCAATAAATGGGATGGAAAAAAAATTTTTAAAAATAAATGGGATGTATTCAAACTAAAAAGCTTCTTCTCAGCAAAGGAATGATCAATAACATGAAGAGAGAGCCCAGAGAGTGGAAGAACATCTTTACTACACACACATCAGATAGAGCAAGATAGAACACTAATTTCCAGGATATATAAAGAATTTACCTGACACTTTTGAAGAGTGATATGAGATGTAGAATCTGGAAATAGAAATGCCTTGAAGAACAAAGTTTACTTGTATTCTTGATAATTGCCATTCTGACTAGAGTGAGATGAAATCTCTTTATTTGCATTTCTCTGCTAGACATGTTGAACTTTTTTTATATATTTGATAACTGATCCTTTTTCTTCTTCTCTGAAATGCCTGTTTAGTTCCTTTGCCCATTTACTGACTGGGTTATCTGTTTTACCAATGTTAATTTTTTTTAGTTCTTTATTTATCCTGGAGATTAATGTTCTATCTGAGGTACAGGTAGCAAAGATTTTCTCCCATTCTATAGGCACTTTCTTCACATTCTTGATTGTTTCCTTTACTGTGAAGAAGCTTTTTAGTTTGATACAATCCCATTTGTTGATTCTTGATTTTAGTTCTTACAATTTAGCACTCTTATTGAAGAAGTCAATTCCTAATCCAACATGATGTAGATTTGGGCCCACTTATTTTCTATAAGGTGTAGAGTCTCTGTTCTAATGCCTAGGTCCTTGATCCATTTTGAGTTGAGTTTTGTGCAGGGAGAGAGATTAGGGTTTAATTTCATTTTGATACATATGGATTTCCAGTTTTCTCAGCACCATTTGTTGAGGCTGTCTTTTCTCCAATTATCAAGAACACAAGTAACAATAAATGTTGGCAAGAATGTGCAGAAAATGGTGGGACTGCAAATGGGTACAATCTCTCTAGAAAGCTTTATGGAGATTCCTCAGAAAATTTGGAATAGAACCACCATTTGACACAGTTAACCCACTCTTCAGTTTATACCCAAAGGACTTAAATATTATAGTAATGCTGCTATATCAATGTTTATAGCAGCTCAATTCACAATAGCTAAACTATGAAACCAATATAGGTGCCCTTCCACAAATGAATGAATAAAGAAAATGTGATGTGTATACACAATGAAATATTACTCAGTCATCAATAAAAATGAAATTATGGCATTTGCTGGTAATGGATGAAACTAAAAACTATCATGCTAAGTGAAATAAACCAATCCCAAACACCCAAAGGCTAAATGTTCTCTCTGATATGTAGATGCTAACTCACAATAAGGATGGGGCCCAGGAAAGAATAGAAGTACTTTGGATTAGACAAAGGGGAATGAAGGAAAAGGAAGGGGAATGGGAATACAAAAGATAGTATAATGAATGAGACATTACCTTCCTAGGTTTATATATGAATACATGACCAATGTAATTCCATATCAGGTACAACCAGAAGAATGGTAATGAGGGGGATTATATGAGAGAAATTTCACTTATTAATAAAATGCATGTGGGTTACCTGTGGAAAATGTCTTTGAGAATTTAAATTTATGGAGAATGTTAAATAAAAGTCACATACAATGTGTGGTCTCTTTCTCATCCAATGAGGAGGTCCATGGAACAGGGTAGAGGAGAGTGTGGCTGCATAGTCACTAATCAAAACCTCCAGAGACCAAGCTGGAAGCAGGTTTAATTTTATTGCATGGTTACCACATATATATATACTCAGACAGTAGTTAAGCAGATTATAGGCAGCCACTAATACAACTTCTTTCCAGTCCTTGCAGCAATCAATCAAGGAGCAGACCATGGAGCAAGCACCGGGACTACAACACGTGGCCTCATGCCAGGGCTGTGCCCATGGGCTAAATGGTTTGCTGCTCATGTGCCTAGCACAAGGGCAGTGGTTTATCACTCAGGCACCTTAACGTATGCCATATATGTAGTATTCCATGCACTTGTCCCCATAAAACAATTTAACATAAATCTTAAAGTTAAATACAATTTTGATATATTAGGTAAATATTCAGAAAATTATTTCTCATCTACATACTAAAAAAATAGTACTTATACAAATCCCCAAAGCATGTGGATAGCCCCCATTCAATCAAGTTCTACACTACAGACTCTTAAGTGAGGTTTTCAGCTTTTGATTTCAGTTATATTTTTCTAGTCAAAGCACAATTACAAGCTATTAATAAACCTGGATGAGAGCAGGAATCTAATTGGCGATATATTATCTTTCTTCTGCTTGAAACTATTTAAATAAGAATTGGAATCTAAGGGAAAGCAGGCACCAGAAACAAACACATAAGAGTCTCATGATATCAACTCTGATATCCCATAAATTCAAAAACTCAAATGGAAGTTAGGAAATCTTTAGTTACGGCAGTGTTAATGGTTCAGCTGATTCCCTACTGAAGGTTCCTCAGGTGGGAGTTACCCTCATTTCTACCCCCATTGACACCAAGAGAGTGATAAATCACTGCCAAATTAGCAAACATAATGAAAGAGCAAAGAAGTATACCAATCCCCCCCAAAAAAAAAAAGATTGAATGTTTTCACTATTATGTAAAAGCTAAACCACAATAAAGAAAGGAAGAGAAGAAGAAAATTTCAGTAGATTAGACAACAGGGGAGGATAGGAATAAGAAAGACAGTAGAATAAATCCCATATAATATTCCTATGGACACATATGAAAATGCCTAAGTGAATCCCACCATCATGCCCACCCACAAGAACAGAGTACTAATTATAATAAGATATATCCCATGCTTGTATAATTTTAACAAAATGGATTATACTGTCATGTATAACTAAGAATAACTAATAAAAGGCATTTAAAAAATTAAAAATAAAGGAAACGTATGTTCAAACAGAAAATACAAACATAAATGGAGAAAATACTTTAAGCATTAGTTTAGAAGGTAGGCTAGGAAAGGACATGAAAATCCTAAAAGGGAGCCAGAGAGAAAAAAAAATCTGCTTACATGAGAGTTTAAGAAAACAGTTCCTGTGAAAAGCCAGTCCCTCCCAATAGAAAATCAATATCGACTCACATTGAAGGAAAAACACACTTCAACTCATTCAACATGAACATGTAGCCTTTCCTCAAGGTACCACAGCTCTTCTGTTCTTCACTGACTTAATTGCTTTGTTTTCTCATACGCAAAAAAAAGTCAAAACATGAAAAGCCAAAACTTTCTGACAAAATTCATTCTCTGGGACTAACAGACACCTTGAAGGTTCAGGTTGTAATTTTTACACATCTCTTCCTCACCTACATACTCAGCATCAGTGGAAATATGACAATCATAATCTTCACCCTGCTAGACTCTCACCCTCACCCTACTAGACACCCACCTCCACACTCCTATGTATTTATTCCCCCCAAATTTCTCTTTTTTGGAAATTTCCTTTATATCTACTTTTACGCCCCCCACCCCAAGGCTGCTATTCAGCATCTCAACTGGTATTAAGACTGTCGTCTTTGCTCATTGCTTCACTCAGTATTTCTTTCCCATGTTGAAGAGAGACAGTGAGATTTACTTCTACCTGCCACATCCAAAAACCACTATGAAGCAAACCTACACAGAAAGGTTAGGTGATTTCCTCAAAGGTTAGGTGATTTCCTTATTGGTTATAAGAGCCCAATAATAACCAATGCCCCAAATGGCATAAGAATTAAATGATAAAAACAATGAATATTGCTACAACTCTGCCCAGCTCAGGTAAGATGCTCAAGAAGCTCGTCATGTTCCATTTTTTACTTTGTCATGTTCATTGCTTCAGTACCCACAAGAATTTACCCTCTTAGTGATGCTCAATGCCAGTTTCCTCTTGGGTCTTCCCTAGCTACCTGTTCAAAGTTTATTCCCAATATTAATTTTTTTACAGTTGGCTAATTAACACTTCTGGACCTAGATCCCAGGGCAATAACTTATCCCTCCAGGTCTCTGCTGATTAAACTATATGAAACGTGCATCTCTGAATCTGATATAAAATTGTAATGAAGTCCATTAGCAACCTTCAGACAAAATGGAGAAAATGAAGGGTTATGGGGATAGGAAGAATAATAGAATGAAACAGGCTTTATTACCTTATGTACGTATATGACTGCATGATCAAAGTGATTCTGCAACATGTACAATCAGTAAAATGAGAAATTATACCCCATTTATGTATCAAAGTGCATAAATGCATTTACTGTCACGTATAACTAATTAAAACAAATTTTAAAATCTTTTTTAAAAGAGAGAAAAAAATGAGACTATAAAGAATAGGAAGTTCCTTGATCTTTGATGAGTTTAATAAGCCAGTCTCAAGGAATTATAGGAAGAGTTCCAATTTGTAACAATGGTGAAAGGGTAGCAGCAAACATTTGATTAATTGCAGGTAGAACTAGAATGACTTATTGTCTAATTAGGACACAATAATCCTGCCTAAATGCTTTGTGAGCAAACAGGGCATCCATTAGGATTAGGAACAAAACATGTAATTTTTATTTCAACTTTTCATGCACATCTGACTTCTCAGGCCTGATGCTTGCTACTCAGCCTTCAGAGATACAATCTTTCATCGTCTTTCCTGTGTCAAAAAGTGAGTATGTACACAGGTCATCAATGTTGTCCTTCCATGGTAATGAATTATAAGATCCATCTGAATTGAAAATCTTCTAATCTTTTTAAATTTTTTGTTATAAAAATCTCATTGGGGCTTGTTTTTGAATTTTTAATACTTTTGTTTTTATTTTTATTTTTTTAGTTGTTGATGGACACAATATCATTACTTTATTTATTCATTTTTTATGTGGTACTGAGAATCAAACCCAGTGCCTTACACATGCTAGGCAAATGCTCTACCACTGAGTCACAACCCCAGCCCTTGTTTTTAAATTTTTAAATCATCAAGTAAGGCTGAAGTTCAAATGGAAGTTTTCCATTCTTTTTGTACAGTGTGATTCAAAATAACTTCCTGACCATTTTGTATTCTTCCAGATGTTGGACTGTATAACATCCAGATAAAATCACACTATGTGTAATGGGCTGCAACATCTTTCTGTAGCCATATATTATAATCACCATATGCAAGGCACTACATAGACATTTCCTATTTTATTCCACAAAAGAAATGATCATAATTTATTTGGCCATTTATTCATTAGTAAAATTTTTATTGCTTATAAGATTTGACTATTAAAAACAATGATGGAGTGACTATCTCCAAACAATCATCTATGTGGACTAGTTCTACTATACTTCTATACAATATGAATGTGAATGTTTGAATTATAAAGAAGAAAAAGGTCCAAAATCCACCAGGCCAGTGAACAGATATTCTGCAGAAGCCCAAGTCTCCCAGTCACTGGGTGGCATGGCCTTGGACCTTCAATCCCAATGGTTATGATGGAACAAAGGCATGGATGGACCTCCATTGTGAATTTTTGTTCCAGAAAAGCACTCAGTTTACATGGCACTCTGAGGGTCCATAATTTCCTTGAAGATTGCAACACAAGATAAATGACCAAAGGACCCTTGATTGTAGTAGGTTCTTCTCTGGAAGAAACCCTGAACAGTCTATAAGGCAAAATCCTCCCTAATATCCTGTTACAGAATCATAACTGTGTCCTGCACCCTGAAAATCAAAAAAGGAATCCTAGTTCAGATAAACACTTTTTCCTATATTTTGGTATTCTTCAATGTATTTCAGTTGCCTGGGCTAGACTTGAACTAGCAATACTTGTGCCTCAATCCCTGAGTCTCTGGGATTATACACATGCACCAATGTACCAATAGGTTTAAGGCGGTTTAAAAAACAACACTTCTTAGAATTATTAACTAGCTGCTATAATTATTCCATTAGATTTTTATAAATGGAAAGAGAGATTCATACAAATTTCAATATTTTGAAGCTTTCTTGGGCTCTATCTACTCCCTGGCATGAAATCTAGCACCTACGAAAAGAGTGGTTTACTCTGGCATTAACATATTGGGAATTGTTATCAGAACAAAAGGATTGAACAGGCATCCAATATGTTGGAGAGGGCTGTGGTAAAGCAAATCACCAAAGCATTAAGGCTGGGAAAGGATGACACATTCCTACAAAAATAATAGGAGAATTGTTCCATGCATCTGACAGCATATCAAAGCCAAGTGAGAAGTAGGGATAAAAATTAAAATCAGATGAAACATTCAGGAGACCAAGGTGGACATTATTCTACACTGACAAGAGGAACCCAAACACAAAGACTTCCAGGTGGGAATTGAAAAATAAATTTTGTGAAGGGCCAAAATAAGACCAAAAGACATTTTCTTTGGGTCAGATTAGACAGAGGAATTCCCTATGAAGAAGTTTCCAGGGAAATCTAAACCTCTGCTCAATATTCCTGAGCTCTGCTCTCCTTCTCAACACTCCTTTTTCTCTTTCTCAGCTTACAGGCACCAAAAGTTAGCAATGAAAAACCACTCTTTGACTGAATTCATCCTTCTGGGCCTATCAGATGTCCCAGAGCTTCAGATTATCATTTTCATATTTCTCCTCCTCACATACATGTTCAGCATCATTGGGAATCTGACAATCATCATCCTCACCCTGCTGGACTCCCACCTCCAGACTCCCATGTATTTCTTCCTCCGGAATTTCTCCTTCCTGGAAATTTCTTTTACATCCACTTTCACTCCTAGGCTGCTGTTCAGCATCTCAACTGGGATCAAGACTATCAGCTTTGCTGGATGCTTCACTCAGTACTTCTTTGCCATTCTCTTTGGGGCCAGTGAGTTTTACCTTCTGACTGCCATGTCCTATGACCGCTATGTGGCCATCTGCAAACCTCTACATTATACCACCATCATGAACAGCAGGGTCTGCATCCAACTAGTACTCTGCTCTTGGATGTGTGGCTTCCTGACCATCTTCTTCCTAATCATCCTGACCAGTCAGTTAGATTTCTGTGGGTCCAATGTGCTGAATCATTATTATTGTGACTATGGACCCCTCATAGAAATATCTTGCTCAGACACTAGTCTACTGGAACTGTTTGAATTTATCTTAGCACTTCTGACACTGGTAGTCACACTGGTGCTGGTGATCCTCTCCTACACAAATATCATCAGGACCATTCTGAAGATCCCCTCAGCTCAGCAAAGGAAAAAGGCCTTTTCCACATGTTCTTCCCACATGATTGTCATCTCCCTCTCTTATGGAAGCTGCATCTTCATGTACATAAAGCCTTCAGCAAAAGAAGGAATTGCCTTCAATAAGGGAATAGCTGTGCTCAATAACTCAGTTGCCCCTTTATTGAACCCTTTCATTTATACTCTGAGAAATAAACAGGTAAAACAAGCTTTTAAGGATATGACCAGAAAATTGTGCATTTTTATTCATTTGAATAAAGGAGAAAAATAATAATGTTAAATTGTGTACACAAAAAAAAACTGAATGAAAACTATTTTTCCCATTATAAATCTGACAATCAGCTGAATGATTCTATCTTCCCACAAGGAGGTCTTGGGCTCATCAAAAGTTATTGGGGCTGGGGGTGGAGATCAATTACACAGTACTTCACTAGAATGTCCAGAACTAAAAAAAATAATTGTTTTATTATCAAAAAGTTGCAAGTATATTGTGTCAAAATGACTGGCTACTTTTCAAATAGATACTCATAATCTATGCCAAAAACTAATCTGTGGGGACAAGTGCTTGGAGTACTACTTACATGGCATATGTTAAGGGCTCCTGAGTGGCAGGCCACTCCCCTCATGCTAGGCTCATGAACGGCAGACCACTTACACCGTAGGCACAGCCCTGGGCATGAGGCCATGTGTTGCAGTCCTTGTGCTCCACGGTCCACTCCTCCATTGGTTGCTGCAAGGACAGTTAGCAAGAAGTTGTTTTGGTGGCTACCTATAATCTGCCTAGCTACCACCTGAGTATATATACACTGTAACTGTGCAATAAACGCAGACCTTCTTTCAGCTTGGTCCTGGAGGTCTTGATTATCAACTCCACAGACACACACTCCTCTAACTTGTTCTGTGGACCTCCTTGCTGGATGAGAGAGGGCCCATGCAACTGGCACCTGAACAGGGACCTGAGGTAAGCCTATAAAACAGGGCATGGCCCCTCACAGAGTGATGAGGAAGGGGAAATGGGGAACCTACCGAGTGCTTCCAAAGACTCACAGCTGCAAGTGCTTCACACTCTCTTAGACACTAGAGGTTTAACCCTAAATAAGAGAGAAGCCAAGAAGTTCTGAGATGTATGACAGAGACTAGCCCATGGATCAATGCTGCAGTTGGTTTTGATCCTAGGATATGGGACAAGATAATGGCAAATGCACGGCAAGATGAAGTGAGACAGGGGTATACTTTACCACTACATTTTTTTCCTATTGTGAAAGCCAGTCAGCAAAGTGTAGGGGGCCCTAAAACAGACCCTTGTCATATAATGAGGGAAGTTGATTCTGTGAGACACAGACAAGGGGAAAAAGCAGGGACATAAATGTACCTCAAATCAAGCAACCACAACAGGTGCAGGAGGGAGAGACAGGAAACTACTGCTAGCCTTCATGGTGAAGAAAGAGGGGACCACAAATGGTGCAGGTGCTCCTTCTACTGACAAAAAAAGACTATAACCTTCCCTGAGTCAATGGCAACTGCCTCCTTATGAGGCAATGCCAAAGCCAGCAAGGGACTATGACAGCTTAGAAATGACCAGGCCCCTGGACAGGCCCAAGTCATGGTCTCCCAGAAACCCATTCCAAGAGGCCAGAGATCCTTTTAAAGATCTAGGTAGGATAAGAGATGAAAAGTGGGGTAAGGGAGTACAAGCCTTCCCAGTCAACATGGCCCCCACATCACAGCGCCCTGCCACTTGGTATCCACACACATTGGGTACCCTGAAGGAGATGAAGAGGCGGTAAAAGAGGATGGGCCCTGGGAGTCTTTTGCAGAGCAAATTCTCCAATCATTCAGTCTTGTACTTAATTGCTCTCAAGACTGGAAACACCTAGCCAGAGCAGCTCTTGAGCCCACAACACTTTTGGAGTGGAAGGCATTCTTCTATGATAAATGTAAACAGCAGGGGGATTGTAACCACACCACAAATGTGAACCTCCCAGCTGAATGCTTGCAGGGAAAAGGAATCCATAGTTCCCCTGCAGTACAAGCCACAGGCCTACCAAATTATTTTTTTAAGAGAGAGAGAGAGAATTTTAATATTTATTTTTCAGTTTTCAGCGGACACAACATCTTTGTTTGTATGTGGTGCTGAGGATCGAACCCTGGCCACACGCACGCCAGGTGATCGCGCTACCACTTGAGCCACATCCCCAGCCCAGGCCCACCAAATTATTTCAATCAGGTGCAGCTCTGTGCTCTCAGAGCCTGGAAGAAGTTACCAGCGGGGGAGGTAGAGTTTCTATACAGGGTTAAGGCAGAAAGCCACTGAGGACTTGCTGCAGTTTATTGACAAAGTAAACAAGGTGGGTGCCTACCAGAAAGTCAAGCCCTGGACACCCACAGCCACAAACCAAGAAGATGAAGGAACTAACTCTGGAGGAGAAACCTCACAAAGGACTCAACAATGCAAACAGACCTCACATAAAGTAACCTGGGGTTATATTAAAGGTCTTGTTGAACAAGCCACCAGACTGGCCCCTTTGCCTGGTGGCAACCTCATCTTTGGACCTATGATGGTGGTTCTATTGTGTGCAGCACTCACAGCTAACATTGAAGCCTCCCATCAGGTAAGTTGGGCCCTAATCACTAGACCACACCTTCTGGCTGCTGCTAATTGGGAAGGAACTTTCCCTAAGCTCTTCTCTAATAATTCCAACCTTATTGATCCTGAGCTGTCCATCCAGGAGGTGACTGTACCCTGGAATACCACATTTCCATACCTATTCTGCCCATTTATTTCTCCATAGTAGACAGTGAAACTTATAATCCAGACAGTCCCTTCTGTTTTGCTCTTGGTATTGAAACTATTGTAGATAACTATAATAAGTCATATGTTGGGCTGTCTCTCACTGACCTTAGAGTTATAGTTAATGCTACCTATAGTCATAGACTCCCCCATGGCAAATGCAAAAAAACCCTTTTGGCAAACCCCCCCCCCTCAGATACTGATAGCATCCCATGGAATCAGTCTGTCACAGCCATATCTTATCTCCTTGACAATAGGAATTTCTCTGGGGAAGAACAACATCTATGTACCTGGGCGGGCACAGCCCCCTGGAATGTAACTGATGTTACCAAAAACTGCATGGGCTACTGCAGTACATGCTACATGGGACAAGCCGTTACCAACTATTATGCAGGAAATTAGTATGAAATGA
The DNA here is from genome assembly GCF_045843805.1 of Urocitellus parryii. Taxonomy (NCBI): domain Eukaryota; kingdom Metazoa; phylum Chordata; class Mammalia; order Rodentia; family Sciuridae; genus Urocitellus; species Urocitellus parryii. The sequence continues at coordinate 59,470,128 of NC_135535.1, read as the reverse complement.
TAAATATCATGCCAATATTGCTGGCTGCTAGGTCCACCAAAAGAATAGGTCAATAGTGAGTCAAGACCCTGACCACGCCTATGCCTTTATGCCAAATTATGCCCATACTCACAAGCTTGTGTTATGCCACCTTTTGCTATGCTAATAATCAATGATACTGGTGGCATAAATATCATTCATACAATCAATACATCCTGCTAGCTCACAAATTATCTAACCTACTATGAAAGCTAAATGTATATTTATCCTCAGAGTACCCCCAGCAATCTGGCTTCCAGCAAACCTGTCCAGAGAGTGGAGGAGTCCATGGGATATGGAGATGAAGAGTCTTCTGAATGAGATCCTACACTGGACAAGGTGTGCTATTAGCCTCATCATCACTGGGATTATTGCCCTGGTAGCTGCCATCACTGCCACAGCCACTGCTGCTACTTCATTCACTCAGAGTATCCAGACTGCTCAGACTGTAAACAATTTGTCTACTGCCATGGCAGAAGCCTTTGCCATTCAAAATCACTTAAATAAACTGTCCTGAGTGGCTACTTTAGTCATTCATCAAGAACTGGACCTCCACCAGGAACAAATAGATACTCTGTTTATGTTGCAAAGATACTCACTTGTGACCCTGAATTTCATGGTATTTGCGTCACCCAACATGCTGTACCTGAAAATGTAACCTTATACTTCTCCAATTTTTCTCAGTATATTGAGGGCACTTGGGATACTAACTATATTATGACTATGCTTAACCTTACCAAGGCAATTATCAAAATCAATGAGACAAAGGTGTCTATCTTAATGGCCTCCTCTTTCTTTCAGGGCTTAACTGAACACTGGAAAAACCTGATAAACAAATTAATTGATCCTTATAATGCTATTACCCTAGCCCTACTATTTGTGACAGTAATAGTTTTTTCTTGTGTTATGACACACTTATGAAATCATATGAAGGCCACTGAACAAAAAACTGCAATGCTGGCTGAAGTCCTTGCAGTACAGTCAGAGTGGGGGGATGTGGGGACAAGTGCATGGAGTACTGCATACATGGCATTATTACACGTTAAGGGTGCCTGAGTGGCAGGCCACTCCCCCTCATGCTAGGCACAGAAGCAGCAGGCTGCTTACTCCATAGGCACAGCCCTGGGCCTGAGGCCATGTGTTTCAGTCCCAGTGCATACTCCTTGGCCCACTTCTTGATTGGTTGCTGCAAGGGTAGTTAGCAGAAATTGCATTAGTTGCTGCCTATAATCTGTTCAGCTGCTTCCTGAGTATATATACATGGTAACTATGCAATAAAATCAGATCTGCTTCCAGCTTGGTCTCCAGAGGTCTTGAACAGCAACTCAACAGCCACACTCTCCTCTACCCTGTTCATGGACCTCCTCATTGGAAGAGAGAGAGCCCACACAAGGAAACAAAATTTGATCCAGTTATCCCAGTCCTCAGCTTATACCCAAAGGATTTAAAATCACATACTACAGTGATACAGGCACGCCAATGTTAATAACAGCTCAGTTAACAATAGCATAGTTTTGGAATAAGCCTAGGTGCACTTAAACAAAAGAATGGATAAAGAAAATGTGGTATATATACACAATGGAATATTAGCCATAAAGAAAAATGAAATTATGGCATTTGCCAGTACATAGATGAAACTGGAGAATATCATGCTATGTGAAATAAGCCAGCCCAAAAAAACAAAAGTCAAATGTTCTCTCTGATATATGGATGCTAACCCATAATAAGGGAGGGTAGAAAAGGGAAGAATAGAAGTTTGTTGGGTTAGACAAAAGGGAATGAAGGGAAGGGAGGGGGATGGAAATAAGAAAGACAGCAGAGTGAATCAGACATAATGCTTATATATGAATACATGATCAGTGTCACTTCACATCATGTACAACCACAAGAATGGTATTCAAATTAGAATGGGTTGCACTCCATATATGTATAATATGTCAAAATACACCCTACTGTCATGTATATATTAAAAAATAAAAATTAAGGTTAAATAAATAGTTTGGAAAGAATCAATAAACCTATGTGAAGGATCACAAGATGGCAGACTAGAGAAAAGCTGTGTTTGTTTTCACTCAATGACCCAAGATTTAAGCATCAGAATACTGTTCTCTGCAAGGTGGGTAAAAGAAGGATTTTGCTGAAACTCAATATTGGACAGAGTATCTTATAGACTCAGAAATTTAGAGTACATTAAACAAGGAAGAGGGACAACATTAGAGCTAAGCTGCCAGCAGTAGCAGCAGCATGACCACAGGGAAATACAACAGGTATCTTAGCGCAGAAAATCCTCCCATCAGAGGGGCAACCTGCCCTAGGCTGATCCAGTGTCTGTACTGAACAATATACTCGTGCATGAAAGATGCCTTGTGTTTCCCAATTGTCCACAGAAAGCTTAGGCAGGGATCATTTTGAGGCAACCATGCTATGTCCTCTGGTGGCTATGTGAACTGAGAACTGGGATTCAGGAAATCTAAGCTGGGTCTGATAAATCGTCCTGGCAGACAGCTATGTAGCCCGGATCGTGCCTAAAAAGCAAAGAGGAAAACAAGCACAGAGACTATTTTACTCAGGAGAATATGGGTTGGAGAAGCCAGGAGAGCCCAGCTCCCTCCCCCAATTTTGAGTCTGGTAGCTCAGAGGACCAGCTGGGGTGTGTTGGAAATTTGAATGGGTGAGTGTAACAGTGCTCAGGGACTAAATCAGAAGGTTCAAAGGATTGACACCTCCACCTCACAAGTGGAACCATGGGGAGACTCCTCAGGTGCAGTCTCCCAGTGTTGATCAGCAGCTGCTGGGCCCTGGAGGTGCACTGATGTAACATCTCCAGACCAGTTGCCACTTAACAAAACACCTGGAGCCTGACTAGACCTAAGCCCCACTTAGGAATTCCTCTCACAGAACTCTGCTGCAACTCCACCCTGGGTGTGCATCTATTACAATTTGGATGTGAGATGTCCCCCAAGAGCCCATGTGTGAGACTATGCAAGGTGGTTTGGAGGAGAAATGATTGGCTTATATCCTTAACCTGATTGCTGAATTAATCCCTGATGGGATTAATTAAGTGGTAACTGGAGGCAGGTAAGGTATGACTGAGGAAGTGGTTCATTGAGGGCATGGCTATGGGATACATTTTGTATCTGGAGGGTGGAGCCTCTCTACTTTCTGATCACCGGTAAGCTGCTTCCCTCTACCACACTCTTCCTCTATGATGTTCAGCCTCACCTTGACCCTTAAGGAATAGAATCTTTTCTTTTTCATTGAGACCTCTGAAGCCATGAGCCCCTCAAATAAACTTTTCCTCCCCTAAAATTGTTCTGATCAGATCTGTAGTCACAGCAGTGAAAAAGCTGACTAAAACAGTATCGATCTGGTCTATGCAGAAAAAAAACCCAGCTGACAGGACTTCCCATCCAACCCCCCCTCATGCTGCCAAGAAGGGAAGCTGAGAACTTCTGAACTCCAACTGGCAACTTGGTGAGCAATACAAAAAGCAAAAGGGGCTGGGGGCTGGGGCTGGGGCTCAGTGGCAGAGCTCTGGCCTAGCATGTGTGAGGCTCTGGGTTCGATCCTCAGCACCACATACAAAAATAAATAAAATATTTTGTACATTTACAACAACAAGAAAAAAAAATTTTAAGAGAGAGAGAAAGGGTCTGACAGCCCACAGCCACTAGTCTTGTGCTCAATACCTACCTCAAGAAGAAACAGAAAGAAAGACAGTGGGCAGAGACAGTAAACATATATGCTCATCAACAATTTTGACTACCACAATGGAAACAGTTCCTTAATTTTTCATCAATAATCCCCATATCTACCTATATATCTATCTATCTCCCTCTCTCCTCCACCCTCTGTATATATGAATGGTTCATGGACACGTATACATTTACATATTTGCTTCTTATTTCTCATTCCTAGCATTTTTTAATATTTATTTTTTAGTTATAGGTGGACACAATATATTTATTTTATTTTTATGTGGTGCTGAGGATTGAACCCAGTGCCTCATGCATGCTAGGTGAGTGCTCTACTTCTAAGCCACAACCCCAGCCCTCATTTCTAGCACTTTTTTGAGGGCAGTTATTTTTTCTTGCTGTGTCTTTTGAGGGTAAGGGTTTTTGATTAATATATTTTGGGTTTGCTTTGTATTGTTTTTCACTTTTCTGTTTCCTTTTTCTCTCTTTATCTTTTTCTTTTGCTAACAGTCAAATTTTATTGTTCTGTCTTTCACTCTTCCTTTAATTTTTTACTTCTGTTTTCTCTCCAATATCCTCATAACCATCACCTTCTACGTCTTTTCTGAATTTTTACTTCACCTTTTGAAATTGCGAACTCTTCTGCCCACCTATTATTCTTCCCTATTTTTTATATATTTATTTTTTAGTTTTTGGTGGACACAACATCTTTATTTTATTTTTATGTGGTGCTAAGGATCCAACCCAGTGCCCTGAACATGCCAGGCAAGTGCGTTACCACTTGAGCCACATCCCCAGCCCCTATTTTTCCCTCTTAAATAACTCTATTCTTAACATTTTTAAGCACTAATTGCACTAATTAATATAACACCTGCCCCCACCATTAATACTATAGCAATTATTAATGCTGTGGAAATCAGATGACACCTAATTTTTGGTTTTATGTCAGACATAATACATGATAATTTCCTGCTTTTATTGCTGGCAATTGCTCATCATACCATTTCTGTTTATTGTGCCAATAACACTGTAGATGTCATAGTAGAAACTAAATATTTAGTCTAATGTTATATATTACTTGCATTAGTTGTGCTATTATTTGTATCCCCTTAATCTGTGAGGCACTTGGAAAACTACAGGGACACTAAGGGTTCATAGGGCATAAATTTCTGCTTCAAACCCATACTAATAGATGGGTAGACACACAAACAATATCTGAAAAAGCAAAGGAACAAACTATCCCAACCAATCCAATATGCCCCAACAACAAATCCCATTAACACCACCTTGGAGGAAATTCAGAGAAGGAATTTAGAAAGTTCATAATTAAACTGATCTACAAGGTAACAGAAAATGTAAGAAGTGAAATCAGAGAGAAAATATAAGAAATGAAAGATCACTCCAATAAGAAGATAGAGATACTGAAAGAGAACCTAATGGAAATCCTCAAAATGAAGGAAGCAATAAACCTGGGCTGTAGCTCAGTGCCAGAGTGCTTGCCTTGCACATGTGAGGCACTGGATTTGATCCTCAGCACCACATAAAAATAAACAAATAAAATAAAGGCAGGCTGTCCATCTACAACTGCAAAAGAAAATTTTTAAATAAATAAACCAAATTTAAAAATCAATGGAAAGCATCACCAACAGAAAAGACTACTTGGAAGACAGAATTTCAGGCAATGAAGATAGAATATATAATCTTGAAAATAAAGTTGACCATGGAGAAAAGATATTAAACGACAATGAACAAAATTTTCAAGAAATATGTGCTAACATGAAAAACGTCAAATCTGAGATTCATGAGGATAGATGAAGGCTCTAAAATACAAACTAAGGAATATACAATCTTTTCCATGAAAATAATATCAGAAAATTTCCCAAACCTTTAGGATGAAATGGAAAATCAAAAACAGGAGGCATACAGGACTCCAAATATATAAAATTAGACAGATCCATACCAAGGTACATTATTATCAAAATGCCTAGCATACAAAATAAGGATAGAATTTTAAAAGCTGCTAGAGAAAAACAACACATCACTTTTAGAGGTAAGCCAGTTGAATTCTCAACCAGGACACTAAAAGCTAGAGCTCTTAAAATAATATATACCAAGCTCTGAAAGATAATGAATGCCAACCAAGAATATTATACCCAGCAAAATTAAAATTCATATTTGAAGATAAAATAAAAACCTCCCATAATAAACAAAAGTTAAAAGAATTTACAACTAGAAAACTTGCACTAAAACATAAATGAAAAATAAAAATGAAAACCAGAAGAGTGATAAAAATACACTGAAGTATAGTCAACCAAAGGAGAATCTAATCCAACTAAAATTCACTAAGCAAATTCACTAAAAACTAAAAAACAATCAAAATTTCAGGGAATACAAATCATATCTCAAAAATAACATTGAATGTAAACAGCCTAAACTTAAAAGTTCCAGACTGGCAGGTTGGATTAAAAAACAAGACCCATCAATGAGCTATCTCCAAGAGACTCACTTCATAGGCAAAGACATCCACAGACTGAAGGTTAAAGAATGGGAAAAAAACATATCATTTATATGGACTTTGTAAATAAGCAGGGATTACTATTGTCCTGTAAGATAAAGTGGAATTCAAGCAAAAATTAATCAGAAGAGACAAAGAAGTTCATTTTATATTGCTTAATGGAATCATACAACAAGAAATAACAATCATAAATATTTATACCCCAAACAATGAAAAAGGAGAGAACCCTTTCAAACTCATTCTACAAAGCTAGTATCACCCTGATACCAAAACCAGACAGACACATGAAGGAAAGAAAACCTCAGACCAACATCTCTGATAAACATAGATGAAAAAATTCTTAATAAAATAATGGAAAATCACATACATAATCACATTAAAAAGGTAGTACACCATGACCAAGTGTATTTCATCAAGGGATGCAATGTTGGTTCAACATACAAAAATAAATAAATGTAATTCACCACATAGACTTAAGAATCATATGATTATCTCGAGATATAGAAAAAACATTTGACAAAATATAGCATCCATTCATGCTGAAAAACTAGGGTAGAAGGAACATACCTCAACATTGTAAAAGCTATATGTGCTAAAACCCAAGGCCAATATCTTTCTAAACAGAGAAAAACTGAAAGCATTCCCTCTAAAAACAGGAACAAAACAGGAAGCCTACTTTCACCACTTCTATTCAACATAGTTCTTGAAACTCTAGCTAGACACAATTAGAAAAAGAAGAGCTCAAATTATTTCCATTTCTGGTACATGAACCTATATTTATAAGACCTAACAAACTCCACCAGAAAACTTCTAGAACTCATAAATGAATTCAGCAAAGTAACAGGATATAGATCTTTGGGAAGTTCCAGTGAAATTGAGGTGCTCCAGAATCTAGTGGACAGATTTCCATCGTGAGAAGTTCGGCTCTGAGAGCTCCATTTCCCAGCACGGAGGGTCGCATAGCCTGACAGGCGATTGCCCGGAGGCTGGAGTCTGTGGCCCGTGCCGGGGAGCGGCAGGGTGCCGGAGCGGGGGAACAGCGATACGAATCCGGGGGGGGGCTCCCGCCAGTGGTACATCGGAGCCCTTAGTGCTGAGTTCCGGCTTTGAAACAGAGGAGAGAAGTGGCCCAGTTTGGTTCCAGACACCGGTCGGACCACAGTGGAGGACAGCAGCCGCCATTTCGGAGAGATGATGTAATCATCCCCGTGTTCGACTGATCTCAGCCCATTCAACTACGGAACAGGTGATTTCAGGCTGGTATTTGCCTGCGTCTAGCACACAGATTTCTTGCTCAGGCTCAGGGCGGGGGTTCTTGTGGAGAATACTCCTAGAGGTGCGTGCTGGGCAAGGCATGTGCCGGGCACTGAGCAGCTGGATTCTGGTTCCCGAGGCTAACCTGGCCCAGGTCTGAGGAAACTGCGGAGACTGCCGGTGGAGGCCAGCTCCAACTGGAGCGTGCGTTGAGCTTGGGGCGACTGGAACAGTTTTGGCCTGGGGCTGGGGAACCCGTGGGGTCGCTCCCTGGAGCCAGCTCCCAGCAGAGAGTGTATGGGGATCGGAGAGGCGGAGTTCCGGCTACCTAAGCTGCTTTGGCCCAAGGCTAGGGAACCGGCAGTGACTGCTTCTCAATCAGGGTCCGGCGGGGTGCTGTAGGGGCAGAGTGGAGATTTCACCTGCGCCCAGAGCAGGCCAAGTGACCCGCCGGCATGGTACCATGACACCCCAAACGCAGCTGGGGCTGAAGAGAGCAGCCGCCCACGCCTAGAATAGGACCAGCGATTCCGCGGCGCGGTAGCCAAGTAACCTCATTTGGAGTAGAGGCTGTGCAGAGCTGACATCCGAGCAAGCAGGGCAGGCAGACCTGCCGCCAACTGGCAAGACAGGCCAGGTAGCTTGCCAGCGTGGTGGACACATAACACCGAGGCAGTCGAGTCACACTGGTTGGAGTGGGGGTGGAGCAGGGTTGCCGCCCGGGTCTGGAGGGGGCTCAGCGACCCATTGGAGAGGTAGTCAGGTACCCCCATTGGGAGTGGGGGCTGTGCAGAACTGCGACCCACCGGCCTAGAGGTCTGCCAGCACGGTAGACTCGTCACACCAATTGGAGTGGGGGCCCAGCAGAGCCGCCACCCACATCCAGATCAGGACCAACGACCCCAGGGCGTGGTAGTTACGTTACCACAATTGGAGTGGGGGCAGAGCAAAGCCACCACCCGTGCCCGCAGCAGGGGCAGACCTGCGACCGATCAGCGGGGTAGACAGACCACCATAATTAGAGGAGGAGCACAGCCAATACCCGCCCTGCAAGGGAGACTTCCCAACTATACAAGAGCAACATAAATAAATAGGGGGTAAATTTCAAAAACACAACAGTTGCACCAAGCAGAAAGAAAATCGAGCAGTATGAAAAGACAAGGAAAGAAAGGACCACAAGCAATGCAGATCAACTCAACTTTAGAAGAGGTAATAGCTGCAACAGATGGAATGTCAGATAAAGAGATCAGGATTTATATGCTTCAGATGATCTGGAGTCTCAAGGAAGACATGAGACAGCAAAATCAGACAATGAAAGATCACATTGACAAACAAATCCAGGAAGTAAAAGATCAATTTCACAGGGAGATAGAGGTAATAAAAAACAAACAAATAGAAATTCTAGAAATGCAGGAAACAATAAACCAACTTAAAAACTCAATTGAGAATACTACCAGCAGAGTAGATCACTTAGAAGAGAGAACATCAGACAATGAAGACAAAGTATTTCAACTGGAAAAGAACATAGACAGCTCAGCAAGTCTGCTAAGAAACCATGAGCAGAACATCCAAGAATTATGGGATAATATCAAAAGACCAAATTTAAGAGTCATTGGGATACAGGAAGGCACAGAGCTCCAAACCAAAGGAATAAAAAGTCTATTCAGTGAAATAATACGAGAAAACTTCCCAGACTTGAAGAATGAGACAGATTCCCAAATCCTAGAAGCCTACAGGACGCCGAATGTGCAAAATCATAAGAGATCCACACCTAGACACATTATAATGAAAATGTCCAACATACAGAATAAGGAGAGAATTTTAAAAGCTGCAAGAGAAAGAAAGCAGATTACATTTAGGGGTAAACCAATCAGGATAACAGCTGATCTCTCAACACAGACTCTGAAAGCTAGAAGATCCTGGAATAACATATTTCAAACACTGAAAGAAAATGGGTTCCAACCAAGAATCGTGTATCCGGCGAAATTAAGCTTCAGGATAGAAGATGAAATTAAAACCTTCCACGATAAACAAAAGTTAAAAGAATTCGCAGCTAGAAAACCATCTCTTCAAAAAATCCTTGGCAAAACATTACAGGAAGAGGAAATGGAAAATAACATTGAAAACCAACAATGGGAGATAGGACAGTAAAGGGGGGAAAGTAGTCAAAGAGGATAACAAATCAGGGTTAGTAACATCAATAAACAAATATGGATAGAAGAACAAACCATATCTCAATAATAACCCTAAATGTTAATGGCTTAAATTCACCAATTAAGAGATACAGGCTAGTAGAATGGATCACAAAACAAGACCCAACAATATGCTGTCTACAGGAGACGCATCTGATAGGAAAAGATATTCATAGACTGAAGGTGAAAGACTGGGAAAAATCATACCACTCATATGGACTGCGGAAACAAGCAGGAGTGTCCATACTCATATCTAATAAAATAGATTTCAAGCCAAAGTTAATCAAAAGGGACAAAGAAGGACACTTCATACTGCTCAAGGGAACCATACACCAACAAGACATAACAATCATAAATATATATGCCCCAAATAATGGTGCAGCTGTGTTCATCAAGCAAACTCTTCTCAAGTTCAAGAGTCTAATAGACCACCATACAATAATCATGGGAGACTTCAACACACCTCTCTCACCACTGGACAGATCTTCCAAACAAAAGTTAAATAAGGAAACTATAGAACTCAATAACACAATTAACAACCTAGACTTAATTGACATATATAGACTATACCACCCAACATCAAGTAGTTACACTTTTTTCTCAGCAGCACATGGAACCTTCTCAAAAATAGACCATATATTATGTCACAGGGCAACTCTTAGACAATATAAAGGGGTAGAGATAATACCATGCATCTTATCTGATCACAATGGAATGAAACTGAAAATCAATGATAAAAGAAGGAAGGAAAAATCAAGCATCACTTGGAGAATGAACAATAGGTTGCTGAGTGATCAATGGGTTTTAGAAGACATTAAGGAGGAAATTAAAAACTTCCTGGAGTTAAATGAAAACACAGACACAACATATCGGAATCTATGGGACACATTGAAACCAGTTCTAAGAGGAAAATTCATTGCTTGGAGTTCATTCCTCAAAAAAAGAAAAAACCAACAAATAAATGATCTCATACTTCATCTCAAAATCCTAGAAAAAGAAGAGCAAAACAACAGCAAAAGAAGTAGAAGGCAAGAAATAATTAAAATCAGAGCTGAAATTAATGAAATTGAAACAAAAGAAACAATTAAAAAAATTGACAAAACTAAAAGCTGGTTCTTTGAAAAAATAAATAAAATTGACAGACCCTTAGCCATGCTAACGAAGAGAAGAAGAGAGAGAACCCAAATTACTAGCATACGGGATGAAAAAGGCAATATCACAACAGACACTTCAGAAATACAGAAGATAATCAGAAATTATTTTGAATCCTTATACTCCAATAAAATAGAAGATAGTGAAGGCATAGATAAATTCCTTAAGTCTTATTATCTGCCCAGATTGAGTCAGGAGGATATAGACAACCTAAACAGACCAATAACAATAGAGGAAATAGAAGAAACCATCAAAAGACTACCAACTAAGAAAAGCCCAGGACCGGATGGGTATACAGCAGAGTTTTACAAAACCTTTAAAGAGGAACTAACACCAATACTTTTCAAGCTATTTCAGGAAATAGAAAAAGAGGGAGAACTTCCAAATTCATTCTACGAGGCCAACATCACCCTGATTCCGAAACCAGACAAAGACACTTCAAAGAAAGAAAACTACAGACCAATATCTCTAATGAACCTTGACGCAAAAATCCTCAATAAAATTCTGGCGAATCGGATTCAAATACATATCAAAAAAATTATACACCATGATCAAGTAGGATTCATCCCTGGGATGCAAGGCTGGTTCAATATACGGAAATCAATAAATGTTATTCACCACATCAATAGACTTAAAAATAAAAACCATATGATCATCTCAATAGATGCAGAAAAAGCATTCGACAAAGTATAGCATCCCTTTATGTTCAAAACTCTAGAAAAATTAGGGATAACAGGATCATACCTCAACATTTTAAAAGCAATCTATGATAAGCCACAGGCCAGCATCATTCTGAATGGAGAAAAATTGAAGGCATTCCCTCTAAGATCTGGTACAAGACAGGGATGCCCTCTCTCACCACTTCTGTTCAACATAGTCCTTGAAACACTGGCCAGAGCAATTAGACAGATGAAAGAAATTAAAGGCATAAAAATAGGAAAAGAAGAACTTAAATTATCACTATTTGCAGATGATATGATTCTATACCTAGCAGATCCAAAAGGGTCTACAAAGAAGCTATTAGAGCTAATAAATGAATTCAGCAAAGTGGCAGGATATAAGATCAACACGCATAAATCAAAGGCATTCCTGTATATCAGCGACAAATCCTCTGAAACGGAAATGAGGACAACTACTCCGTTCACAATATCCCCCCAAAAAATAAAATACTTGGGAATCAACCTAACAAAAGAGGTGAAAGATTTATACAATGAAAATTACAGAACCCTAAAGAAAGATATAGAAGAAGACCTTAGAAGATGGAAAAATATACCCTGCTCATGGATAGGCAGAACCAACATCATCAAAATGGCGATATTACCAAAAGTTCTCTATAAGTTCAATGCAATGCCAATCAAAATCCCAACAGCATTTCTTGTAGAAATAGATAAAAGAATCATGAAATTCATATGGAAAAATAAAAGACCCAGAATAGCAAAAACAATGCTAAGCAGGAAGTGTGAATCAGGCGGTATAGCGATTCCAGACTTCAAACTATACTACAGAGCAATAGTTACAAAAACAGCATGGTACTGGTACCAAAACAGGCGGGTGGACCAATGGTACAGAATAGAGGACACAGTAACCAATTCACAAAACTACAACTATCTTATATTTGATAAAGGGGCCAAAAGCATGCAATGGAGGAAGGATAGCATCTTCAACAAATGGTGCTAGGAAAACTGGAAATCCATTTGCATCAAAAAGAAGCTGAATCCCTATCTCTCGCCATGCACAAAAGTTAACTCAAAATGGATCAAGGAGCTTGATATTAAATCAGAGACACGGCATCTGATAGAAAAAAAGTTGGTTATGATCTACACACTGTGGGATCGGGCCCCAAATTCCTCAATAGGACACCCATAGCGCAAGAGTTAACAACTAGAATCAACAAATGGGACTTACTCAAACTAAAAAGTTTTTTCTCAGCAAAAGAAACAATAAGAGAGATAAACAGGGAGCCTACATCCTGGGAACAAATCTTTACTCCACACACTTCAGATAGAGCCCTAATAACCAGAATATACAAAGAACTCAAAAAATTAGACAATAAGATTACAAATAACCCAATCAATAAATGGGCCAAGGACCTGAACAGACACTTCTCAGAGGAGGACATGCAATCAATCAATAAGTACATGAAAAAATGCTCACCATCTCTAGCAGTCAGAGAAATGCAAATCAAAACTACCCTAAGATACCATCTCACTCCAGTAAGATTGGCAGCCATTAGGAAGTCAAACAACAATAAGTGCTGGAGAGGATGCGGGGAAAAGGGCACTCTTGTTCATTGCTGGTGGGACTGCAAATTGGTGCAGCCAATTTGGAAAGCAGTATGGAGATTTCTTGGAAAGCTGGGAATGGAACCACCATTTGACCCAGCTATTCCCCTTCTCGGTCTATTCCCTAAAGACCTAATAAGAGCATGCTAAAGGGACACTGCTACATCGATGTTCATAGCAGCACAATTCACGATAGCAAGATTGTGGAATCAGCCTAGATGCCCTTCAATAGATGAATGGATAAAAAAAAATGTGGCATTTATACACAATGGAGTATTACTCTGCATTAAAAAATGACAAAATCATAGAATTTGGAGGGAAATGGATGGCATTAGAGCAGATTATGCTAAGTGAAGCTAGTCAATCTTTAAAAAACAAATACCAAATGACCCCTTTGATATAAGGGGAGTAAACAAGGACAGGGTAGGGACGAAGAGCTTGAGAAGAAGATGTACATTAAACAGGGATGAGAGGTGGGAGAGAAAGGGAGTGAGAAGGGAAATCGCATGGAAATGGAAGGCGATCCTCAGGGTTATACATAAGGACATATAAGAGGAAAGCAGGGGTAAGACAAGATAATACAAATCTAAGAAATGATTTACAGTAGAAGGGGTAGAGAGAGAAAAGGGGAGGGGAGGGGAGGGGAGGGGAGGGGAGGGGGGATAGTAGAGAATAGGACAGACAGCAGAATACATCAGACACTAGAAAGGCAATTTGTCAATCAATGGAAGGGTAACTGATGTGATTCAGCAATCTGTATATGGGGTATAATTGGGAGTTCATAACCCACTTGAATCAAATAGTGAAATATATTGTATTAAGAACTATGTAATGTTTTGAACGACCAACAATAAAAAAAAAAATTTCATAAACCAAAAAAAAAAAAAAAGTAACAGGATATAAAATCAATATGCATAAATCAGTTGCATTCCTGTATTCCAATGATCAATCAGCTGAAAGAGATATTATAAAACTATCCATTCACAATAGCCTCAAATAAAATAAAATATGGGGGAATCAATCTAACAAAAGAGGTGAAACAAGAGCATTACCATGAAAACTACAGAACACCAAATAAAGAAACTGAAGAAGATCTTAGAAGATAAAAAAAATATCCCATGTTCTTAGATAGGCAGAATTAATATTCTCAAAATGGCCAGGCTACCAAAAGCACTATATGGAATTAATGCAATTCCTATTAAAATTCCAATGACATTCTTCATAGAGCTAGAAAAAGCAGTTGTGAAATTCATTTGGAAAAATGAAGAGGCCCAGGGCTGGGGTTGTGGCTCAGTGGTGGAGCCCTCACCTAGCATGCGCGGGGCCCTGGGTTCGATCCTCAGCACCACATAAAAATAAATGACTGGAATAGGGGTGTTGTGTCCAACTATAATTAAAGAAATAAATATTTTTAAAATAATAATAAGAGGCCCAGAATAGCCAAAGAAATCCTTAGTAAGAAAAGCAATGCAGGAAGAATCACAATACCAGACCTTAAGTTATACTACAGAGCTATAGTAACAAAAAACAGCATGAGATTGGCATCAAAACAGACATGAAGGCCAGTGAAACAGAATAAAGAACACAGAGACAAACCAACATAAATATAGTTATCTCATACTAGACGAAGGTGCCAAAAACATACATTGGAGAAAAGATAGCCTCTTCAACAAATGGTGCTGGGAAAACTGGAAATACATATGTAGTGATCTTTGCCACTTGTACCTCAAATAGGCCATTAATTTCCAGGATACACAAAGAACTCAAAAAACACCAAAAAAACAAATAACCCAATAAATAAATGGGCTAAGGAACTGAACAGGCAACAATGATGGAGCGGGAGAAGGGGAGAAGGAGAAGGAGAAGAAGAAGTGAAACAAACATGAAAAAAATGTTCAACATCCCTAGCAATTAAAGAAATGCAAATCAAAACTACTCTAAGATTTCATCTCACTCCAGTCAGAATGTCAATACAAGCAATAATACAATGATTCAAGAATACAAGCAACAATAAATGTTGTCAAGGATATGAGGGAAAAGGTACACTCATACATTGTTGGTGGGACTGAAATTGGTACAACAACTCTGGAAAGCAGTATGGAGATTCCTCAAAAAGCTAGAAATGGAACCACCAACTGACCCAGTTATCATACTCCTAGGTGTATATCCAAAGGATTTAAGATCAGCATAGTACAGTGACTCAGCCACATTAATGTTTACAGCAGCACAATTTACAATAGCCAAGCTAAGAGGTGAAACTAGGTGTCATCCACAAGATGAATGAATAAAGAAAATGTGCTATATACACATGGTAGAGTATTATTCAGACATAAAGAAGAATGACTTTTTGACTTTTGCTGGTAAATGGATGGATCCAGAAACTATCATGCTATGTAAAATAAGCAAATCCCAAAAAAAAACAAAGGTCAAATGTTTTCTCTGATATGTGGAAGCTAACCTACAATTAAGGGAGCAGTGGGAAAAATAGAAGTTCAGTGGATTAAACAAAAGGGAATGAAGGGAAGAGGGGTATAGAAAAAAAGAAGACAGTAGAATAAGTCTAACATAACTTTTCTATGTACACATATTATTACAACATCATAAATCTCACCATCATGTATGTCTACAAGACTGGGATCCTAATTAGAATAATATATAGTCCATGCTTGTATAATTATATTAAAATGGACTCTACTGTCATGTATCACTAAAAAAGAACCAATAAAATAAAAAAAGAAACTTATGCTATAATAAATCTGAAGCTGTGATATTACATAATGGGCACAGTTAACAATCTAATAACTGATGAAAATTACAAAATTATGTTTTATTCTTTTTAAATGATTTATGTTATATACAGTAAAATTAACTTTGTGTCATACAGTCTGAGTTTTATCAAGTACATTTGTACCTACAACCAAATTCATGACACACAACAGTTCTTTCAACTCAAAAATTTTCCTCATGCTATTCCTTTGTACAGAACTCTTTACTCCCCCCTGAAATTCTAGCAACTATTGATCTTTTTTCCACTTCTATAGTTTTACCATTTCTAGAATGACATATAAATGGAATCATTTAGAAGTCTTTGATCTAGCTTCTTCTAGCTCTTTTATTTTTATTTTGAGACAGTGTCTTGATAAATTGCTTAGGGCTTTGCTAAGATTCTGAGGCTGATTTTGAACTTGCCATCCTCCTGCCTCTACCTCCCAAATTGCTAGAATTGCAAGCATGCAGCACCATGTCCAGCAAGATTTATCCATGTCTTTACATATATCAATAGTTGTTGAGTTTTTTCTCCAATATTATTGCTAAATAGTGTTCCACTATATGGATGAATTATCGTTTGCATATCCGTTCACCAAATGAAGGATATTTTCTTTGCTTCCAATGTGTAGTGATTACGAGTAAAGCTGCTCTACATATCTTCATAAAAGTTTTTGTGTAAACATTAGCTTTCTCTTTTGAGGAGATATGAGATTTCTGGGAGACCTGGCACATCATGTTCACCTTTATAAGAAATTGCCAAATTGCTTCATTGTGAAATGTAGGTTACAGTCATTTTACATCCTTCCAACGACTGATTTTTTTAGTCACTCTAATAAATGTGGTATTATTTAAAAAAAAAAAAGAAGAAGGAGGAGGAGGAGTACCCTATGCTACAAGATATTTTAAAGGAAGTCCTTCAAGTAGAACAAATATAACAACAGACAAAAATTTGGATCTACACAAAGACTTCTAGAATTGGTAAAAAGTAAAAGACATTATCTCATTATTAATCATTTTTAAAAGATATTGAACTATAAAACAAAAATACCTTCCTATATGGAGGAGTTAATAGCATGTAAAATAATGTGTGTAATAACAATAGTATTAGCTGGGTGTGGTAGCACATGACTGTAATCCCAGCAGCTCAGGAGGCTGAGGCAGGAGAATTGTGAGTTCAAAGCCAGCTTCAGCAATAACAAGGCACTAAGCAACTCAGTGAGACCCTGTCACTAAATAAAATATAATATAGGGCTGGGAATGTGGCTCAGTGGTCAAGTGCTCCTGAATTCAATCCCCAGTACCAAAAACATAAAACCAGTAACACAGGGTTATAATTTTCATACACAGCATGTGAAGAAGTGTAACATTATTTAAAGCAGATTGTTTTATAATATTAATAGACCGTATCATAATCTTGCCACCCCTGGCCTTCAGGGGCAGCTGAACTTAAGGTCGCTTGTGTGAATTTCCAAGGACACCAAATAAAACACAGACTCATACTTTACCCTTAAACAATCTTCAGGATGGCTCCTCCACGCTCAGCCTCAAGTTCCCCAAGTGGGAGAACCTGGGATAGTCACAAGAGGCTGGAGAGAAAGAGAGAGAAAGAGAGCACACAAGTCCCCCCACGCATACGTGCTCACACAAGCTGGCAAGTGAACACATTCAGAAGTAGGTTTTTATTGGGAGGACCCTCATTCTAAGAAAGTTCCATCCAAAAAAGGT